>NC_140987.1:48935141-49443524 GCF_052327205.1 Somniosus microcephalus
CGTTTGGACCCCGTTTCACATAGTGTGGAGCCCCATGCAACCACAGCCATCCGTAATTGGCGCCAGGTTTGAAAAGAAAAATTGGTCTTCCCTTATAGGGCACCCAGCGGGTTTCCATTGGGGGGTGGGGTTTGCTGCTGGCTGCTTCAGGCCCATGTTTCAGGAACCAGAGATGCAAACAGCCCGTCAACATCTATATAAAAGCAGCAACCTCGAGAACGTACTGCTTGTACTTTAGATTTCTTTAGAAGCGGTCAACATCTGTTGTGCAAACAACACTGGCCGCTTAAGTCAGTACACGATTTTTTTTCCGGTGCAGAAGAAATGTCATAGATTGATTGGCTGATGGTGCAGGGAAATGGTTGGGGGCGGGGGAAAGAGGAGGTCCTTTGCTTTTAAAGTAAGTATCGCTAAAGTTGGCCAGCCCATCTGGATTTGCAGAGAATTAACTGCTAGGGAGGGGAGAATTTATAGCTTTGGAGCCACCTTGCAATTATTATACAAAGTGGGAACCCTTTTTGTTAATACGTTCATCTTGGTTTTCAAGGGACAGAGCAGATTGAATTTGCATCTCTTGTCAAGGGCTGCGTGTAACTAGACAGACTAGATGCAGGGAGGATGTTCCCGATGGTCGGGGAATCCAGAACCAGGGGTCACAGTCTAAGGATAAGGAGTAGGCCTTTTAGGAGAGAAATGAGGAGGAATTTCTTCACCCAGAGAGTGGTGAACCTGTGGAATTCTCTACCACAGAAGGCAGTAGAGGCAAATTCATTGAATATATTCAAGAAGGAGTTGGATATCTTTCTTAAGGCTAAAGGGATCAAGGGGTATGGGGAGAAAGCAGGGACAGGGTACTGAACTTGGATGATCAGCCATGATTGCATTGAATGGCGGAGCAGGCTCAAGGGGCCGAATGGCCTACTCCTGCTCCTATCTTCTATGTTTCTATATAACAAGTGTACCGCATACAATTCCTCATGGCCAGCTCACAGCACATCATTCTTTTCTGTTATGTCGTTTTTTTTAAGTTGTCAAACCAGAATTTGCAAAGTCATGTGTAATTAGGAAAAGAAGATACAAGGAGCTTAACCAAACAGCCCTGCCTTTCCAAATGGACAAGCAACCAGGGATTTTAGCTCAACTCCCTTTGAGGACTGTGGGAGCAGCGCTGCAAAGGATTATTTGTATTTTCAGTATTCCTCTTCTGAAACACTGATGTGTGATAATTATGGCCAATTGGGTGAGGTAGCCCAGTATTTTGTATTTTTTAAGATAATAAGCACTGGAGTGCGATTGCAAAGACTCACAACCCTTTATTACCTTGCTCAAGTAACCATGTGCAAACCAATACACGTGTCAGCAGGATATTTTGACTGCAGAGGGCCAACCCGATGCTGTCCTTCAGCAGTATTCTGGCGACACGCTCTCTTCCCTCTCTCTCTTTCACACACACAGACTTTAAGAACATAAGAACATAAGAAATAGGAGCAGGAGTAGGTCATTCAGCCCCTCGAGCCTGCTCCGCCATTCAATAAGATCATGGCTGATCTGATCTTGGCCTCAACTCCACTTCCCTGCCCGCTCCCCATAACCCTTGACTCCCCTGTTTTTCAAAAATCTCTCTATCTCCACCTTGAGTATATTCAATGACCCAGCCTCCACAGCTCTCTGGGGAGAGAATTCCAAAGATTCACGACCCTCTGAGAGAAGAAATTCCTCCTCATCTCCGTTTTAAATGGGCGACCCCTTATTCTGAAACTATGCCCCCTAGTTCTAGATTCCCCCACGAGGGGAAACATCCTCTCAGCATCTACCCTGTCAAGCCCCCTCAGAATCTCATATGTTTCAATAAGATCACCTCTCATTCTTCTAAACTCCAATGAGTACAGGCCCAACCTGCTCAACCTTTCATCATACGTCAACCCCTTCATCCCAGGAATCAACCCAGTGAACCTTCTCTGAACTGCCTTCAATGCAAGTATATCCCTCCTTAAATAAAGAGACCAAACTGTACGCGGTACTCCAGGTGGTCTCACCAACGCCCTGTACAGTTGTAGCAAGACTTCCCTACTTTTATACTCCATCCCCCGTGCAATAAAGGCCAATATTCCATTTGCCTTCCTAAATACTTGCTGTACCTGCATGCTAACTTTTTGTGTTTCATGTACGAGGACCCCCAGATCCCCCTGTACCGCAGCATTTTGTAGTCTCTCTCCATTTAAATAATATTTTGCTTTTTTATTCTTCCTACCAAAGTGGATAACCTCACATTTTCTCACATTACACTCCATCTGCCAAACCTATCCCTTTGCAGACTCAGTGGGAGCGATTTTGCCAGCCCTGGAGAGGCGGGTATGGAGGTGGGACTGCCAGGAAAATGGCAGAATTTGGGGGCGGGTTCTTCCCGCAGGCTTCAGCCGGTGTGTATTTGGAGAGTCTCGGACCTCTGCGTTGGGAATGACAGGTGGCCGTTGCATTCTCAGATGCAGCTATCATCTCATTTCTGTAAAAGAAAGAAGTTTGATGGGCTCTTGAATTCAAGACCTCATCAAACTAAAGAGAATGTCAATGATTGACAACTTCACAGAGCTGTCAAACGATGACAATTCGCCTGTCAAAATTTGACATTCTCTGCAACCGGCTTTCCCTTAATTGACCTGCTAAGCCCGCTGGGTGGGCTTAACAAGGTCAATCAAGGGAAAATAGCGTGGGTTGGCCAGAAGTTGTTGGAGGCGGGACTGAAACCCGACAAGTGGGAGTCCCGCCTTCAAAAGCTTCCCATTGGCAAAATCACCCCCAGTGCATCCTCCTCACAACTTGCTTTCCCACCTATCTTTGTATCATCAGCAAATTTGGCAACAGTACACTCGGTCCCTTTCTAGCGGGCATCACTGGTTCGAAAGTGCTCTTTCTCTCTCTTCTCCTTTTCCGCTCTCTACTTACTCTTTTCTCCTCTCTTCTGCTGCCTCTCCCTCTCTTTCTCAGTCTCTCCTTCCCTTTCTCCCATACTCTGTCTCTGTCCTTTGCCCCTTCTCTTGCCTTTTCCCTCTCTCCATGGGTGGACCAGCACCCTCAAAAAGGCACGGGATTCTTGCGGAGAAAGGGGGCGCCAATGGTGCAGCGCTATGGAACCATTCACTGGGGCATTCAGGAAATCGCCCCGATTTCCACCCTGCCTCTTTCCATCTCCCTTTTGTCTCTCCCCCTCCCCTTTCTCTCTTCCCTTCCCCTAATCCTCTCACTTCTTCTATCCACTCTGTTGTGATGGCTGGCTTCGACCTGTTGCCTCTCACAGTCACCTGAACCAGAATCAGAGATTATCAGCACCATTCCTGGTACACCAGAACACTTAAGCTACTGATCCACCCAAGGGTTTAAAAAGAATGAACAGTTATCGTCAGACTCTTAGCATAAGATCACGGGATGGCTGTCCCTATCTCATCCACCCTAAAACCCCTACAGTCCCCCCCCTCCCATCACAGCATCCAGCAGCTTCTTAAAGGATTCCAGGGTTTCTGTCTTGACCAGGTTTCCTGGAAGACCACTCCATATATGCTGATCACGCTGTGTGAAGAACTTCCTGACATCCGTTCTAATTTTGCCTTTCGTCAGTTTGAACCCATGTTCCTTGTCATCCTGTCATGGCTTAATATGAGACAGCGTTCTGCATTTACTTCTTCTACATTGTTAACCAGAAGGTCACTGATCAGTTATCACCTCTTAAGGCTTTTGTTTTTATTTCATTTCAACAAATATTTAGCGCTGAGGCGCTTGAGACTCAATTTGCTGCTGCACTTTAAAAAAAAATGTTGCAAGAAAGGACTTTATAGCTCTGAGATGTTTATAAAAACAGAAAACGGAGGGCCAACCAGCAGAAGGATACAGTCAACAATAATGGGTACTGAATGGAGCAGAACGCTTGTAATATTTATGAAATATATTTAGCCTTGTTCTGACCCCGACTATCTGATGCAAGTCAGCTTATTCTATTAATATTTCATGCAGATAAAAAATGTTTGCAACAAATTGGAGGAGGGGACGGGGTGTCCTCAGGGTCAAAAAACTTGATGGCATCACATTAACAACCAGGTAGAGACTGCAGGTAAAAGACGAAAATCTGTCATGTTATTGCAGCATCACACAGCTGAAAACAGCCCTCTCCAGCTGTGCTCAGTGTCTGAGTAGATGTACTGTACAGTGTGACAGTGAGCAGTGCAGCTGAGGAAGGAGGTGGGTTCAATCCCCAGGTTGCGGTGAGTCAGCTCTTCCCAGTATGTTGGCAGTGAGATGTGTTACAGATCACTGAGCGAAGAGTGGGGGTAAAAAATTAGCTACTGACATTGTCCAGACTCTCAAGTTACTAGTGGAACTTTGTGAGTCGGAAGCCCATGGGATAGAAGTGTCAAAAACAGGAAGGCAGATTATTATCTGAACGGCAATAGATTGGGAGAAGGGGAAGTGCAACGAGACCTGGGTGTCCTTGTGCACCAGTCGCTGAAGGTAAGCATGGAGGTGCAGCAGGCGGTTAAGAAGGCAAATGCTATGTTCACAGAATCACAGAAACCCTACAGTGCAGATAGAGGCCATTTCGGCCCATCGAGCCTGCACTGACACATATCCCACCCGATCCCCGTAACCCCACGTATTTAATCCCCTTAACACTAAGGGTCAATTTATCATAGCCAATCAACCTAACCCGCACATCTTTGGACTGTGGGAGGAAACCGGAGCACCCGGAGAAAACCCACGCAAACACGGGGAGAATGTGCAAACTCCACACAGACAGTCACCCGAGGCCGGATTCGAACCCGGGTCCCTGGCGCTGTGAGGCAACAGTGCTAACCACTATGCCACCGTGTTGGCCTTCATAGCGAGAGGATTCGAGTACAGGAGCAAGGATGTCTTGCTGCAATTGTACAGGGCCTTGGTGAGACCACACCTTGAGTATTGTGTGCAGTTTTGGTCGCCTTATCTGAGGAAGGATGTTCTTGCCATGGAGGGAGTGCAGCGAAGATTCACCAGACTGATACCTGGGATGGCAGGAATGACGTATGAGGAGAGATTGGGTCGAGTAGGCTTATATTCGCTGGAGTTTAGAAGAATGAGAGGGGATCTCATTGAAACTTATAAAATTCTAACAGGACTAGGCAGACTAGATGCAGGAAGGATGTTCCCGATGGCGGGGGAGTCCAGAACCAGGGGTCACAATCTAAGGATAAGGGGTAAGACATTTAGGACTGAGATGAGGAGGAATTTCTTCACCCAGAGAGTGGCGAACCTGTGGAATTCTCTGCCACACAGGGCAGTTGAGGCCAATTCATTAAATATATTCAAAAAGGAGTTGGATATATTTCTTGAAGCTAAAGGGATCAAGGGATATGGGGAGAAAGCAGGGACAGGGTACTGAATTTGGATGATCAGCCATGATCTCATTGAATGGCGGAGCGAGCTCGAAGGGCCGAATGGCCTACTCCTGCTCCTACCTTCTATGTTTCTATGTAAATGCAAAGGGGAGGAAATCTGAGTAGGAATTACGCATTGATTTTATCTACACGTGAAGCATTGCGGGAGAAACTAAAAGTACGTTTAACAAAACTTCTATTCTGAGAGATAAATGAGCAATAAAGGCTGGCCTTGCCAGCGACGCCCAAATCCCATAAGCGAATAAAAAGAAAAAGATTGAAAACTATTTTTTGTTGGTTTGTTCTCTGTTGCAGGACCGTTGTAACTGGAGATTTTTTTGGAGGTAGAATTTCCACCAGGGTCCTCTCGGATCTCCCGTGGCGACCTCCGAGTAAACGGGCCTTTTGCCCCGGTTTCTCCGAGGTTTCCAGCCGATCTTCCGCCAAAGTTACGGCGGGAGATCGGCCGTCGAAGTCCACGGAAATGATTCTGCCCATAATATCAGCTTCTAGCGATCGATCCGAGAAGCAAGTGACTGGAACTAAACGTCTTTTGGGGTTCGCTACCTCCCCGTAAGAAATTGTACCGAACCCGTACGGAACAAATATTAAAACATTTTGGTGAGGTAATCTATTAACGGCGCTATATAAATGCAAGTGGTTGTTGTTGAAAAGCACAGCCTAGAACAGTTGAACAGTTAACTATGTCATCCCTTTTATCTGCTCTTCTGGTGAAGGTGCTAAATTGTTAATTTATTATTAAGTGAGTTAACACATTTCTACTAAAATAACAGACAAATCAATTTCAGCCAAGCACATTGTGCTCTGTTAAAGCCCAGCACTGTCTGCAGACAAATATGCTTATTTTGAGAGGTGATCAGAGCACCTAGTACTTAAGGAGTTAATGCACAGATTGACTGACCTGGTTAGTAAATCTAAATGTATTAAATCGACTGTGAGCTGCAATATTTTGTGCCAAATAACCGGTACAAAATTATATCGTTTAAAATGAAAATCAGTTTTTTTTTTTAATAAGCCTTTTCCATCGCAGGGCTGGTTTGAGGACAGCAGCTGAACAGCAGTCTGTTTCCACCGAGTGTCAGTCCAACGGTCCCAGGCAAACGCGGAGCTGCCGGTTCCCGTCACGGGTTGTAAGCGGGTCTCTCCGCCATGTTAGCCGTATTTCTAAGTGCAGCCGACACTACATTTGCCGTTAGCTGAGGCCTATCGGGAGCAGAGCAGCAAAAAACGAATGGGGCTCCTGTTCACACGCCGCTCTTTACCTGTTTTTATCAATTCCACTTTCTGTTTCCCCGCGGCTTTAGGCGAGTGTAGGAAAGGCAAGAGCACCTGCTCCGTGTATGTGTTGCTAATAGGCTCTCTAACAGGCCCTGGATCCCCACTGTTAGACCTTTGCAAGTCCACAGTCATAAAACAGCAGCGCCTCTTATTAACTTCAATTGGGGCTTTATTACTGCTAGCCCTCTTTTTAAAAAAAAAATCTTATTATTGTTTAGGTTGGCTGAAAGTTTGACAGCGATCAAAATGCAGCCTTTAAAAAAAAAATGTGTTTGATGGCCATGCACAGAGATGACAATTATCCAGGCTTTCCATGAGGGGAGCAACAGAGCAGAAGGGAATTTTGCTGAATAAAGCTATTGTTTATGTTCTCGGGAGACTTTCATGTGTGACTACCTTGTCCAATTCTAGTGAGTGTCTAATTAAATTGGATCAACCTTCCGCTGGGAGTTAGGCGCGGAAGGAAAGGGTGGGTGGGTGTCGCAGTGGGGACGGGGGTGCAGAGGCAGACCGAACTGAAGTCACAACCCTGTCTCCATGTGATTTTTGCGTCATTCAAGGTCATAGCTTTGTCTAGTTAGCCAGACCCTGGCTCACACAAAAGGAACTTGAAAGCAGCAGTTCTGCGGCATCACCTTGCAAAGTGCAGCAATAAAAGATTTATGTTTATATAGCTTCTTCGTCGCATCTCTCGGAAACACCCAAAGCTCTTCATATGCAGTGGATTACTTTGAAGTGCAATAATTTCTTCGTGTATAGGCAGCCACTTCATACAGAAGATTTGATAAATAACAAAGGACTGAAAGACCAATTCATTTGTTTTTTTTTTGTAGTATTAACGAGGATGCCAGAAGGCACCGCTCTTCTTTGACATTGCCATGACACCCACCTGAGCCACTGGAATAGAGAAAGAAAGACTTGCATTTATATAGCGCCTTTCACAACCTCACAATGACCCAAAGTGCTATTACAGCCAATTAAGTACCTTTTGGAGTGTAGTCACTGTTATAATGTAGGAAACGCAATAACCAATTGCACACAGCAAGCTCCCACAAACAGCAATGTGATAATGACCAGCTAATCTGTTTTAGTGATGTTGATAAATATTGGCTAGGACTCTGGGGCTAACTCCCCTGCTCTTTTTTGAAATAGTGTTATGGGATCATTTACATCCACCTGAGAGAGTAGACAGGACCCCAGTTTAACATCCTATCCGAAACACAGCACTTCTGCCATTGCAGCATTCCCTCAACACTGCATTGAAGTGTCAGCCTAGATTTTTGTGCACAAGTCTTTGGAGTGGGAGTGGGACTGGAACCCACAACCTTCTGACTCAGAAGGCAAGAGTGCTACCCACTGAGCCACGGCTGACACCTTGATTTAATATCCCATCTGAAACATAGCAGCTCCAGAAATGCAGCACTCACTCAGTATTGCACTGATGTGTCAGATTCGGGATTGTGTCCTCAAGACGTGGATTGGGGCCTGAACCTTTTGACTCGGGTAGATATACTAGCAACTGAGGCAAGCTGTGCTTAATTATGTCAGGTAGACTTGAATGACCATCTAGCTTTGTAGAATCGTAAAATGTTGCAGCGCAGGAGGCCATTTGTTCCATCAAGCTTGTGCCAGCTCTTTAAAAAAATTATTTCATGGGATGTGGGCGTCGCTGGCAAGGCCAGCATTTATTGCCCATCCCTAATTGCCCTTGAGAAGGTGGTGGTGAGCCACCTTCTTGAACCGCTGCAGTCCGTGTGGTGAAGGTACTCCCACAGTGCTGTTAGGGAGGGAGTTCCAGGATTTTGACCCAGCGACGATGAAGGAACGGCGATATATTTCCAAGACAGGATGGTGTGTGATTTGGAGGGGAACTTGGAGGTGGTGGTTTATGTGTCTCCATCTTTCTTTGAAATTCCTAGCCACTCAGTCCCTTTTCCCCTTCCTTTTTTTTCAAATATTTATTCATTTCCCTCTTAAAAGCTATTATGGATTCCACCACTATTTCTGGTCGGACATTCCACGTCGTAGTAACTCTGCGTTAAAAGAAATCTTCTAACTTGTTTCTTTTGTTCTTTTGGCAATGATCTTAAATTGATGGCCTTTGGTTACTAATTCACCAACCAGTGGAAGTTGTTTTTCCTGATTCACAGCGTCAGAGGCTCTCCTAATTTTGAACACCTCTATCAGGCCAACTCTTAACCTTTGATCTAATGAAAAGGAAGCCAGTTTCTCTATTCTCTGCTCATAACTAAAAACTCTGCTGCTGGGTATCTTCTGCACATTTACATCTTTCCTAAAGTAAGGATCAGAAACTGGACACCACATTCTAACTGCAACCTAACCAATGATTTGTTTCCATCTGTGAATGATCAGCAGCTCTGCTGAAATCCACGGTTGCCACTACGAGTTTGGTAAAGTGCTGGCAGTCATACCTAGCACGTGAGGTCATGATTTTGTTCAATATGGATAAGAAAGACAATTCAGCCCATTTCAGTTTGTCCATCCAGAATCACTCGAAGTTTCCCATTGATGTGGTGTATTTGGACTTTCAAAAGGCTTTCGATAAGGTCCTGCATAAGAGATTAGCGTGCAAAGTTAAAGCACATGGGATTGGGGGTAAGGTACTGACTTGCTTAGAGAACTGGTTGGCAGACAGGAAGCAAAGAGTTGGAATAAACGGGTCTTTTTCCGAGTGGCAGGCAGTGACTAGTGGGGTACCGCAGGGATCAGTGCTGGGACCCCAGTTATTCACAATATATATTAATAATCTAGATGAGGGAACCAGATGTAATATCTCCAAGTCTGCAGACGACACAAAGCTGGGTGGGCATGTGTGCTGTGAGGAGGATGCAGAGAAACTCCAGTATGATTTGGACAGGTTGGGTGATTGGGCAGATGCAGTATAATGTGAGGTTATCCACTTTGGTGGCAAAAACAGGAAGGCAGATTATTATCTGAACGGCAATAGATTGGGAAAAGGGGAAGTGCAACAAGACCTGGGTGTCCTTGTGCACCAGTCGCTGAAGGTAAACATGCAGGTGCAGCAGGCGGTTAAGAAGACAAATGGTATGTTGGCCTTCATAGTGAGAGGATTCGAGTACAGGAGCAAGGATGTCTTGCTGCAGTTGTACAGGGCCTTGGTGAGACCACACCTTGAGTATTGTGTGCAGTTTTGGTCGCCTTGTCTGAGGAAAGATGTTCCTGCCATGGAGGGAGTGCAGCGAAGATTCACCAGACTGATACCTGGGATGGCAGGAATGACGTATGAAGAGAGATTGGGTCGATTGGGCTTATACTCGCTGGAGTTTAGAAGAATGAGAGGGGATCTCATTGAAACTTATAAAATTCTAACAGGACTAGACAGACTAGATGCAGGAAGGATGTTCCCGATGGCCGGGGAGTCCAGAACTAGGGGTCACAGTCTAAGAATAAGGGGTAAGCCATTTAGGACAGAGATGAGGAGAAATTTCTTCACCCAGAGAATTGTCTACCATAGAAGGCAGTTGAGGCCAACTTATTAAATATATTCAAGAAGGAGTTAGATATATTTCTTAGGGCTAAAGGAATCAAGGGATATGGGGAGAAGGCAGGGACAGGGTACTGAATTTGGATGATCAGCCATGATCTCATTGAATGGCGGAACAGGCTCGAGGGGCCGAATGGCCTACTCCTGCTCCTATCTTCTATGTTTCTATTGTGGCATCTAACGTTTTCTTAAATAATTCCAGAGTTTTCACTTTTGCCTTCTCAGTTCTTTCAGAGTGTCAGCTGTGACTCAGTTGTTAGCACCCATGTCTCTGAGTCAGAAAGGTTGTGGGTTCAAGTCTCACACCGCGAGACTTGAGCACAAAAATCTAGGCTGACACTCCAGTGCAGTACTAAGGGAGTGCTGCACTGTTGGAGGTGCCGCCTTTCGGATGAGACATTAAACCGAGGCCCCGTCTGCTCTCTTGGGTGGATGTAAAGGAACCCATTGCACTATTCGAAGAAGAGCAGGGGAGATATCCCTGGTGTCCTGGCCAATATTTATTTATTTCTCAATCAGCATCATTAAAGCAGATTATCTGGTCATCGTCACATTGCTGTTTGTGGGAGCTTGCTGTGTGCAAATTGGCTGTCGCGTTTCCTACATTACAACAGTGACTGCACTTCAACAGGTACTTCATTGGCTGTAAAGCACTTTGGAACATCTGGTGGTCTGAAAGGCGCTATATAAATGCAAGTCTTTCTTTTTTGTTGACTGATCTTTCTTTCTCACTCAGCTCTGCAGTTTGCAAGTCAGTTTCATACTAATTGGAGGCACAACTGATCCGTTTTGCAACGAGTGAAAAAACTCCATAATCCCCAATGATTAGGGAGCAGTTTCTCTGTATCTAAGGAGCATGGGTAAATTCCACAGCCATTTGCATGAAGCTGATGTATTGTCTTGATATATTATGGCAGCAGGAGAGAGACAGGCAATAACGTAGCATATTTGGGCCATGTAAAATGCTATCTATAACATGTGGGGGCAAAATACATTTTGGGCGCCGAGTGACAACTGTGTTTTATATTCATGGCTGAATCCACTTCACATTTGTTGTATTAGGGGTGGCGTATCTAAATGGGCGCTGTTGTCTGACTGGAACTTTAGACAGCATTTAAATGCCATTGAATTGCAGTAGAATTTGTTAATACAGATGAACTCTTGTGAAGTGTAAAGGTGAAGGAACTTTGAGGCCTCCACATGCAGCTTTTCTATTTGAACTGGGGTGCTGGTTTCCAGGTGTCCTGGCCCCAGGTATTATCCAGGATCCCACAGAAAGAAAGACTAGATCACTTGTTAGCAAAATTGAGGCCTGCAGGATTAAATGGACAATGGCAGCGTGGATACAAAATTAGCTAAAGGACTGAAAGCAGAGAGCAGTGGTGAACGGCTGTTTTTCAGACTGGAGGGACGTATACAGTGGTGTTCCCCAGGGGCCAGTATTGGGACCACTGCTCATTTTTGATATATATTAAATGATCTGGACTTGGGTATATAGGGTATAATTTCAAAGTTTATACCGACCATAGAGCACATATACCAGAAACGCTGTCTACAGAGGTCACGGTCCATCATCAAAGACCCTACCCACCCCAGCCACAGTCTGTTCGCCCTCCTACCATCTGGGAGACGCTACAGATGCATTCGCACCCGTACGACCAGATTTAGGAACAGCTTCTTTCCCAGGGCTGTCATCCTACTGAACTCCACAAATAAACTCTAAAGCCTGCACATCTGCCAATGCACTTTATTATGGTCATATTTATGTTAATATACTACAAGCCAAATGTATGTTGAATGTTTAAATGTCTTAATCCAAATGTACACTCTCGGGAGCCGCAAGCCTACATTTCGTTGTACTGCACTTGTGCACTAACAATGACAATAAAAGTTGATTTGATTTGATTTGATAATACGAATCTCGGAAATGCAGTAAACAATGAGGAGGATAATAACAGGCTTCAGGAGAACATAGACAGACTGGGAAAATGGGCAGACACATGGCAGATGAAATTTAACTCAGAGACGTGTGAAGTGATACGTTTTGGTTGGAAGAATGAGGAGAGGCAATATGAACTAAATGATACAATTGTAAAGGGGGTTCAGGAACAGAGAACTGGAGGTGTATGTACACAAATCTTTTAAAGTGGCAGGACAAGTTCAGCTGGCTTTTAAAAAAAAAAGCAAATGGGATCCTTGGCCTTATTACTAGAGGAATAGAATACAAAAGCAAGGAAGTTATGCTAAGCCTTTATAAAACACTGGTTAGGCCTCAGCTGGAGTATTGTGTTCAATTCTGGTCACCACGCTTTAGGAAAGCTGTCAAGACCTTAGAGGGTGCAGAAAATATTTACTAGAATTGTACCAAGGATGAGGGACTAGAGTTATGTGGATAGACTGGAAAAGCTGGGCTGTTCTCCTTGGAGCAGAGAAGGTTAAGAGGAGACTTGGTAGCTGTTCAAAATCATGAACAGTTTTGATCAGGAAAACTGTTTCCAGTGAGAGAAGGGTCGGTAACCAGAGGACACCGGTTGAAGGGGATTGGCCAAAGAGCCAGAGGCGACATGAGGAAACATTTTTTTTCACACAGTGAGTTGTTGTGATCTGGAATGCCCTGTCTGAAAGGGTAGTGGAAGCAGATTCAATAGTAACATTCAAAAAGGGAATTGGATAAATACTTGAAAAGAAAAAATTTACAGGGCTATGGGGAAAGAGCAGGGGAGTGGGATTAGTTGGATAGCTCTACCAAAGAGCCGGCACAGGCACAATGGGCCAAATGGCCTCCTTCAATGTGGTAAGATTCTATGATTCTATATAAATGCAAGTTGTTGTTGTTGATTGAGCCAGGCTGCTGGGGTGTGTAGCCCAGAAATGGTTCATGAGCCATAGTTTGGATACCCTGGCCTGTATCGTAAGACCCAGAAGGAATTAGAAAGGCAGACTTCCAGTTTAAAAACTGGACACCTGGTGACAATTTTAGACATTTTCAGGCAGTTTGCTTCAAAAGCTGGACAGTCCAAGTTCAAATCTAACTGACGGCAGCCCCATTCTTCCCAAAACATGGCGCAGGATCCTCTGATCAACACTGAAGTGCAGGAGTGCATTCTGCAGGGTAAATTTAAAGATGGTGGAGGTAGTGGGAGAGCAAAAGTTAGCGTTGCACACTGCCTCACGTTAAAGCTGGAATGCAAGTGCTGTTGCTTTATTATTTTAATGTTTGGTCAGTAGCAATGCACATATTAGGGAACTGCAGAAAAAAAAATCAGCGAGACTGCTTTCAATGTAGCCTCTGAAGCTGAAATCTAATTCGCAGCAGTCAGATTGAGAAAATACTGCATCACAGGGACTGTGTGCGTGGAGGGTTTTGAATATAAACTGGTTTATTATAGACTGATGGAGACAGATTTGAGCATACTGTACCTACAGTCTAATTCTGTCTCATATTTTATTAATTCAGTCTCAGAGAGCAAACAGATGCAATTGATCTACAGCTTGAGCGTGTAGACAAAACTAATTTAGTTGGATTCAGACGTGTAGAACAAAATTGAAATGGACCTGTTGGAAAATCCAACTGTCTTGAATAGACGGGGTGGGTGGGGACTAGCTGACCCAGAACAGTCCAGGCATGCATGTAGCTCATTCCAAGCAAACTGCCACCCTATCCCCCTCCAGCACAAACTGATCCGCTGATCTTTCACTCGTGAAAGGACCAGACGCTGCTGCAGATCCTCCCCCTCCCTCCTCTCCACCATCCCACAATAGTCATCGGTTAAAGGAGATTGTGAATTGCCTGCTCCATGATGTTATTTTAACCTCGGTTTAAAAAAAAAGGTTAAAGGTAGTTTAGCCCAACCCTCTCTTTCTTTCTCTCTCTCTCCACGACTGGGATAAACAGCTGGGAGCTTCAGCCTATCCTGACTGACTGCAGGTCCCCGCTCTCCCGGAGCCAGCCTGTGTAATGTGATCCAGGATAGTGTTGGGTAAAGCCACAGACACTGTGCGAGCTCTCTGCTGTTCTCACACAGTGAGAGAAGAGTCGGCGGAGAAAGGTGGGTGACCAGCTGCTTGGCCGTTTGACCTGGTAGGCAGGCCAGGATAAACAGTGATTCTTGGCAGTATGTAGAGTCATTAATATCTCTTGTTGCCAGCGCATGTTAGTTATCCCGCCCGGGGAGTGCTTTGCGGGGGGGAGTGCAAAAGTAATCTGAATCAGAATGGACTTTTTACATTCTCATGTAAAGTACAAAGAGGTTTTCTATTGCTTTAACCCCTTTGGAATAAATGAAAGATTTAGCACATGTTACATATGAAATTGCATAAATTTACCACACAATGCTTTTGAGACGGTGCAATATAATGACTGGTGTTCAGCTTGTGATTGCTTTCTAATTACTTCCAGAGAAGCTGGAGCAGTGTGTGTGTGATTTTTCTTTTGCCTTTACTTTAGTATATGTTTTGAAGTGATTGATTATATAGTACAAAGTAGTTTAACTGCTGTAGGTGCTGGGCAGTGCCCGCATTAGAACATGCAGCTGAAGGAGATAAATCTTTTTTTTTGTTGCTTGTTGTAACTAAGCGGCTACTCTGCTGAAAGTTCCAGAACCAGCATAACCTGAAAGAAAAGTCAAGTCCCTGCAGCCTTGCACCCGGACTTAACGTTTGGTAATGGGAGCCCCTGGGGAGGGAGAGGGTATCACAGCGAGACATGCAGTCTGTGTCACAACACGATTTGGAGTATTAAAAAAAAAGCTCTTTTTTAAACCTATTGAATTTTAATGACTTTATTGATTCCTTTTTGGAACAGCTCAACTTAATAAAGTAGGAAATGAAGCAGGTCAACACTTAATATCTGTGGCTGGTTATTGAGGTGTGTGTGTGCAGTTAAGTTGTATTGTAATCAATGTCGGCCACTTGAAGGTATGCTTGTGGAATTCATGAGGGGTCTGTTCTCAGCACTTGGTCGTGAAATCATCAGTATATTTTCCCGTGTTTGCTAATGTTAGCGAAGAAGTAGACCTAAAGGCTTTATTTATTTTATTTATCTATTTTTCTGCCAAACTTAGCAAGCAGGGGAAATATATCTGCTACCAGTAATGTGCCAAATAAGACTGTTGGATAGAAACTACTGTTGGCAATCCCCTTTTTAAAAGCTATGCTATTTAAAGACTATGATGACTCATTGTAATGTCTGTGCTGTTATTATAAAGAATATAAAAAATATATCCGAGTATTTTAAGTTGTTGCTACCACTTAGCAGATGAGTGAGCCTGCCTGACAGCCTATGTCCTATGTCCTGAATCTGTATCCACACAGTACATTAGAAAAAAAAACATGTGTTGCTCATTCTTACTCTGTCACTTAATAAATATACCTCGCTCACTGCTGGGGATCTACAATATCTAGGGCTTGAAGAACTGCAGATCCTGCTTTGATTCCAGGTGGGGAAGTTAGCAACTCTGTCCAGGGTCGTCAGGTGGACAGCCCCCAGCCCCAAGGTACAGAAAGAAGCATTGTTCAGCCGAGGGGAACACAAATTGGTTGTGTTTCTACCTTGTGATGGTTGTACTTCAGCTCCACCTACTGGCTGCTCGGAGTGACGGAGGTCATGGAGATGTCTGTGCTTGTCCGACTCTCCTTCCAGACAGACAGAGACTCTGGGCAAGCTGTGCAGCCCGAGTGGATCCGAAAAGGGACAAGATGGGCAGAGAAGTAGGTTAATAAAATTAATAATGCCGTTGCATTTTAAAAAGACCACGTGGTAGAGTTTCCGCTTTGGACGCAATCAGGGAAATTGCGCCCCAAATGCACTCCAAATTGCGCTGGTTAGGTTACAGTTCAAGTTTCCGATTAAAAAAAAATGATTTGCATGATCATAAACATAAAATCTTCCATGAACCAGCGCAATCGGGCCACGTAATAGAACTTAATTGTTTCTTTTTTTTCCATTAAAAAGTATTCCTTGGTGTATTTAAGAATGGTAGCCTGTTGCAGTTTTCTTAATACAGCTGAAACTGAGGTTATCACCAAAATTGAGCATTTTTAATAATAGTCTCCAGTCCTTCAACTGTGAGTAACCAGTTTTAAAATCACTGCAAATGACTTGAAAAATCTATACTGAACCATTTCATAGTTTCATTGGTGTCTACTAGTCAGTTTCTTAGTAAATTAAATATTTTTTGAGATGAAGAATCTTTTACAACGTGTCTACGAGTGCCTGTGCGCCTAAGAAAATGAACTATATTCCCGAACCAGCACAATCGGCGGAATCATGCAATTTCGACCAGTTTCGGCCAGTTTTGTGGGCAGGGCCTGATCCAAGTGAATTGAATCTGGACCCAGTGGAAAAGATCGCGGGAAACACGAACATACGTGGGTTTCGGCATAACTCACTTGCGTTTTAAAATTCCTCGATCTTTTGCGCTCGTCCAGCTGGTTCCGCCTGGATTGCGCTGATATAACCGGCGGAAACGCTTCCCCTCATCTTTAATTCTGAACTAGTGCACCCTTTAACAAGTCCAGTGTTTCATCAGCTGTGCAACTGCTCTTGGCAGGACTTTGTTATCGTGGTTTCTGTCAGTAAGACAAACTGCGTGGGCTGCATTGTACAGATCCCAAAGACTAAGATGCAGGAGTCTCTGTGGTTCAACACGTGGTAACTCCAAAGAAGAAGAATTGTGTGTGAAGGGGAACACGGCAGATACATCAACAAAAGTGACAAGACTTCCTGTTGGGGGAGAAACAGAGCTAGCTTTTTATTTACGTTGCAGCATGTGCTGAAGAGGGTAGTTATAGTATAGATGGCTATATTCAGATTAAATGTACGGTGGGGTGGAAAACCGCAATCATCAGCTTTTGAACCATTTACTTCTATTTCCATTGTGTGTCACGCACGCACGCGAACTCACACACACACACACACACACACACACACAATCTCGCTTCAATTGCTTGGTGACCTGCTCCCTGTGTTCACTGCTACAACCATTTTCTCATGCGGGGGCAGAATTATAGCTGTCACTGCACTCCCACTATCCAAACGAAACAAGTAACAAATGTCAAAGCACCCTTTCATTCTAGATGCCAGCTTGGCTCAATTAGTAGCGCTCTCACCTTTTTGAATTTAGCGCACATTTAGCAGTGGGACCAATGCCTGCTCATATTGGGCACAGACCGTCCCACTGCTAAACTGGCACACCCGAAAAACAGACACGACAAATACCAATTTCTACTCCATTGGCTGTGAAGGGCTTTGGGACACGCTGAGTAATTGACAGGTGCTCCATAACTCCAACTTCTTTTTAACTATGTTCATGTATGTAATTGCTTGCAAACAATCTGTCCTCCAGTCTTGACTTCTGCACCCAAGCTATGGTAATATAATGGGAGGGCTTACACTTCAGCACTCCCAGATGACAGATTGAGATGCTGCACACAGCTCAGCCTGAGATTTTCTGTCAGGGTGGCATGTCCACGGGCTGGGAGTGCAAATGTTCAATGTTGTCTCTTACTCTTTGGAGTTGGCGGCTGGGGTTTTCTGCTTCCGCACTTTCCAGCCTCCGATTTCCTACCCGTTAAAGCGAATCTTAAATTAGCACCGAGTCAACAACAACTTGCACTTGGATAATGTAGAAAAACATCTCGAGGTGCAACATAGAAGCGTAATCAGACAAGAGGTGGGTTTCAAGGAGGGTCTTAATGGAGACGAGAGAAGCGGAAAGGCTTAGAGAGGGAATTCCGAGCATGGGGTCTAGACGGTTAATGGCATGGGCACCAGTGATGGCGGGGGGGAAGGGAGTAGGGGATGCATAAGAGGCCAGAGTTGGAGAGGATGTGGGGTCAGAAGCCCAACTTGGGATCAAATAGGACGCCGAGGTTGCGAATAGTCCAGTTCAACGTGAGACAGTGGTTGTGGAAGGGGATGGAATTGTTGGCAAGAGTTTGGATGTTGTGGCAGTGGTCCAAGACAATGGCTTCAGTCTTCCCAATGTTTAACTGGGAGAAATTGCGGCTCATTCAGGACTGGATGTTGGACAAGCAGTTTGACAACACAGAGGCAGTCTGTCAAGCGAGATGGTGGAGAAGTAGAGCTGGCTGTCGTCAGCATGCATATGGACGCTAACCCCATGTCTTCAGATAATGTCGCCAAGAGGCAACTTGTAGATGAGGAAGCGGAGACTCCTGCATTTTCCCTGAAGCAGCGAATCTCCCTTTTAGTTGCATAGAGTGTACAGCACAGAAACAGGCCATTCGGCCCAACTGGTCCATGCTTATGCTCCACACGAGCCTTCTCCCACCCTGTCTTCATCTAACCCTATCAGCAACATGCTGTGTCTTTTCTGTGTTACAGACATAAAGAAAAGATGTCAATATTATCTGAATATTTGGAATTTTGTTGAGATTAAGTTGTGTAAGAGATGGACAAGAAGTCAAAAGGTGAGCAAGGGATGACTGGAGAAAGTAAGTGTCTGGATCAGCTCTGGTGAATTACAAAGAGGACTGGTTGTACTTGATGGTCTGGTTCAGGTAAGAGGAGAAAGAAGGGAGGAATTCTCAGTGGAAGAGGAGGATTTTTGTTTTTGGCATTGCTCTTTGTTAAAAATATTGAAATATAAAAAAATACCTTTTAGTGTCCTTGGACAGAGCTTCAGTAATGTGCAGCCTACGTCACACAGGCTAAATGAAGAGCGGGGAAGTGCTTGTTTTATAATGCTCAGGCACATTATTCTGTTCAATGGAATGTAGGTGCTTAACAAATAGATGTTTTCTTCTGTATCGCGATGATTTTCTGCCACTCCTGAAGCTGCTCGCTCCTGCTGGAGTTATGGTTTCATGGTTGCAGCGGGCCCTCCAGTACCTCACCCAAGCAGCTGTTGGTTTTTTTTATTCGTTCCTGGGGTGTGGCCATCGCTGGCACGGCCAGCATTTATTGCCCATTCCTGATTGCCCTTGAGAAGGTGGTGGTGAGCTGTCTTCCTGAACCGCTGTGTGCTGAAGGACTCCCATAGTGCTATTAGGGAGGCAGTTCCAGGTTTTTGACCCAGTGACAATGAAGGAACAGCGATATATTGCCAAATTAGGGTGGTGTGTGACTTGGAGGGGAACTTGGAGCTGGTGGTGTTCCCATGCGCCTGCTGCCCTTGTCCTTCTAGGTGGTAGAGGTCACGTGTGTGTGCTGGCTTGTCCTTGGGTGCTGGAAGAGTTCTCAATTGTTGGGGCAATCCTACTGAAACCCAATCCTGTCCCGACCAAACGTGCGCACGTATGCACTTCATCGCTGAATAAAACAAAGAAAGATAGACTTACATTTATATAGCACCTTTCACGACCTCAGGACATCCCAAAGTGCTTTACAGCCAATGAAGTACATTTGAAGTGTAGTCACTATTGTAATGTAGGAAACGTGTAGCCAATTTGCCCACACAAGCCTCCACAATGTGATAATGACCAGATAATCTGGCCAACATTTATCTCTTAACCAATAGCACTAATACAAATTATCTGATCATAAACACAGTTGCTGTGTGCAAATTTACTGCCCGGTTTTCTACATTATAACAGTGACTACCCTTCAAAAGTACTTAAATGGCTGTAAAGCGCTTTAGGGTGTGCGGAGGTTGTGTAAGGCACAGTATAATAGGGTGTGTGGAGGTTGTGAAAGGCACTGTATAATAGGGTGTGTGGAGGTTGTGTAAGGCACTGTATAATAGGGTGTGTGGAGGTTGTGTAAGGCACTGTATAATAGGGTGTGTGGAGGTTGTGTAAGGCACTGTATAATAGGGTGTGCGGAGGTTGTGTAAGGCACTATAATAGGGT
Source organism: Somniosus microcephalus (assembly GCF_052327205.1). NCBI lineage: Eukaryota > Metazoa > Chordata > Chondrichthyes > Squaliformes > Somniosidae > Somniosus > Somniosus microcephalus. The sequence continues at coordinate 48,955,182 of NC_140987.1, forward strand.
GTGTGGAGGTTGTGTAAGGCACTGTATAATAGGGTGTGTGGAGGTTGTGTAAGGCACTGTATAATAGGGTGTGCGGAGGTTGTGTAAGGCACTGTATAATAGGGTGTGTGGAGGTTGTGAAAGGCACTGTATAATAGGGTGTGTGGAGGTTGTGTAAGGCACTGTATAATAGGGTGTGCGGAGGTTGTGAAAGGCACAGTATAATAGGTTGTATAAGGCACTGTATAATAGGGTGTGCGGAGGTTGTGTAAGGCACTGTATAATAGGGTGTGTGGAGGTTGTGTAAGGCACTATAATAGGGTGTGTGGAGGTTGTGTAAGGCACAGTATAATAGGGTGTGTGGAGGTTGTGAAAGGCACTGTATAATAGGGTGTGTGGAGGTTGTGTAAGGCACTGTATAATAGGGTGTGTGGAGGTTGTGTAAGGCACTGTATAATAGGGTGTGCGGAGGTTGTGAAAGGCACTGTATAATAGGGTGTGCGGAGGTTGTGTAAGGCACTGTATAATAGGGTGTGTGGAGGTGTGTAAGGCACTATAATAGGGTGTGTGGAGGTTGTGTAAGGCACTGTATAATAGGGTGTGCGGAGGTTGTGTAAGGCACTATAATAGGGTGTGTGGAGGTTGTGTAAGGCACTGTATAATAGGGTGTGTGGAGGTTGTGTAAGGCACTGTATAATAGGGTGTGCGGAGGTTGTGTAAGGCACTGTATAATAGGGTGTGTGGAGGTTGTGAAAGGCACTGTATAATAGGGTGTGTGGAGGTTGTGTAAGGCACTGTATAATAGGGTGTGCGGAGGTTGTGAAAGGCACAGTATAATAGGTTGTATAAGGCACTGTATAATAGGGTGTGCGGAGGTTGTGTAAGGCACTGTATAATAGGGTGTGTGGAGGTTGTGTAAGGCACTATAATAGGGTGTGTGGAGGTTGTGTAAGGCACTGTATAATAGGGTGTGTGGAGGTTGTGTAAGGCACTGTATAATAAGGTGTGTGGAGGTTGTGTAAGGCACTGTATAATAGGGTGTGTGGAGGTTGTGTAAGGCACTGTATAATAGGGTGTGTGGAGGTTGTGTAAGGCACTGTATAATTGGGTGTGTGGAGGTTGTGTAAGGCACTGTATAATAGGGTGTGTGGAGGTTGTGTAAGGCACTGTATAATAGGGTGTGTGGAGGTTGTGTAAGGCACTGTATAATAAGGTGTGTGGAGGTTGTGTAAGGCACTGTATAATAGGGTGTGTGGAGGTTGTGTAAGGCACTGTATAATAGGGTGTGTGGAGGTTGTGTAAGGCACTGTATAATAGGGTGTGCGGAGGTTGTGTAAGGCACTGTATAATTGGGTGTGTGGAGGTTGTGTAAGGCACTGTATAATAGGGTGTGTGGAGGTTGTGTAAGGCACTGTATAATAGGGTGTGCGGAGGTTGTGTAAGGCACTGTATAATAGGGTGTGTGGAGGTTGTGTAAGGCACTGTATAATAGGGTGTGTGGAGGTTGTGAATGGCACTGTATAATAGGGTGTGTGGAGGTGTGTAAGGCACTGTATAATAGGGTGTGCGGAGGTTGTGAAAGGCACTGTATAATAGGGTGTGTGGAGGTTGTGTAAGGCACTGTATAATAGGGTGTGTGGAGGTTGTGTAAGGCACTGTATAATAGGGTGTGCGGAGGTTTGTAAGGCACTATATAAATGCAAGTCTTCCTTATTATAAACTTTTTACAAAACCATCGAAAGACTGTTGCATAGAAGTGTTCTTCCTGGCAATTAAAGGATTAGATATTTGATTTTGCAGGTCTGACTTTGATAAAAATTCTTTCAGTTCATTACGTACCTCTACAAAATAGTAACTTGGTGAGCTTTTCAATCTGTCAATTGTAATAAGGGGGAAGAGTTTCATTTCAGCTACGAGAGGAGTTATCCTGTTTGTTTCATGTTGTCTTGTGAATGGCAGTGTAATAATAGTAACAACCAGGGCAGGTTTTTTCGTTGAATATTTGAGATAGTTCCCTTTAACTGAGAATGTAATTTTTGGCACTGTTTTCACTTCTATTACATCATGTGGATGATTCAGATGCCATGAAGAGCAGCTTAATGGAGCAGAACAATGACTGTATTTTAACCTTTTGTATTAACCAATTATGTACCATGTAGGAACGAGCAATTGGACAGACGACACGAGTGTCACATCTCTCACCCCTCCCTCCCAATTTTCTCCCTTCCTCTTCGGAAGGCGCTGAGGAATGTTGGGGGTACCATTCCAAAGTTGTCAGTTGCCCCCGGCAGTGCCTCATCCACGTGGCCCATCTTCATGTATGAGGCAAGAGAGTGAGCGTCCACAGGCCATTGAACCAGGAGGGGAATCGCAGGCAAGCCGGATCAATTTCTCATGAGGCACTTGCACACTTTGCAGCGGCTAGCAGTTGGGAGCAGAGGTCCTGGTTGATCTATCCCCCTCCTTAACAGTGTATTAAGACTTGTTATACTGCTCCGCTGCTATCCCATCTAACGAAAGTTCATTGACCTGAAACGCTAACCATACCTACCTCGTCACAGATGCTGCCTTGAGCTACTAAGTGTTTCCAATGTTTTCTGTTTTTATTTCAGATTTTTCTTTTGCTTTCTCTGTTCCAGCCACTCCTTCACATTACTTGGACCTTAATTTCTCCTCCAGTTGGTCCCTTTGTCCATGGCCCTCGCCACCTAAAGTTGGTGCCCCCCGCTGGGGTACAGTTTCACGTGCGCCCTATCTCCCAACACCTCGCCCAGCTGGCCATTCAGCATGGGTGAACCTGAACAGTGTGTGTCGGGCTATTCAATCACAGAGGCATCACCACTGAACCTGATTCTGTCCTTCTCTGACTTTAGCATAAGTGGCCAGTTCCTCATTCCCCATCACGGTGACATGAAGTAGCAGCCTGGCTGAGATCGTCTGAATCAGTACAGACCAGGCGGAAAACCTTGTTCATATCAGCCCTATGTTGCTCAGTAATACATTGCATGACGCACTTACCCACTGAGGATAAGGGGCAGGGTTACCTGACACGTCCATGGAATTGGGAAGCTTGGATTATTTTTTGATGTAGACACCCCTCTCAGTCTTTGTCCGAGACACAAGGTAGCAACTCTACTTATGCAGTTTGCCGTTTCATCCTCTGATGCAACTGACACCGATTTATTTAGATGGTCTTATTTTACCAGAGAGTCCTAATCTTCCACCTTTGCCCAAGGGATTGGCAGCTGCCTAGCGTGAATGCACTGTGTGAATTCCCCTGTGACTTTCCATTGGGAATGAAAGCTGAGCACAACCCTCACATGGGACTAGTTATTTAATATTTCAGCACGCTAAGTGGCTCAGTCAGCCTCCCCCCAGGGAGCCTGCATTCTCCACAGGGCTAAGGCGCAGGTAGAGCTTCAGAAAGGCGGACTGACAGTTCTGACGAGAAGCTTTTGGGAAACCAGTTACGTCTGCATGTGCGTCAATGTTGGGCAACGTCAGACTTGGCTCTGATGGCCATTATGGCCGAATACTGTGCTCACAGTCGCCGTCTAAGGCCGTAACTATAGATGGCCACTGGGTGAGGTACCAGGGACCTGGTAATGCCTGTGAAAATGTATTTCAGTATGGTAACAGTCTACAGGAGAGAAGGGTGAAAATGAAAAGAGGAGTGTAATGATGGTGATGGTGTCTCATCACCCTCAGATTATTCTAGGGTCAGCTGCTGTTTTCTTGTCTAGCTGCCATTCCGTCTGAGGAAAGGCAACCTGACAGCTTGTGATAACATGGACTTAGACTTCAGTTATTCTGGCAAACACCACCTGCATTATTAGTGCATTTCCTAACTCATGATGAATTATTCAGATCAGAGGCATTCTCTACTAACCAGGCATCAGCATATCTGTCAGTAGGTGAGACTCTGAGCATGGCTACTCTCCCTTGAGTGCCCCGGAGTGCCAACACCATAGGAGATTGGGATGCAGTCAGAAAGCCCCTGGTGCTTCCGTAGCTCAGGTCATGGGAAAGTGATGTCCTTGCGCCACTTCCCCACATTTATATCACTCGAACTGGCTACTGGTTCCCATCTGCAGAATTGTAAAGCAACATTGTTGTGGGGTTCTGATTCGACTCAAAAGGGAGCCATTTTTAGCAGCGTATAACGGGAGGGCGTCAGCCTCCTGTGAGCTGAACTGCATAAAAAGTAGAAGCGCCTAAACCCAGTCCCGTCCAAACGATGGCGCAAGAGCCACAGGTGGTCCACAAGCCATGGCAATCCAGCCCTTGAATCGCAGGCAATCCCGTTTTTATATACATATTTACTCACCACCAATGTTCCCCCTAATTTTTATCTTGGGTGCGCGGTCCATTTGCAGTTTCACCCATGCGCGAAATTTAGCATTGGAAAAGCCTGTCCCAGGCTGCGCGGGACCAGCAGAGTGCTGCGGGCGCGCAGCTTAGAGGGAACGTTGTTCACCACTCACTGGTTTGCCCCAATTAAATTTCATGGGTTTGGAAAGGGCTGTTCTCAGTGCCGCTGCCTCATTGGTGCATTAATTCTGAATCAAAACGCAGAGTTCTGCTGGTATCTGCAGATTGAGATACGTATAAATTGAAAGGCTTTACATCTTGTACCTTATACATTGGCCATGACGCACGATGCACCCAAGTGGCCCACAACAACACTCCTGGCCTGAACAAATTGGTGGGAGTTGCTTGATTTTCATTCCTACGCACAACTGGGTAGCTCCATTGCTGACACTAAACTAAAGGTGTCAGCCATGGCTCAGTTGGTAGCACTCTTGCCTCTGACTCAGAAGGTTGTGGGTTCATAGTCCCACTCCAGAGACTTGAGCACATAATCTAGGTTGACACTCCAGTGCAGTGCTGAGGGAGTGCTGCACTGTTGGACGTGTCGTCTTTCGGATCAGATGTTAAACCGAGGCGCTCTCAAGTGGATATAAAAGATCCTGTGGTGCTATCTAAAGAAAAGCAGGGCAGTTCTTCTTGGTGTCCTGGCCAATATTTATCCCTCACTAGATAGCAGATTATCTGGTCATTATCACATTGCTGTTTGTGGGCGCTTTCTGTGCGCAAATGGGCTGCTGCGTTTCCTACATTACAACTGTGACTACACGTCAAAAGTACTTCATTGGTTGTAAAGTGCTTTGGGATGTCCTGAGGTCCTGAAAGCCGCTATATAAATGCAAGTATTTCTTTAAACTGATGAGGTGCATTGCATCACATTGTGACAGCTCCAAGCTAAGGCTGAACATCAGGTAGGAAGCCAGCTATCAGCTCACCTGACCACAGTGCCAGCCTGGAGATGACAGTGGTTTCAGACCACAATAATGTGGCAGCATTTGCAGGGCACAATACCTTCCTGGAAGTAAGTGCTTATCTCAGTATTCCCCTGGCGTGCCTGTTCCAGCACTTGATATGGAGTTTGGGGCTAGTTTCAGTGCAGTGGGAATTGGGTAGCAGAAATAGACCCGATCTGGTTCCACAGTTGATAACTTTCTTCACTTTTTTTTTCTTGAAACTGCTTGCAATATGCCCGCAACGATCCCTCAGAGGCTCCATGATACTCATTTCTCAGGATCAATCCAACTCATCACCACTGCAGGAAATAGCTGCACTGGGATCAGAAATTAAAAAAAAAAAAATACTCTGTTCAGGAAAAGGTCACCAGAAAATTGATCGTATCTCGCAACAGCAGCGAGTAAGAACGATAAAGGCGGCCACAGATGCCTCTCTGAATCTGGCCTACCTGCGCCGGATTACAAATAAAAACAGGAAACGATAGAAATGCACAGCAGGCTGATCTGTAATCAGAAAAGAAAGATTGATGTTTCGGGTGTGATTCTTTTGGACCTACTTCAAGCTCTGTCAGCCATGGCTCAGTGGATAGCACTCTTGCCTCTGAGTCAGAAGGTTGTGGGTTCTTGTCCCACTCCAGAGACTTGAGCACAAAATCTAACTCAACAGTCTACTTAGGGAGTGCTGCACTGTTGGAGGTGCTGTCTTTCAGATGAGATGTTAAACCGAGGCCCCGTCTACCCTCTCAGGTGGACATATAGGATCCCATGGCACTATTTGAAGAAGAGCAGGGGAGTTCTACCCCAGTGTCCTGGCCAATATTTAATCCCTTAACCAACACTGAAGAACAGACTATCTAGTTGCTGTTTGTGGGACCTGGCTGCTGCGTTTCCTACATTACAACAGTGACTACACTTCAAAAAGTACTTCATTGGTTGTAAAGTGCTTTGGGACATCCTGAGATTGTGAAAGGTGTTATATAAATGCAAGCCTATCTTCATTAATATGGCTGGCCTGTTGTGCATTTCCTGTATATATAATTGGTTTCTAGTAACTTTTGACCTTCAGTGCCTGAAAGGGTGGAGGAAGCAGATTCAATAGTAACTTTCGGAAGGGAATTGGATATATACTTGAAAAGGAGAAATTTGCAGGTCTGTGGGGAAAGCGCAGGGGAGTGGGACTAATTGGATAGCTCTTTCAAAGAGCCGGCACAGAGACGATGGGCTGAATTACCTCCTTCTGTGCTCTAAGACTATGATTCACTGTCTTAAGAACAGGCAAAACAGTTGAGAGTGGGCCATTCCATGCGACTTCACTTGTGATGTTTAATGGCTGGGATGAGATATTATAAGAATTAAATAGAAGTTGTTGAAAACTGGTTTGGCATGAATAATGTACATCACTTGTCAGTGCCTCAGTGAGGGTTAACCTGGGTGGTGGGTTTGTGTGGAGCAATTGCTCTGATCTTGATGGGCGTGTGTTTTACACCATATTCAGAGCCACTGGTTTGCCATAACTGAATGAGCCCCCAAAAATTATATTGTTATACAAGAGCTGTACCAGCGATTTGGAGGAAGGGGGTTTGAATTCAATGATTCCATCCATTTTCCCTTGAAAACTGCAACTCGGTGACCTTTCCCATTCTCATCCCAAATGCCAGCCAAATGATTCATTAGGCATTGATAGTGCAGGAATGATGTGCTAACAGTTACATCCCAGATGTCCGCCCACCCTCCCCCCCTCCCCCTGACTCGAATATATTATCTCAGTTCCCCACCCAACGGGAGGGGGGGAGGGGGTGGTCTGGTGATGTTTTAATAAGCAGTTTATTTATGTTGAGGGAGTGCTGTGCTGATGGGGGATGAGGGGGTGGGGGCAGCGGGGAAGAAACAAATCTCTCTCAATAATAATAATTACTGCAATCTTTGTTTAGGGATATACTAAAAGGCAGGCTTATTTAAACAAGACCATTTGGATTAATGATAAGGTTGAGGACTGGAGCTGGGAAAGTATTTAAATGCATTGTTCCTGTTGAGCGCAATCATCAGAAGTGGGGCCTGACCTTGGTTTGGGTGGGAAAAGCCATTTTGTTACTTTATGACAGCTCAAAGCTCTCTTTTTTATCGCAGGAGAGGGACTGTCAAACATTACTGATTGCAGCCTCCCTCGCAGCTTTCTTCCACTAACTTCTGCCTAATTGCCATTAATCATGAGCTGAGGAGAAGTCCCGCTCCAGAAAAGGGAGTTTCAGGCCCCATCTGAAAATCTATTACAGGTACTTAGCAAATGCTACCAGTCACAAAGCACTCTGTGTGTGTGTGTATGTGTGTCTGTGTGTGTGTCTGTGTGTGTGTGTTTTCTCTCTCTCACTTGTCTCCCCGTATCTCCTGAAGATGGCGGCTGGTGCTGCAGTCTGGGTTTCACAGCGATTATCTGCCCCCGCCGTGCTACTTCAGCCGAGTCTCTGTTTCTCGCACCTGAGCCAAGAGAGTTTCGGCCGACTGTTCAATCGCGGGGGAGCGCATCACAGCCAAGTTCAACGGGTGACAGTCACCACTCGGCCCAAGTGGCCATCCTTCATGTATGGACATCCACACGTGAGTAATGGCAGGCTGCACCGCAGGTAAAGGTTGCAAAGGCAGAAAGGGAATGGGTGACCGCCAAGCAGAGTAATAGGCGCAGGCAGGTAGTGCAGGAGTCCCCTGGGGTCATCCCCCTCTCAAACAGATATACCGCTTTGGATACTGTTGGGGGGCGGTGGCTTATCAGAGGAAGGCAGCCGCAGCCAACTTCCTGGCACCAGGGGTGGTTCTGCTGCACAGGACGGGAGGAAAAAGAGGGGTAGAGCTATAGTAATAGGGGATTCTATTGTAAGGGGAATAGATAGGCGTTTCTGCGGCCGCAAACGAGACTCCAGGATGGTGTGTTGCCTCCCTGGTGCAAGGGTCAAGGATGTCTCAGAGCAGCTGCAGAACATTTTGGAAGGGGAGGGTGAACAGCCAGTTGTCGTGGTGCATATAGGTATGAACGATATAGGTAAAAAACGAGATGAGGTCCTAAAAGCTGAATATCGGGAGTTGGGAGGTAAATTTAAAAAATAGGACCTCAAAGGTAGTAATCTCAGGATTGCTACCAGTGCCACGTGCTAGTCAGAGTAGAAATAGAAGGATATTTCAGATGAATACGTGGCTAGAGGAATGATGTGAGGGGGAGGGATTCAAATTCCTGGGACATTGGAACCGGTTCTGGGGGAGGTGGGACCAGTTCAAACCGGACGGTTTGCACCTGGGCAGGGCCGGGACCGATGTCCTAGGGGGAGTGTTTGCTAGTGCTCTGGGGGAGGGTTTAAACTAAAATGGCAGGGGGTTGGGAACCTGAGCAGGGAGACAGAGGAAAGGGAAACAAGGATAAAAGCAAAAGATAGGAAGGAGAAAAACAAAAGTGGCAGTCAGAGAAATCAACGGTTTAAATCAAACATGGCCACAGTAAATAATAATTCTAAGAGCGTTAAAAAACAAGCCTGAAGGCCTTGTGTCTTAATGCGAGGAACATTTGTAATAAGGTGGATGAATTAGCTGCGCAAATAGAGGTAAACGAATATGATATGATTGGAATTACGGAAACATGGCTCCAGGGTGGCCAAGGCTGGGAACTCAACATCCAGGGGTATTCAATATTCAGGAAAGATAGGCAAAAAGGAAAGGGAGGTGGGGTAGCATTGCTGGTTAAAGAAGGGATTAACACAATTGTAAGGAAGGCTATTAGCTCTGATGATGTGGAATCTGTATGGGTAGAACTGAGAAATATCAAGGGGCAGAAAACGTTAGTGGGAGTGGTATATAGACCTCCAAACAGTAATGTGGAGGTTGGGGATGGCATTAAAAGGGAAATTAGAGAAGCGTGCAATAAGGGCACAGCAGTCATCATGGGTGACTTTAATCTACATATAGATTGGGCTAACCAAATTAGTAACAATACTGTGGAGGAGGAATTCCTGGAGTGTTTACGGGATGGTTTCCTGGACCAATATGTCGAGGAACCAACCAGAGATCAAGCCATCTTAGACTGGGTATTATGTAACGAGAAAGGATTAATTAGCAATCTTCTTGTATGAGGCCCCTTGGGTCGGAGCGATCATAATATGATCGAATTCTTCATTAAGATGGAGAATGAAGTAGTTGACTCAGAGACTAGGGTCCTGAATTTAAATCAAGGAAACTACGATGGTCTGAGGCGTGAGTTGGGTAGGATTGATTGGGGAATGACACTCAAAGGGTTGACGGTGGATAGGCAATGGCAAACATTCAAAGACCGCATGGATAAACTACAGAATTTGTTCATCCTAGTTTGGCATAAAAATAAAACAAAAAAGGTGACTCAACCGTGGCTAACAAGGGAAATTAGGGATAGCATAAGATCCAAGGAGAGGACATATAAATTGGTCAGAAAAAGCAGTAAACCTGAGGATTGGGAGCAGTTTAGGATTCAACAAAGGAGGACAAAGGGATTAATTAAGAAGGGAAAATTGAATATGAGAGTAAGCTTGCAGGGAACATAAAAACTGACTGTAAAAGCTTTTATAGATATGTAAAGAGAAAAAGATTGGTGAAGTTAAGCGTAGGTCCCTTTCAGTCAGAATCAGGGGAATTTATAATGGGGAACAAAGAAATGGCAGACCAATTAAATACATATTTTGGTTCTGTCTTCACAAAGGAGGACACAAATAACCTCCCAGAGATGTCGGGGAACATAGGGTCTGATGAAAGGGAGGAATTGAAAGAAATCAGTATTTGTAGGGAAATGGTGTTAGGGAAATTGATGGGATTGAAGGCGGATAAATCCCCAGGGCCTGATAATCTACATCCTAGAGTACTTAAGGAAGTGGCCCTAGAAATAGTAGATGCATTGCTGATCATCTTCCAACGTTCGATGGAATCTGGAACAGTACCCATGGATTGGAGGGTAGCTAATGTTACCCCACTATTCAAAAAAGGTGGCAGAGAGAAAACGGGGAATTACAGACCGGGAAGCCTGACATCGGTGGTAGGGAAAGTGCTAGAGTCCATTATAAAAGATGTAATAGCAGAGCACTTGGAAAACAGTGACAGGATCGGACAAAGTCAACATGGATTTACAAAAGGTAAATCGTGCTTGACTAATCTACTGGAATTTTTTGAGGATGTAACTGGTAGAGTAGATGAGAGAGAACCAGTGGATGTGGTGTATTTGGACTTTCAGAAGGCTTTTGATAAGGTCTCGCATAAGAGATTAGCGTGTAAAGTTAAGGCACATGGGATTGGGGGCAAGGTATTGACTTGGATAGAGAACTGGTTGGCAGACAGAAAGCAAAGAGTTGGAATAAACGGGTCTTTTTCCGAGTGGCAGGCAGTGACTAGTGGGGTACCGCAGGGATCGGTCCTTGGACCCCAGCTATTCATCACAATATATATTAATGATCTAGACAAGGGAACTAGATGTAATATCTCCAAATTTGCAGACGACACAAAGCTGGGTGGGCGTGTGTGCTGTGAGGAGGATGCCGAGAAACTCCAGGATGATTTGGACAGGTTGGGTGATTGGGCAGATGCATGGCATATGCAATAAAACGTGGATAAATGGGAGGTTATCCACTTTGGTGGCAAAAACGGGAAGGCAGATTATTATCTGAATGGCAATAGATTGGGAGAAGGAGAAGTGCAACGAGACCTGGGTGTCCTTGTGCACCAGTCGCTGAAGGTAAGCATGCAGGTGCGGCAGGCGGGTAAGAAGGCAAATGGTATGTTGGCCTTCGTAGCGAGAGGGTTTGAGTATAGGAACAAGGATGTCTTGCTGCAGTTGTACAGGGCCTTGGTGAGACCACATCTTGAGTATTGTGTGCAGTTTTGGTCGCCTTATCTGAGGAAGGATGTTCTTGCCATGGAAGGAGTTCAGCGAAGATTCACCAGGCTGATACCTGGGATGGCAGGAATGACGTATGAGGAGAGATTGGGACGATTGGGCTTGTACTCGCTGGAGTTTAGAAGAATGAGAGGGGATCTCATTGAAACTTATAAAATTCTGACAGGACTGGACAGATTAGATGCAGGAAGGATGTTCCCGATGGTCGGGGAGTCCAGAACCAGGGGTCATAGTCTAAGGATAAGGGGTAGGCCATTTAGGACAGAAATGAGGAGGAATTTCTTCACCCAGTGAGTGGTGAACCTGTGGAATTCTCCACCACAGAAGGCAGTAGAAGCCAATTCATTAAATATATTCAAGAAGGAGTTGGATATATTCTTAAGGCTAAAGGGATCCAGGGGTATGGGGAGAAAGCAGGGACCGGGTACTGAAATTGGATGATCGACCATGATTGCATTGAATGGCGAAGCAGGCTCGAGGGGCCGAACGGCCTACTCCTGCTCCTATCTTCTATGTTTCTATGGCTATTTGACTGCAAGCGGCCTCACAGCCTAGCCGTAGAACCTGACGCAATCCTTACCTAATGTCCGTACATACACGCATTTTCTAGCATGGTGATTAGGCACTGGACCCTTGGCTGGTTTTTCTTTTTCCTAGCCCAGGGAACGTTGAGGCCGATGATGGTATCCCCTTGCCCCTCCTTCTCTCCACCCACTGCCTGAGCCAAGGTCAGCTCGTTCAGCACAGAGACTGGGCCTGGGGTCTTTCCGAGGTGTATGGCTTAGTGCTGTGCTGTGCACCAGACTTCTAACTGAGCTCTGAGTGGATCTGTTACAATCCCCCGTGGCCATTTTGATCTTTTTAAATGTGCATTTGAGGGATGGAGCTGAGGAGGGGCGGAGCAGACTAGGAGAGTTGCTTCTGTTTGAGAAGAAGCATTGGGTGACAGCACTTAAGACGAGCATTAGTCTGTATTTTCCAATTAGCAGCGAAAATAGCAGAAGTATATATCAGCAGAAATAGGAGCATTACCGTAAAATATTACTGGATAGCTAAGGGGGCATGTTTATTTTGCGTCAGCAGCAAGATATTTGGAGCTCGTGATGAAGAAAGATGGTTCTTGGTTTTTATAAGCACCACTTGTCAGGTCAATAACGCATTGTTGCGTGATTGTTTTTTGATTGTAAGGTCGGATCGTCTGTTTGAAATCGGTCGTTGTCCTTTTTCTCTGGGTGTTATGTGTTTGAAAGGGTGATTGCTGTACCCGGTGACTGAGTCAAGTGGTGGCTACTTCTTCTTAGGCAGTTCCTCGGAACCGAGGATGACTTGCTTCCACGTTAAAAATGAGCTCGCAGGTGACTGATGAGCCCAATGCGGGACCCACAGTCTCTGTCACAGGTGGGGCAGACGGTGGTTGAAGGGGCGGGTGGGTGGGGTGCTTGGGTTGACGTGCGCTCCTTGCGCTGCCTGCGCTTGGCTTCTGCTTGCTCCCAGCGAAGAGACTCGAGGTGTTCAGCGCCTTCCTGGATGCTTCTCCTCCACTTTGTGCGGTCTTGGGCCAGGGATTCCCAGGTGTTGGTGGTGATGTTACACTTTTTCAAGGAGGCTTTGAGGGTGTCCTTGAAGCATTTCTTCTGCCCACCTGGGGTTCTCTTGCTGTGTCGGAGCTCCGAATAGAGCGCTTGTTTTGGGAGTCTCTTATAGGACATACAGACAATGTGACCCGTCCATCGGAGCTGATCGAGCGTGGCCCAAGCTTCGATGCTGGGGATGTTAGCCTGAGCAAGAACACTGACATTGGTGCGCCTATCCTGCCATTGGATTTGCAGGATCTTGCGGAGGCAGCATTGGTGGTACCTCTCCAGTGCTTTGAGGTGCCTGCTATACATGGTCCATGTCTCTGAGGCATACAGCAGGGCGGGTATCACTGCTGCTCTGTAGACCATGAGCTTAGTGCCGGTTTTGAGGTCCTGGTCTTCAAACAATCTCTTCCTCAGGCGACCGAAGGCTGCACTGGCACACTGAAGGCGGTATTGGACTTCATCATCAACGTCTGCCCTTGTTGACAGTAGACTCCAGATGTATGGGAAATGGTCCACGTTGTCCAAGGCCTTGTCATGGATTTTGATAATCGGGGGGCAGTATGTGTGGCGGGGGCAGGTTGGTAGAGGACCTTTGTCTTACGGATGTTTAGTTTAAGGCCCATGCTCTCGTACACTTTGGTGAAGGTGTTGACGATGGTTTAGAGTTCGACTTCCGAATGAGCGCAGACGCAAGCGTCGTCTGCATACTGTAATTCGACGACCGAGGATGGGACGACCTTGGATCTGGACTGGAGGCGACAGTTTCCTGTTTGTTCTGTAAATTAGCTCCACTCCAGTGGGGAGCTTACTGAGGGTGAGATGGAGCATTGCAGCAAGGAAGATCGAGAAGAGCGTTGGTGCGATGACACAGCCTTGCTTGACCCCAGCTCGTACGTGAATTGGGTCTGTGGTGGAACTGTTGGTCAGGATCATAGCGTGCATGTCGTGAAGCAGGCGGAGGATAGTGACAAACTTTTGAGGGCAGCCGAATTTGAGGAGGACATGCCATAATCCCTCACGGTTGACAGTGTCGAAGGCCTTTGTGAGATCAAAGAAGGCCATGTACAGCGGTTGGTGCTGTTCCCTGCATTTCTCTTGTAATTGATGTGCAGTGACGTGATCCCAACAACTGCTGCGACAGTGGCAGACCAGGCCTGGCCGTGGTTGGAGGTTTATTTTCTTGGTGCAGCAGCTTGTGTGTGAAAACATGCCCACTCCGCACCTTCAGAAACAACAGTAAACATAAGAGATAGGAGCAGGAGTAGGCCATGCAGCCCCTCGAGCCTGCTCCGCCATTCAATAAGATCATGGCGGAACTTCTGCACCACGCTGGAAATACAAGGCCGGTCCATTCCCAACCGGAAAAAAGGGGCAGGTTTGCAGTTCTGAAATGTTAACCTGCCTTTTCTTCTGTTACTTGCCGCACCGTTCCAGTATTTTCTGTTTTTATTTCAGTTAATCATCATTCACCATGTTTTTCTGTATCGCTTAGGAACTGCTGTTTACGGTCAAAGCACGTGGGTGTTTTAATGAGTTGGATCAGGAGTTTCTGTTTGCTGTTTTAACTGAGACATTAACCCATCGGGGGGGGTCAAATGAACTTGCTGATGACGCTGATATTGTCAACAATTGTTTCGAGGCTCGCATCTTCAGCAATTGCGCTCTTGAAAATCTGGTTGCAGACATGTAATCTTCAGTTGTCACTGCTTTGTTCTGCAGGCGAAAAAATTCTGATGGCGTTGCCCATTTCAAGTCACTTGACCCACTTACAACACGTCGACAGGATCTACTCCCCTGCTGCTTCAGTTAGTAAATGTAACGCGGCTGGCAGGAGGCAGGACTGCACAGCTGGATTGTCCTCAGCCCACTGTAAATTCTAAGGTGATGACAGTCCTGGAGCAGTCGCAGCAGAACCCACCAGCTTCTCTGCACAAGTTTAATTTCTCATAGTAACAACAGAAAACGCTGGAAAAACTCAGCAGGCCAGGCAACATCCGTGGAGAGAGAAATAGAGTCAACGTTTCGGGTCGAAACCCTTCTACAGAACTGAGAGAAAGGGCAGGAAATGAAACAGATTAAAAGGCAGTTTGGGGGCTGGGAAGACGAGATAGTAATCGGACAGGTAAAGAAAACCATCCCTTCCTTTACCGTAATACCTGCCACTCCGTATGGACCCTCTACCTTATCTCCCTTAGCCAGCGTCTCCAGAACAGTCTTTAGGGCGGGATCCCGTGCCTGGACCATCTTTAGGTCCGGGGCCAATGCTACCCCTGCACTCCCTTGGGTCCCACCTCTGTCTCTGATCACTGCTACCAGACTCAACCCATATGGATCCCAAAACGTGCCCGTTCGAGCACCCTTTTTGGCCAGCACGTCGGCCTGCTGATTGCCCTCCGCACGGGATTCTGCCTTAGAATGGGCCTTGACTTTGTGGATATAGAAATCCCCCTGGGTTCCTATCGGTTAGGATCTGTTGCAACAATGGCTTGGTTACTAGTGGTTTCCCATCTGCAGATGTAAACCCGCAACGAGACCAAGTGGCTAAATATTCTGCACACGAATTGCAAGTGAACATGATAGCAAAATACTGCGGATGCTGGAAATCCGAAATAACAACAGAAAACGCTGGAAAAACTCAGCAGGCCAGGCAACATCCGTGGAGAGAGAAATAGAGTCAACGTTTCGGGTCAAAACCCTTCTTCAGAACTGAGGAAAAAAGGCAGGAAATGAAACAGATTAAAAGGCAGTTTGGGGGCTGGGAAATGGGGGAGGGGATAAAAGAAGAGACATTAAGAGATATTCAAGGTGAGACGAGATAGTAATAGGACAGGTAAAGAAACAGACAATGGCTCTGGATGAAGTGTGAAATGCGCTGGCAGAGTGAGAGACAGCTGCCATGTGGGAGAGAGGAAAAAAAAGGAAAAGGCACAAACCAAAAGTGTGGATTAAAAAAATATAATAGAGACCGAGGTTATGATCTGAAATTGTTGAACTCGATATTGAGTCCGGAAGGCTGTAAAGTGCCTAATCGGAAGATGAGGTGCTGTTCCTCATTTCTTTAATTTCTCATGCTCTTGGTGAGGATGCTCACAGAAACAGTTAGTCTTCTCTTAGCTGGTCCCGTCTGAGATAGCTATTCCTCTTTTTTGAGGTAATTTAAAAAAAAAACAATTCGTACAAATACATATATAAACGAATACAGAGAGAATCTGCCTGAATGTAGAGGGCCATGTAACCTGAGGAGTTTCATTAACTCATTATGCAAGTGTTAAAGCCAGCAGCTGTGCTACCATTGCAGGGGTTGTTGACATCCCCAAATGCCCCTTTTCCCAGTTGACTGCTGTGCTGATTTCCAGTGATAAAGGTAACTCCTCTTTCTTCCGGATTCTTCTTCGGCTTTGCCTTGCTCGTGCACGTGCTTTCACTCTACTCGTAATAATTCTCTGCGTCCCTTGCGTTGCTGTTGTGATAATGTTACTTTAACGTGTGCGTGTGAAAATGTGGCTGAAGTGGCTCTTCAATAAGTAGAGTTCTCCCCTCGTCAGGAGCATTTTAAGCAAGTTCTCTCCATCCAACCTGTGCTGCATGTGGGCTGCCCCTTCACAGTTGCTGATCCGCTTTGCACACCTGTCACATTGAGCCTGAAATCTTCTAAGCTCCATGTTGGTGGGAGTGTGCTTCAAAGAAGTAACTCACTGAGGCGTTCAGATACATACTTTGTCAACTGACATGATTTCATTTCCCCTGATAGTCTTGATTTTTCACTCTTGTCACGAGTCCCGATTTCATCCTGCTGTGTCCCGATAGGCTGCAACAATTCACTGCTGAGCCAATGGGCTTTGGTTGTCTCACCCTCCCGGAGGAATCTTTCTCTGGCATCATGTCACACCCTCTGTAACTCGCTGACCTTGTCGATCACAATCCTGCTCCATTCCATTCCATTCATTTCTTGTCCAGACTCCCATCATAAATCTTCCTGGTCTCGTCCCACCCTCCTCCCCTTCCAAACACATTATTGGCAGGTCTGCAGATGGTATCATGAGCAGCAAGAAGAAAAGAAAGAACTTGCATTTATGTCACACCTTTCACGGCTTCAGGTTGTCCCAAAACGCTTTACAACCAATGAAGTAACAACAGAAAATGCTGGAAAAACTCAGCAGGCCAGGGCAGCATCCGTGGAGAGAGAAACCGAGTTAACGTTTCCGGTCGATGACCTTTCGTCAGAACTGGAAAAAAGCAGGAAAAGGAATAGATTGTGAAGCAAGTTGGGGGCTGGGAAAAGGGGGAGGGAATGAAAGGACAAAAGGGGAGGTCAGTGATAGGATAGAAAGCAGGAGCGATTTCGGAGTTCTAGCATCCGCAGTATTTTGCTATCGTGCTAAAGTACTTTTGAAGTGTCGTAATGTAGGAAAGGCGGCAGCCAATTTGCACACAGCAAGCTCCCACAAACAGCAGTGTGATAATGACCAGATAATCTGTTTTCATGATGTTGGTTAAGGGATAAATATTGACCAGGACACTGGGGAGAACTCCCCTGCCCTTCTTCAAAACAGTGCCATGGGATCTTTTATGTCCACCTGAGAGGGCAGACAGGGTCTCATTTGAAAGATGGCACCTCCGACAGTGTGGCACTCCCTCAGTACTGCACTGAGGGGAGTGTCAGTCTAGATTTTGTGCTTGGGACCCTGGGGTGGGACTTGAACCCACAAATCTTTTGACTTCGAGGTGAGAGCGCTACCACTGAACCACAGCTGGTACCAAGTAAAGCCTTTGTCATCAGAATCACAGAGCTACCTCAAAGCTCACTCCTAAATGTCTTCATCTTTATGTTACATTCATAACTAAAAGAACTGGTCCTGACTGTGGAGAACCGGCTTGGTGGAGTCGGTGAGTCTGACTGAAAGGGAACTAGATTAACCTCAATGGCTTCGGCCACTTAAATTCACCTCTGGCATCCTGTCGAGCTCGATAACTCTTCCAAGCGTATTTTCCAAGTGATACCACCACCGTTGGAACGAAAATGATTTTGAACGCAAAAAAAAATCAGAAATAGAACCCCCAAAAAAAAGCCAGGATGCGAAAGTGTTACGTAGGCCTCGCAATCGATATGTCTGTCTGTAACTGCGCTGCCAGCCTTTGTTTACTCTGACTTTTATAAATTGACGGAGCAGGCAGTACGAGTTTGTTAAAATGTCCCTGTGTGCAAGCCTGAGTGTTGCGGTGTTTGTGATTGGAATTGCTGTTGTTAAGTGTTAGCCGGTGCGGTCTGTGCTCTTGTCGGTGATGCCGAAAGGGATCCTGTTTCTCTAAGTGCTGTGTGTGTAAGACTTTGGGCACTGCTCCAGAACGTCCTCTGGGGGACGACCAGATCTGCCCAGCCTGAGACTCACGCTTGCTTGGCGTCAGTCAGTGCCCTTTTATTGTATCCATCTTCAGTTAATGATCTACAGAGTTAGAGTACAAGATTTTTTAAAATAAACACTTCATTATAAATGAAATGGAATTGTTGTAGCTGCTTATTAAGAGCTGGGTTTTATATTCATGTACATGACTTCCAGAAGATCTTTTTCTTAATTGCTATCTTTCTCTACACCCCCACCCCACCCCAAATTTTCTCCCCTCATTCTCAAAGATTCTGGCCAAGGATTCCTGATCATAATTCTAATGGTAACCCATTAATTTTAATGGCTAACTGTCAGAGTTACATCTGGAAAACCTGGGCCACAGACTCTTGCTGGGGTTACAATTCCACAGATTCCACAGAACGGCCCTCCCATTCCTTCTTCAGGTAGTCATTCGTCATGTCTGATCTTTTGACAAGAAGGTTAGCCAACTTGGGAGGACTGTGGCTAAGGCATATCCTGTCTTCACATATGCGCACACACACACACACACACACACACACACACACACACACACATCATTCCCGACAAGTTATTGATAACCCATTAGAAGGTGGGTGGGGGGGCTGTTACTTATTTTTCACATCCCGAGCCCAGGGTTGTCGAAGCAAGCTGTAGACCACTTCTGCCGCCTGGGTCAGATCAGCTCACTCAAGGCAGACAGTGGATCAAATGTCGAGCCTTCCTGGTATCACTCAGATTTAATAGAGGTTTTTAAAATGATGAATGGTTTTGATAGAGTGAAGAGGGAATCTATTTCCTCTGGTTGTCATCAATTTAAAATTGCTACTAAGGGAGTGAGGAAAGAAGTTGGGAGAAATCTCTTCACACTGAGAACTGTTGGGTGCATGGAATGCCTTTCTTGCAAGGAGTGATGGAGGCAGAGACCATTGCCTCTTTCAAAGGGACATTTGGCTACACTTTTGAAGCAGAGGATGACTCCAGGCTATGGGGAGAAAGCAGAGCCGTGGGATTAGTTTTTGAATGCTCTGGCAAAGAGCTGGCACAGACAAATGGCCTCCTTCTTTGCTACAAACCTCTGTGGTTTTCTCCCATATCATTTTGCTGAGCCACTGTGAGGAGGAGGAGGAGGAGAGCTTAACATTGCTCAGTTAAGGGTTTGAATGAGGTTTAAATAAATATTAAAGCAAATGGTCTAAACCTTGAATAATAATCTAAAAATCCATTGATGTAAAAATATGACTGTCCTTGATATTTTTAAATCTCAGCCTTTACCTGGCTTCTGTTTCAATAGTTCGCTTGGAAGAACAGTTAGAGGAATCACATGTAATTCATTGCATATTTCTGAATTCATCCAATTTTGGAAAAAAAGGTTTGAGGCACTGTATGGCATTGATTTTTTTGCAATTAAAAAAATTGTATGAAATTCATGTGACATTATAGCTCTTCAGGATATTTTATTCAATTTTGACTCGATTATCCCCTGGCGTGTGAAGTGCAATAAGAAATGACCCCATTGGCACTGTCCTGGCCAGTATACTGCCATAACATTGAGCTAGCCTGATGTGTTCTGTTGTTGCTGTGCTTCTACTGATGTACTGCATTATTGCCCTTGTGGAGCAGTAGCAAATATTTGATTCCAGATAAATGCATAAAGTGTCTGCCAACTATCTCTTTTACAACACTCTTTAGACTGGATACAGTCCTCACCAGCACGTCTCACCCAGAGTCATAATCAGCGGTGTAAAATTATCCGTGTCAGGTCAATGTTTGTCTTGTTTGTGTTGTGACTGAGTTGTTGCATTGATGCTTCAGTGCCCTGTGGTACGAAAAGATGCCAAGTGGCTGTTGTTTACTGGAGTTTATAGAAATTCTGACCCACCATGAATAGTTCATGGCAAACAAGCTTGTTGTACCTGTGACTGAAAATCTACTGCAGTTCTCAAATGGTCAGTCATAGAAATTTCAGCAGAGAAGGCGGTCATTCAGGCTATCATGCTTGTGCTGGTACTAGCTCCATATCGGAGCAATCTATTCGAATCCCATTTCCCTGCTCATTCCTCAAACCCTTTAAGATTTTTCTTCTTTAAATGCTCTAATTCCCTCTCGGGCATCATGAATGACTCTGTGTTTCAATAGCCACTCAGGCAAGCACTCCATGTTCTAATAGCTCTCTGAATAACAATATTTCTTCTAGCCTGCCCCTTGATTTGATGCCTGAAAAACACATCGAAGCACTTTGCGTTGTTTCGTTTCACTTCGGAGCTATTTCTTCACTTCCTCGCCTCTAGCTATAACTTCACATTTACTCTATCCTCCACCTGCGGGATAAGACAACCACTTTCGACATCTGCAACAGGGAGACAGATACCAAGAATGCTGCTCTTTAGTACCTCCCAGAGCTGTCAACCAGAGTACGGCCCAAAATGTGTGCTCTCTCCCTCCGCTACTTACACCTTCAGTCCCCTAAAAGCAATGCACTGAAACCGTCCAGCTCATCCCAATGGGAAAATTGAGTGAGAATATTAATAGCTAAAAAAAAATAGGAACACAGAAAGAGCATTAGGACTAACAAGCCCATTTCTTTTTGACATTTTAGCCATCTTTTCTCCAAATCCCTCTCTCTCCAGGTCATGAACCCATTTATATTGTCCATTTCAATGGGCTTCCTTGGTAACTTATTCCTGGAGAATGAGTGTCCTCATTGAGAGTTCAGAACTCTCAACGTGCTATCCCGCTTCCCTGTATCTTTAAGTCTTTCTCAGTAGAAATCTTTATACTTTTAAAACTTAACAAAGTGCCTCCTGGATTGCGTTAATCTGTTGTTTATCGTGCTACTTCATTCGAAAATCAACAGCTCCTAAAATATAAGTCAGAAAGCAAGAACTTGCATTTATATGGCACCTTTCACAACCTCAGGACCTCTCAAAGCACTTCACTTCACAGCCAATAACGTACGCTTGAAGTGTTGTAACGTAGGAAACTGCAGCGGCAAATTTGTGCACAGCTATGTCCCACAAACAGCAATGAGGTAAATGAACAGGCAATCTGTTTTACTGACATTGGTTGAGGGATAACTGTTGGCCTGGACACTGGGAGAACTGCCCTGCTCTTCTTTGAATAATGCCATGGGCTCTTTTACACCCTGGTGAGAGGGCAGCAAGGGCCTCAGTTTAAGGTCCCATCCAAAAGACAGTACCTCCAACAGTGCAGCACTCCCTGAGTACTGCACTGGAGTGTCAGCCCAGATTAAGTGCTCAAGTCCTGGAGTGGGACTTGAACCCACGGCCTTGTGACTCAACGGTGAGAGTGCCACCTACCACTGAGCCATGGCTGACGTATCCTCAACCTGTTACTAACCTGAATTAAAAAAATTCTCAAGTATTATTGATGCCTTATTAAAATTAGAAATGACGTAGATTTAAAATTTTGAACTGGTAGAACCAAATTGATAGTCCACGTTGTGGTGTATGTAACCTGTTCCACCTTAAGAGAACTTAAGCCTGTTCCACCTTAAGAGATGTACTACTTTCTCTGGCTGCTGTATACGTAATACCGGTGGTGACCACCGGTATATAAGTACTGTGTAGTAATATTGTATATTTAGTATAGTCCTGACCTCCAACTAGTAAAGACCTGTTG
This sequence comes from Somniosus microcephalus, assembly GCF_052327205.1. Lineage (NCBI taxonomy): Eukaryota > Metazoa > Chordata > Chondrichthyes > Squaliformes > Somniosidae > Somniosus > Somniosus microcephalus. Next base: position 48,976,966 of record NC_140987.1, read on the forward strand.
AACTTTATTCTTGTAGTCTGTGTCAGTAATTAATCTTAATACAACTGGAACACACAGACTTAACACACGTAAACAGTCAAGAGTTTCCTGATGGTAAAGTGTTTTTGATGGACACTATGTTTGAACTTGTTATGGAACACTGGAATGTCAGTATCACTGATTTGACAAAAGACCCAGGTTAAAATGTCAGGGCAATCAAAACAGGTCAGCAGTGAAGAGTTGTTGGAAGCTTGGACACATGGCAGATGAAATTCAACACATAAGTGTGAGGTGATACATTTTAGTAGGAAGAATGAGGAGAGACAATAGAAGCTAAATGGTATGATTTTAATGGGGATGCCAGAAGAGAGAGACCTGGGGGTGTTTGTGCACAAACCTTTGAAGGTGGCTGGACAGGTTCACAAAGCAGTTAATAAAGCATACAGGATCCTGGGCTTTATAAATAGAGGCAGGGAGTACAAAAGCTAGGAAGTTATGTTGAACCTTTATAAAACACGAGTTCGGCCCCAGCTGGAGTATTGTGTCCAATTCTGGGCACCACACTTTAGCAAGGACGTGAAGGCTTTGGAGAGGGTGCAGAAGAGATTTACTAGAATGGTTCCAGGAATGAGGAGGAGGAGCAGAGGCCCGGCTTAAAAACCGGCGCCAAAGCAGAAGCCCGACCAGTTCGGGCAGGGAGCAGCAGCGGAGGAGGAGCAGAGGCCCGGCTTAAAAACCGGCGCCAAAGCAGAAGCCCGACCAGTTCGGGCAGGGAGCAGCAGCGGAGGAGGAGCAGAGGCCCGGCTTAAAAACCGGCGCCAAGGCAGAAGCCCGACCAGTTCGGGCAGGGAGCAGCAGCGGAGGAGGAGCAGAGGCCCGGCTTAAAAACCGGCGCCAAAGCAGAAGCCCGACCAGTTCGGGCAGGGAGCAGCAGCGGAGGAGGAGCAGAGGCCCGGCTTAAAAACCGGCGCCAAGGCAGAAGCCCGACCAGTTCGGGCAGGGAGCAGCAGCGGAGAGCAGCAGAGGCCCGGCTTAAAAACCGGCGCCAAGGCAGAAGCCCGACCAGTTCGGGCAGGGAGCAGCAGCGGAGAGCAGCAGAGGCCCGGCTTAAAAACCGGCGCCAAGGCAGAAGCCCGACCAGTTCGGGCAGGGAGCAGCAGCGGAGAGCAGCAGAGGCCCGGCTTAAAAACCGGCGCCAAGGCAGAAGCCCGACCAGTTCGGGCAGGGAGCAGCAGCGGAGAGCAGCAGAGGCCCGGCTTAAAAACCGGCGCCAAGGCAGAAGCCCGACCAGTTCGGGCAGGGAGCAGCAGCGGAGAGCAGCAGAGGCCCGGCTTAAAAACCGGCGCCAAGGCAGAAGCCCGACCAGTTCGGGCAGGGAGCAGCAGCGGAGAGCAGCAGAGGCCCGGCTTAAAAACCGGCGCCAAGGCAGAAGCCCGACCAGTTCGGGCAGGGAGCAGCAGCGGAGAGCAGCAGAGGCCCGGCTTAAAAACCGGCGCCAAGGCAGAAGCCCGACCAGTTCGGGCAGGGAGCAGCAGCGGAGAGCAGCAGAGGCCCGGCTTAAAAACCGGCGCCAAGGCAGAAGCCCGACCAGTTCGGGCAGGGAGCAGCAGCGGAGAGCAGCAGAGGCCCGGCTTAAAAACCGGCGCCAAGGCAGAAGCGTACCAAATCAACATCAGAGGAGAGAGGTAAAAAATAATCAGAGTGTGACGTCACCAGGGAGCACGTAAGTGATTGGTTGGTGAGTATTTCTCTCTTTTCAGTACAAGCTTGAATTCTGTGGTGTTAAATTTCTCGGGATTAAGGTGTAGTGGGGACAGTTGGTAAATAAAGCGCCCTAGAGTATACCTGTAACTGGGGTATTGAATTAATTTTTAAATTAATTAAAGGAGTAAGTCATGGCAGGAGAGCTCAGACCCGTGTTCTGCTCCTCTTGCTCCATGTGGGAAATCAGGGACGCTGCCAGTGTCCCTGACGACCATGTGTGCGGGAAATGCATCCAGCTGCAGCTACTTGTAGACCGCATTGCGGCGCTCGAGCTGCGGGTGGATGGGTTGTGGAGCATGCGCGATGCTGAGAGGCTCGTGGATACCACGTTTAGCGAGTTGTGCACGCCTCAGGGTAGGGCAGCACAGGGAGTGACCATCAGGCGGAGCAACAAAGGCAGGCAGGTAGTGCAGGGAACCCCTGCGGACATCCCCCTTTCAAACAGGTATACCGCTTTGGATACTGTTGAGGGGGATGACTCACCAGGGGAAGGCAGCAGCAGCCAACTTCCTGGCACTGGGGGTGCTCCTGCTGCCCAGGAGGGGGGGAAAAAGAGTGGGAGAGCAATAGTGGTAGGGGATTCTATAGTAAGGGGAACAGATAGGCGTTTCTGTGGCCGCAAACGTGACTCCAGGATGGTTTGTTGCCTCCCTGGTGCCAGGGTCAAGGATGTCACTGAGCGGCTGCAGGGCATTCTGGAGGGGGAGGGTGAACAGCCAGTGGTCGTGGTCCACATTGGTACCAACGACATAGGTAAAAAGAGGGATGAGGTCCTGCATCAAGAATTTAGGGAGCTAGGTAACAGATTAAAGGGCAGGACCTCAAAGGGTGTAATCTCTGGATTACTCCCAGTGCCACGTGCTAGTGAGTATAGGAATGGGAGGATAGAGCAGATGAATGCGTGGCTAAAGAGTTGGTGTAGGGGGGAGGGTTTTACTTTCCTGGATCACTGGGCCTGCTTCTGGGAAAGGTGGGACTTGTACAAGTCGGACGGGTTGCACCTGAACCAGAGCGGGACAAATATCCTTGCGGGGAGGTTTGCTAGCACTGTCGGGGGAGGTTTAAACTAACTTGGCAGGGGGATGGGATACAGAGGGGAGCTGAAATAGGGGGGGATGTGCTGCCAATTATGGAGGAAAAAACAAGTCAGCTTGGTAGACAGGGCAAATATATAAGGGCAAGGCTGGATGGCATCTATTTTAATGCAAGGAGTCTTGCAAATAAGGTGGATGAACTGAAGGTGTTGATAAACACATGGGAGTATGATATTGTTGCTATCACGGAGACATGGTTGAGGGAGGGGCAAGACTGGCAGCTCAATATTCCGGGGTACAGAATCTTCAGGCGAGACAGAGGGGGAGGTATAAGAGGAGGGGGTGTCGCAATATTAATTAAGGAGTCAATTACTGCACTAAGGAGGGATGATATATTAGCAGGGTCCTCTAATGAGGCCATATGGGTGGAGCTTAAAAACAAAAAGGGGGCAAGCACTTTGCTGGGAGTGTACTATAGGCCTCCAAACAGTCAGGGGGAGATAGAGGAACAGATATGTAGGCAAATCTCAGAGAAATGTGCAAATAATAGGGTAATAATAATGGGGGATTTCAACTTCCCCAATATTAACTGGGATAGTCAAAGTGTGAAAGGCTCAGAGGGTGTAGAATTCTTAAAGTGCATCCAGGAGAGCTTTTTGAGCCAGCATGTAGAAAGTCCTACAAGAGAGGGGGCGGTACTGGACCTAATTCTAGGGAATGTGGCCGGCCAAGTGGAAAAAGTGCTAGTAGGTGAGCACTTTGGTGATAGTGACCATAATATGGTAAGATTTAAGGTGGTCATGGAAAAGGACAGGGATGGGCCGGAAATAAAGGTTCTAAATTGGGGGAAGGCCGATTTTAATAGGATAAGGCAGGATCTGGCCAAAATGGACTGGGATCAGCTACTTGTAGGAAAATCCGCATCGGAGCAATGGGAGGCTTTCAGAAGGGAGATTGAGATCATACAAGGGCAACATGTTCCCATAAAGGTCAAGAGTGGTTCCAAAAACCACAGGGAACCGTGGATGTCAGGGGATATACGGGAATGGATTAGGAAAAAAAGGAGGGCTTTTGGTAGATACAAAAGGCTAAAGACAGAGGAAGCCCTAGAGGAGTACAAAAAGTGCAGGGGGATACTTAAAAAAGAAATTAGGAGATCAAGGAGGGGCCATGAAATAACACTGGCGAGCAAAATAAAGGAAAATCCGAAGATGTTTTATAAGTATATTAAGGGTAAAAGGATAACTAGGGAAAAAATAGGGCCCATTAGGGACAAAAGTGGCAATCTGTGTGTGGAGCCGGAAGATGTAGGAGGGGTTCTAAATGAATTTTTTGCATCTGTTTTCACTATGGAGAAGGACGATGTAGACATAGAAATAGGGCGGGGGGACTGTGATATGCTCGAACATATTAACATCGAGAGGGAGGAGGTATTGGCGGTTTTAGCTGGCCTAAAAATGGATAAATCCCCAGGCCCGGATGAAATGTACCCCAGGCTGCTGTGTGAGGCAAAGGAGGAGATTGCGGGGGCTCTAACACATATATTCAGGACCTCTCTGGCCACAGGGGATGTGCCAGAGGACTGGAGAACCGCTAATGTAGTACCATTATTCAAGAAGGGTAGTAGGGAAAAACCGGGGAACTACAGGCCAGTGAGCCTAACATCAGTGGTAGGAAAATTACTGGAAAAAATCCTGAGGGACAAAATTTGTCTCCACTTGGAGAGGCAAGGATTAATCAGGGATAGTCAACATGGCTTTGTCAAGGGAAGATCATGTCTGACTAATTTGATTGAATTTTTTGAGGGGGTGACTAGGTGTGTGGATGAGGGTAACGCAGTGGATGTGGTATACATGGATTTCAGTAAGGCCTTCGATAAAGTCCCGCACAGGAGACTGGTCAAGAAGGTAAGAGCCCATGGAATCCAGGGTGCCTTGGCACATTGGATACAAAACTGGCTTAGTGGCAGAAGGCAGAGGGTGATGGTCGAAGGTTGTTTTTGTGACTGGAAACCTGTGGCCAGTGGGGTACCACAGGGATCGGTGCTGGGTCCCTTGCTGTTTGTGGTCTACATTAATGACTTGGATATGAATGTAAAGGGTATGATCAGTAAATTCGCGGATGATACTAAAATTGGTAGGGTGGTAAATAGCGAGGAGGGTAGCCTCAGTCTGCAGAACGATATAGATGGGTTGGTCAGATGGGCGGAACAGTGGCAAATGGAATTTAACCCGGAAAAGTGCGAGGTGATGCACTTTGGGGGGTCTAACAAGGCAAGGGAATACACAATGAAGGGAAAGACCCTAGGCAAGACGGAGGGTCAGAGGGATCTGGGTGTGCAGGTACACAGATCCCTGAAGGCGGCGGAACAGGTGGATAAGGTGGTAAAAAAGGCATATGGGATACTTGCCTTCATTAGCCGAGGCATAGAATATAAGAGCAAGGAGGTTATGATGGAGCTGTATAAAACACTGGTTAGGCCACAGCTGGAATACTGTGTGCAGTTCTGGTCGCCACACTACAGGAAAGATGTGATCGCGTTAGAGAGGGTGCAGAGGAGGTTCACCAGGATGTTACCAGGGCTGGAGCGCTTCAGCTATGAAGAGAGACTGGGCAGATTGGGTTTGTTTTCCTTGGAGCAGAGGAGGCTGAGGGGGGACATGATTGAGGTGTACAAAATTGTGAGGGGCATAGATAGGATGGATGCTGAGGAGCTTTTCCCCTTAGTAGAGGGGTCAATAACTAGGGGGCATAGATTCAAGGTAAAGGGCGGGAGGTTTAGAGGGGATTTGAGAAAGAACTTTTTCACCCAGAGGGTGGTTGGAGTCTGGAACTCACTGCCTGAAAGGGTTGTGGAGGCAGAAACCCTCACAACATTTAAGAAGCATTTGGATGAGCATTTGAAATGCCATAGCATACAAGGCTACGGGCCAAATGCTGGAATATGGGATTAGATTAGACAGGGCTTGATGGCCGGCGCGGACACGATGGGCCGAAGGGCCTCTATCCGTGCTGTATTACTCTATGACTCTAATGAGGGATTACAGTTACGTGGATAGACTGGAGAAGCTGGGGTTGTTCTCATTAGAGCAGAGAAGGCTAAGAGGAAAATTGATAGAGGTGTTTAAAATCATGAAGGATTTAGAAAGAGTAAATAAAGAGAAACTGTTTCCAATGGCTGAATGGTCGATAACCTGAAGGCACAGATTTAAGGTGATTGGCAAAAGAACCAGAGGCGACGTGAGGAAAAACTTTTACGCAGCGAGTGGTTAGGATTTGGAATGCGCTGCCTGATAAGAGTGGTGGATACAGATTCAATAGTGGCCTTCAAAAGGGAATTGGATAAATGAAGGAGAAAAAATTGCAGGGATATGGGGAAAGAGCGGGGGACTGGGACTAACTGGATTGTTCTTGCAGAGAGCCAGCAGAGGCTTGATGGGCCAAATGGCCTTGTTCTGTGCTGTGCTATTCTATGATAACCAAAATCCATATTGATCTGAAGTGGATTTCTTATAATAAATTCATTTCTTATTTTGTCTTTTCACCTCAGCCCCTGCAAGAGCCTCTGCCCTTTCCTTTGCAGATTTCCCAAGTCGAATTGCCAGTTCCACTACAGGGCTAATAAGATAAAATGGAAATTAAATTCTAAAAAGCAGACATATCCATGAGGCGATGACATGGAAATTCTGCTCCAAATTATCCCTTGTGGTATCTTTACAAGTGCTTGGCTTCCGAATGATCCCTATTGTATTCAGGATTCATCAAGTATGATTCATGGAAAAATCATAGGGGATCATTTTGACTTTGTGCGATAGTGTCAAACGGACGATAGTGAATTGGCAGTCCGTCTAACATCGCTCCCCATTTTCATTTTCGTTAACTTAAATGAAAATGGGGAGAGAGATAAAACGGGCTGCCAATTCGCTATTACCCATTTTACGCTATAGCACAAAGTTAAAATTATCCCCCGCCCATGTGGCTTTTGAAAAAATTGACGGGAATTTTGTCACTCAGAGGGTTAAATACTGCAACTTAAAACTAGTGTGATATTCTCCATGTTGGGCTTTTTGGAAAAAAATGAGTATATAAACTAGAGTAGAATTGTACAATTACTGGAATTTTAAAAACTGCTTGAAGCATCTGAAATTTATATTGAAAGAAGCACTACTATGCCGCTCGAGAAATTAGACCGAAGTTAATATTTCTCAGAAGATAGATGTCAGCGCTTTGAGACTTCCTTTCTTTAAGTGCCTCCAATCTTAAAGTGAAGAGAGGAAAAAAAGGAGGGAGGGAAAATCGTCTGTGCAAATTTAAATGAAGAAGCGCTGGTGTGCCATTGTGGCTCGGTTGGAGCAGGCTGAAGGCAGTGTTAATTATTTGCGAGGTCTCCTGATAGCACAGCAGGGGTTGCATCTCTGAATGAAGCCGCTGAATTGACAGTTTTGTTGCTGCTCCGGTCGGTGTGAGAGAAGTGTCGGAAGAAGTTTTAACCCCGAGTCAGAAACATCTGGAAACCGTGCCGGCACGATCAATAGGGATATCTGCAGTTTGTTTCTGTCAGGCATTTTTTTTTAAACAATCTTACTGAAAGAAAAACTTGAAAGTTAATAGCTTCACATACAGTAGCTGTGATCACGTGCTTCAGCCCATATAATGCTGCAGTGGAAAATCTCTTGGTAGCAGAGTATTTCTGCTTGCCAGTCGACTTGGCCATTCTTCAGCTTTTCTGTTCCCTGCATTTTACTTTAAAGTGGAAGAAGCAAATGATGGGAATATTCTCTCAAGGACCTCCAGCCAGCGTCGTTTTGAGCAGGATACGGTACAGGAGTCTTCTCACAGCACAATGAATTTCTGCTCCCGTGCTTCTCGGCAACAAAAGCATGATTTCAGGAGCTAAAACCCCGGCCAGTAAATTCTCAGGTAATTATAGAAAAGAATCATATCAGAGCAGGAGCAGAATGTGTCTGGTCGGGAGTTATGATTTCCGGAATCAAATGGAGCTTTGGGTTCTGTGTTGTAGCTTGCACAAAGAGTTTTGCGGATGTTTGATGCGATGTCAGGTTACCAGATTCCCAACCTTAAACGTTATCTCTTTTTATCCATTCTTTAGGTGATGAAGTGGCTATGCTTTTACCTTGTCATGTAAAAGAATTGTGTATTCATGGCCCTGGACTCCTCACATTCATACATTGTCATCTTATTACATACTATAATTAGACTTGAAACAGTACCTGTACTAATAGTGTCTTCTCATTCCGTGTGTCACATTATTCATACTCGAGCAATTATGGGAGCAGTAAACTACACCCAGACCCCCTTTTTATTTGGCGAAAATATTGAAAGGCATGAATGTAAATATTGTACCTTATTTAGCGTAAAGATTTCACGCTGCTGTATGTATTCACTCGCAGTCCATCATTAATCTATTAGTGCTGAACTAGCATTGAACAAATTATTTTGGAATACTGATGGGGAGGACTATCTCAGAGGATGACCATAGCTGGCTTTGGGAAGGGGCAAGGTTTCCTTTCACTTGTTAACCCTCCGTGGACAGCAGCAGCCATAGACGTGTGGATAGTGCAGCTGGAAATGGTGCAGTTAGTTGCTCTGCTCCTTCTTCACACGAGTTCCATACGCTCCATCCTGAGAGCTATCTGCAAGGTAATAAGAATTGGTATCTAGATGGCGTTGGCAGTCATGATTCAGAGCTCTGGTTGGTGACACATGGGTCAGGGCAGTAATTTGATACTGTCCAGCTGAGCAACAGAGGCTCCAAGGCTACATTTAGATCACACCATCCTGATCCAAGCTGGATGCAATTAGCTAGTGTGAAAGGACCTGCACTCTACTTTTGAGAAGTGCTTAAAAGTTTGTATTATATATTTTATTTATATATATATATATATACACACACAAAATGTTTGTGCGAATCTGTGTTTATGCATATGCACATAAATCAAAAATGCACAGGCTTATTATGTTGTTGTAGTAAATGCCATGTAATTATATTTTGGAGAGAGAAAGTAATCCTGTTATTTTTGACAGATTGCTACCATATGCAAGCGATGTGATGCTGCATTGATGCGGTTTACCTTATGATTTTCTAAACCAGGTTTGCCAAATCCTTTTTTTTCCCCATTTGAACAGCATATATGAATAGATCAGCTGGAGTTTGCCTGGCGCCAGATAATCACTGAGGTTTGCATATTGCACACAGCAGTATTGCAGAGAAGGTGTTGATAGAAGGCTACTGATTTTGTGACCTAAGATTTTTTGATCCGTCAGAGCTGCCACTGACTGGGTGGGGTGGGGGAAAGCTGGTACTTAGGGTTTGGGACTGGGCGCTCTGAACAAAAGGCAGTTTTATATTTAACGGACGGTTGAGAGAATGTTTCTCAATCAGAGGCCCGTGACCTTTGTGTGCCACTCTCCGTTGTTTACCTCAGGTTAGTGCTGTCCCGCCACTCCTAATTAAGGCAGGTTAGAGGCTGTTTATTTTTCCACCAGGTCCCGCATTTTGCGCCTGCCCATGCTTTTCACAGCTGTTCGCGCGCAATCGAGGATTCCGACATACTGATGATATGACACGTTTACGAGATCTTTAAAAATATGTTGCTGCCGCATTTCACGGCACAGCTGAAGACTCATCACTTCATCGTGGAGCATGTAGAATGGTCATGTTAAGTTGCAATGAGGAAGACGCAATTGCAGAATTGTGTCAATCGCTGTGCGTCTTTTTGCATCGTGGCATATATGCCCTTACGCACCGAGCAGCTCCCAGCTCCGCACATTTAGAAGTAACTTGACTCCATGGCAGCTCATCGGACAGCTTCAAATGAAAGCCATTGATGGCGGGAGACTTGTATCTGCCTTCAACTGAACTCCTTAAATATAAAAGTTCCCAAAGTGCAGCAATGAGTACAAGAATTGACTCCTTAGTTCACTAGGATTCTGTCTGGTATGAGGAAATACAAAGTCAAATTGGATTTTTTGATCCGTCAGAGCTGCCACTGACTGGGTGGGGTGGGGGAAAGCTGGTACTTAGGGTTTGGGACTGGATGCTCTGAACAAAAGGCAGTTTTATATTTAATGGACGGTTGAGAGAATGTTTCTCAGAGGCCCGTGACCTTTGTGTGCAGGTATAACACAGAATACAGGTAGAAAGAAAGATTTGCATTTGTATAGCGCCTTTCACGACCACCGGACCTCCCAAAACGCTTTACAACCAATGACATATTCTTGAAGTGTAGTCACTGTTGTAATGTAGGAAACGCGGCAGCCAATTTGTGCACAGCAAGCTCCCACAAACAGCAATGTGATAACCAAATAATCTGTTTTCGTGATGTTGATTAAGGGATAAAGCCAGGACACTGGGGATAACTCCCCTGTTCTTCTTCAAAATAGTGCCGTAGAATCTTTTACGTCCACCTGAGAGGGCAGAAGGGGCCTTGGTTCAACGTCTCATCCAAAAGACAGCACCTCTGTCACTGCAGCACTCCCTCAGTGCTGCACTGGAGTGTCAGCCTAGATTTTTGTGCTCAAGTCTCTGGAGTGGGACTTGAACCGACAACCTTCTGACTCCGAGATGAGGGTGCTACCCACTGAGCCACAGCTGACAGTTAAGCAGTGATTTGTTGCGGTATTTTAAAATTATGAAGATTTGGGACAGCAGATAGAAACTGACTGCAGTGATTGAGCGGTCTAGAATGAGGGGGCATAGATATACAGTACAATTAAATATAAGAGATTTAGGACAGAGAGCAGGAGGAACTTTTTTACACAGGGTGGTGAGGCTGTGAAATGCACCACTGGAGTTAGTGATTGAAGCAGAGACTTTTAAGAATAGGTGAGATAGGTTGAAGGAAAGGAGGGTAAAGGGATATGGGAACTGGGCGGTGACATGGAATTAGGACTGCTGCTCATGTGGAGGATACACACCAACATGGACTGGTTGGGCTGAACAGCCTGTTTCCCGTCTTGTAGTTTCTGTGTAATACTCTGATGTTGACCTGCGTGCATGAACTGGTAGGGACACTACAATTGGCCGCAACAACCTCTGGGTTAGGGAATGAAATTAGATGAGCTCCCATTCCCGATCCCTATCCAGCGACCCTTACAGGAAAAGTGCATGGACACCAGGCGAGGATAGGATCTCGCACGGCATATGGTGTTCTCCAGAGTCACATAGTCTGCCGACACTCGCTGTCGAGACTCGCACAAGAAAAATGTCAGAGTAGCGAATGGTGACTGCAACCCGTGGAGCTGTACCCAGTAAGGGAATCAACACCTTCAGGGGAGGTGTGAAAGTTGAGGGGAAAAATAAATTAAAGAATGCGGTCTAGTTTTACATGGGCTAACTAATTGATGCATTACTGCACTGATTTATTGTTCAGACCCTGCACACAATGTAATAGAAATAAATGTAACAATTATAGAATAATAACACAACAATACTACCTCAGAGCTTTGAGCTGCAGCCGCTGCTGTGGAGAACATGTCTATTCGTGTCTCTAGTCACAAGTAGATATTGCAGTGCAATGTGATCTGTTTTATGTCGGTATTCCTCTGGGTACTGCAAGTCTTTTACAGCATGCTCTGCAGCTTTTAACATTTCCCCCGAATCCTGTATTCAGAAGGTGTACTGTATTGGGACTGTTGAGGCAGGGGAGCTTTCTAAATCTGCATTGACTCTTTCGCATCTGGACTGTAAGACTTCAGTGGTACAGAGCATGCAAAAAGTACAGAACAAAGGTGCCTTTGAGTTGTTTGTTGCTGATAATGGCTCGCAAATGCCCCTGATTTGACTAAACAAGAAGAGGATCTAATGATGAGGCACTGATTTAAACATAGACCCATTTTTGTTACTTTTTGGAACAACTCAAAGTTGCAATAGTTTGGATTCATTTTGATTCAGGTGGACTTGGAATGACCAGTCTGTCCACAAATAAAATGATGGGCTTCATGAAACATCAGGTTAAATGTCCCTTCAACAACAGGCAGTGCCGTTATCTATGCCACCAGTGGGCTTCACCTTTCAAAGGTGGTCGCTGTCTGTGCCAAGCAGTGACCGCTGCATGCATAGGTGATGACCCTTCTTTGTAACATTTTAAATAAATAATTTTTTGTGCATCAATTGGCAGTTAGCAAATGTTTCCTTCGATGATTTAGTGTCTCGCAAGTGTTCCTTGCATGGTTTAATAGTTTTTGGCTGCTCCTTCAGTCATTTGAAGGGCGTTTTTATTTGGGGTTGGGTTCCTCTCAATGTTTTTTTATGCATTTCTTGGTGCGTATGTGTTTTCTTCTTGCTGTCGGTGATTAAGTGGTCTGTAGGTGAATTATGTAGATTTTGCTTTGTGTAAAATGAAAATTGTGTTCTCCTAACCTGAATCATCTCTGACGGAGGGTCAGCGACCTGAAACGTTGGGGGTGATTTTGCCAGTCCTGGGGAGGCGAGACTGCCGGGAAAATGGCAGAATCTGGGGGCGGGTACCCATCCCGCCTCCGTGCCATCTTCCCAGGAGGCGAGTACCCGACCCGTGCCGGATCCCGTCTCCTGGAGGCGGGAAGGGGATTACAGCCACTTAACTGCCTGTAAACATATAGTTAACAGGCAGTTAAGAGGATTATCCCCATTTTTCCAACACAAGTGTGGGCTTCCCGACATCTGAAAACCCCGCCAGGGTCAACGAGGCGAGCAGTGGGTCTGCGGGGGTCAGAAGGGTCCAAAAGTGCGTTGTGGAGGTGAGTGATGGGTGCAAGTGTGGAGAGGTAAGTGAAAAGTGATAGAAAAAGTTTCCTTACCTTTGTTTCTTCCTGCAGGCTTCAATCATTAGGGATCCGGAGGCTCCGGCATCTCAATAGCAGAGATGACAGAATGGTTGCTGCATTCTCCGATGCAACAGCCATCTGCTTTCTGCTCACACAATAGGTTTGGTGAGTCTTGAGTACAAGAACTCACCAAACAACAGGGAATGTCAGAGAAGCTGTCAAACGATAACAATTCATCTGTCAAAAATTTTTGACAGATGAAACTTCATACGCTGATGTTCTCTGTAACCGGCTTCCCCTTAATTGGCCTGCTAAGCCCTCTGGGCGGGCTTAACAAGGTCAATCAAAGGAAAATAGCATTGGTTGGCCACAAGTCAATGGAGGCGGGACTAAAACCCGACAAGCAGCAGTCCCGCCTCCAACACGCCCCCATTGGCAAAATCATCCCCGTTAACTCTGTTTCTCTCTCTACAGATGCTGCCTGATCTGCTGAGTATTTCCAGCATTTTCTGTTTTTATTTCTGAATCATCTCCGTGCCGGAGAGAATAACATCTAACAGTAGCAGTAGCGGTGGTCATGGGAATAGAATCTAATACTTGGCAGTTCCCTCGAATGAGGCAGTCAGGGGAATAGCAACCAAATTCTGAAAGTATATTAGTTAGGATCGGGATGATAACATTCAGGAGGGAATACTGTCTGAGCTCTGGCCTCTTTCGGGAGTGAGGCAATAGGTTTTGATAGCCTCTGTGACGCACCTTGGGCTGTTTTTCGATGTTAAAGATGCTGTATAAATGCAAGTTGTTGTTGTTGTTGATCCTATTGGGAACAGAGGTCTGGTCCTTGCTTTGGTCGTCCAGTTTGTGCCAATGGTAAGATCTGATCCCAGGCTGGTCCAGTTTGATGCTGAAGGTCAGGTTCTGTCACCGGTGGTCCAGCCTAGTCTCTGGAGGGGATGAGATGAATGGGGCCCAGTATCTATGGCTGGCATGTGTGGGCTGGTGGAGGGTGACTCAATGGGCCATTTGAAATTCAGTCCTTAAATTTGAAAGAATTGCGATTTGGACTCCAAAACAAAACTTGTCTAAATGCCTATCCCAAGTCTATCATGTGTCATCAATACTACTTTTAAAGCCAGCTTGCACTTGCCAAATTGAGGAATTCCCCTGGCAATGATGAATCTCAATAATTTCAAGGATCAATACCGAAAACTATTCAGCAAACTTGCATTTGCTGGGCCAGCCCCTTGCCAGAATTCCTATAGGGCTTCAAAGTTGTCGTAGGGGATTATATTGGAACCTGTGAAACAACGCGTCTTATTGGATTTTGTGGGATTTGTTCAACAACAATCAAATCCCCAAGCAAAAATTAAGCCAAGCAAAGCTGTCCCGTGGAATGAATGCAGCTGAGTAAAGGCAGGAAGAGCAGCTCGGTGAAACTAGACAATGATATGTCTGTCGGTGGTTGATGGGAGAGAGGGGAGGGGTTATGTGGTAACACGGTGTGTTTGTTGCATTACTTAGGATGTTTCACTGGAGCAGAAAGATAATTTTGTGCAACATTTACACAATACCCATAATTGTCATTTGGTAAAATGTTGTCACTTAATTCTTGAATGTGGCATTTTTCGCTGTCTTGCAAATCATATTGGAAAGACCGAATTTGCAATTATATATCCCCTTCAAGTTCTCAGGACGTCTTGAAGCATTTCACTGCCAATTGACGACTTTTGAAGTGCAGTCACTGTTGTTACGTAGGCAAGCACAGCAAGGTCCCAGAAACCGCAGATGAGATCATTGACCACTGAACCTGTTTTTAGTGATGTCGTTTGAGTCATGAATGATGGCCGGGAAACACCAGAAAAACCCTGATCATTGCAAGAGTGCCATGGGATCTTTTATGTTCCATATGAACAGGCAGCTGGAGTCTTGGTTTAACATCTTATCTGAAAGACTGCACCTCCAACAAAGCAGCACTCTTTCAGTACTGCACTGAAGTGTCAAGCCTAGTTTATATGCTTAAGTCCTGGAGGAGGACTTGAATCCACAATCTTCTGACTCATTGGTGAGAGTGCTACCAACTGAACCAAACTGGCACTAAATCAAGTGTGTAAATTAAGAAATGTACAACAATATTAATAATGGAATAATGTCAGCGCACTATTGATCATGTCTGCTCCTAAATTCCTTTATACTTTATTTACATGTGTTATTTATTTATGTCTGTCTGTCTGTCAATGTTCTCGCCTCCTCCTCTCCTGTAGGTGTCAACTCCTGTTGGAGTATTGATACATGCCAGTCATCCTTTAACTTGCCCAAGTGGCGGCTGTTCAAGTATGAACCTATACAGTCCGTTTTGGCAGGCTGTCCAGGCACACACATGAAGAATGGTCTCTTGGACGAGACTCTAGAGTTCTGCCTGTGGAATCCAAGGTCAGCACGGGTCAGTGCCTTCAAGAGAGGAGGGTGAAGGAGCAATATATTGGGTTTAAATGCTTTCCCTGACCGTTAGCACAGAAGTGATTGAGGGCATCTACCTTATACGCCAAAAGAAAATGAAATATTCCAATCACATTATTTTTGGACAGTGCAGGGGGGGTGGAGGCAAATCACGCTTGCGGCCTTCAAAGAGCTTAAAAGGTCAGGCCATCCGTCAATAGTGCTTAAAGGGATCAAAAAGATGAAAAATAAGGTTGTGAAAGAAGGCTCGTCTGCTGCAGTGGAAAAAAAAGCTCTGATGTCTCAATCATTCTATCTGTCAACGTTTGCAGCAGCCTGGCTGAAAATACCTAGCCCGTGTGAGTGAATTGGTGGAACATTTCCAATGGCTTAGCTGAGATGTGCTTCGTATATCTTAAAAGTATGTGTAATTTAAAATTCTGTGTAACCTGCGATAAGGCTGGGTCACACACAGGAGAATATAACTGTCCAGGGTTGAACATGACAGCTGATCGGAACTTTTGTTTCAAGAGGGCCAGATTGACTGAAGAACCGATCTATTTCACCAAACTGTAGAGTGTGAAACGAAAGAGGATATCATGCTCGCCATGGGGCAGGGCCGATGAAGAGACTTCAGATGTATTTAGTGTAACAATCAGCATGCGGGCGGGAAGCTGGTGCAGCGGAGCAATCTGTCTCTATGCTCGGTGATTCCATCAGTGTTGAATCTTCTAATTGGTATTTTGTTCGTCACTGCACTCCACCTTGTGAAAATGAAAAGTTGCAGTTTAAGAAATCTCGGGGACGTTTTTCTGTTTGGTGCCGAACTTGTCTGCTGACCTTACTCCCCTGTCGGCTCTTGCCTTTCTGACTGCTACGCTCTTGTTTCTGGAATTGTGGCAAAAGATTTGTGGTGGCATGTTGCAGTAATTCTTCCATGCCTTGTAATATCGACAAAGGGTCTCTGAAGGATTCTGGCAGGAAGTTTGAGGTACACTAATTGAAGGGATCCGTGGTTATTGGGTCACATCTATCTGCGGAAAATGTGACATGTAGGTCAAGCAAAGCAAGAAGAACAATTGGAGTCATCAAGGAGAGGAAGCGCAAGTCTTAGTGGTTGAATCATTTGTTCTTCAGTCTCATTAATGATCAGGCTGGGTCTTTTACTTTGATGACACATCTGCAGCAAGTTTTTTTTTTCAATTTGAAAGTGCAGTGTTAGCCATTTATAATGGACTGTTGTGTACACCAAGGGTTTGTCTGTTATAAGAGACTGTCTGATGTAGCCATCAGTGACTTTTGACCAGCTTTTACTGTGTCAGGGGAATCAGCTGTAATTGCAGCATGCAGATTTACTTGGTAGAAACATTTCTATTATTTGCATTCCAGAACACTATCAGTTATTGCAAGAAAGGAAGAGATTGCATTTGTTTTTGCACCTTTCATGTTTTCAGGACGTTCCCAAAACGTGTCTCAGTTTCAATGAATTACTTTTTGAAGTGCAGTCCCTATTGCTTTGTGGGCAAATACAGCAGCCAGTTTGCACATCGAAGCTCCCACAAACAGCAATGCAATGAATGGCCAGCTAATCTTCTTTGGTGGTGTTGGTTGAGGGATAAATGTTGACCAGGACAACTCCTTGCGCTTTTTGAATAGCACCTCGTGATCTTTTCCATTCAATCTGAACAGGCAGATGAGGCACTTGGCTTAATGTCCTATCTGAAAGATGGCACCTCTGCCAGTGCAGCTACTCCCGCAGTACTGCAATAAAATGGCAGCCTAGGTGATGTGCTCAGGTCCATGCAGTAGGACTTGAACCCATGACCTTCTGTTGGCTGACGCTCCACTGCAGGACTTGAGCAAAGGTGAGAATGCATTCACTGAGCCAAGCTGACCGTTATCGCAAGAGGGTTACATGGCGCTGTAGTGCTCAAGCCATGCTACAGTGACAGCTGATCATCCTGTGCATTGCAGCTGATCCTGCAGTTATCCCACTACACACATTGGCAGTCTTAAGTGAAATGATGAATGCCAATCTAAAGCAAGTGGAGCTTTGCAGTAAATCGGTTGCTTACAATGGTTACTAGTTAGCATTTGGTTTAAGTGATTGATTTGTTATTTTACTCTGTTACTTTGGCTTGCGATTGGAAATTTTGGTTAAGGCAACCAATGGTCCACTAAAGCTGCATCCAGTACCAGCAGGGCAGGCGGTATTTCTATTGGTCCATTTTGGTTACAGATTTAAGGTCAATTTTCAAAACAGTCAAATAGGCATTCTTTAAAGGAAAACAAAGTGACATTTGGATTTTCAACAGACCAGCCAGACCACCACTTGCCCAAAAGTTACTTGAACAGTCGCTATTCCCCATCCAACCCCTCACCGCTCCAGATCACAAAGATACTCTGTCCCCTCCAGATCCAGTTCACAGTGACGCTGTAGCCCACCCAAATCCCCTTCCATCCGCCGAGACACTTTCTTCCCTTACCCTCCCAGTTCATCCTTTCACTCTTCTCTCCCTCATCAGTTCAGCCTGGCATGCATCTCCCGCTCCAACCCAGTTAAGCTGGTACTTTATTTCCCCCCCCCCCACCCCCCTGAGTTCATGCTGACACTTTTTGCCCACTCCCAGTTCATGCTGGCACTCCCATTGGCACTTTCCCCTCTTGCCCCTTAAAGCACTGCTAACAACTTATGCCTCTTGCTCTTGCCACCACATTGCCTTCCATTTCCCTCTGTTGCCATTCATTTATTGCCTCCTTCCTTCAGATTAATTCCCCTTTCTCCCCTTCATTTTTCCCCTTCTCTTTCCTCACCATACATGTCTCCTCTCCCCTCGCTCCTCCCCATTAAGTTTCCCCTCTCCCCTCGCTTCTCCTCATCCATTTCCCCCTTATCATGCATTCTGCCCCCTTCTCTCATTCCAACCACCTCCCCAATCTACTCCTACCTGAGTCCAGTAGCTAATGCACCAGACAGATTCTGCTGCCTGTGTCCTAACTCGCACCAAGTCCCGTTTGCCCAGCACTCATGTGCTCGCTGACCTACATTGGCTCCCCGTTAAGCAGTGCCTCGATTTCAAAATTCTCATCCTTGTTTTCAAATCCCTCCATGGCCTCGCCCCTCCCTATCTCTGTAATCTCCTTCAGCCCCACAACCCCCCGAGATATCGGCGCTCCTCTAATTCTGCCCTCTTGAGGATCCCTGATTATAATCGCTCAACCTTTGGTGTCGTGCCTTCTGTTGCCTAGGCCCTAAGCTCTGGAATTCCCTGCCTAAACCTCTCCGCCTCTCTACCTCTCTTTTCTCCTTTTAAGATGCTCCTTAAAATCTACCTCTTTGACCAAGCTTTTGGTCACCTGCCCTAATTTCTCCTTATGTGGCTCGGTGTCAAATGTTTTTTTGTCTTTTATAATACTCCTGTGAAGCGCCTTGGGACGTTTTACTACGTTAAAGGCGCTATATAAATACAAGTTGTTGTTCTCTAAGTGCACCCAGCGCTAATAGCAGATTGCTGCCTCTGGTTATCAGAGGCGGGAACTCCCATTCTCACGAGAGTTTCCGCCTCTGATAGGTGGAAGCAGCGAGAGGAGGAGCCGGTCCCATCCAGTAAATTAGGCACCGAACTCGGGCAAAGTGTCACTGGAGACAGAGGGGGCCTGGTCGCAAGGTTTTTGACAGCTGACACGCTGTTGAGACTCCCATAAAACATCCGACTGCTCGCATCGAATGTTGACCGTTGGCTTGTATGCAACACCACAGGAACCATGGCGTCTAATGGAGGACTTTAGCCATCTCAGTCCATATCTATCACTGTAACCAAATATTTCCCTCCATCTTAAAATTAGAGCTAGTCCATTCAGGGGTGATTTCAGGAAACACTTCTTCATACAAAGAGTAGTGGAAATCTGAACACTCTCCCCTGAATAGCTGTTGAGCCTAGATCAATTGAAAATGTCAAAACTGAGATTGATGGATTTTTGTTAGGCAAGGGTATTAAGGGTTACAGAACCAAGATGGATAGATGGGGTTAAGATACAGATCAGCCATGATCTCATTGAATGGTGGAACAAGTTCGAGGGGCTGAATGGCCTACTCCTGTTCCTATGTACAGGTACCTGTCTATTAATCTGGCTAGGATTGGGAGTTTAGTTAATCGGAAACCCTGGGTACCCTTTAACATTCTCCAGCTCCATGATGTGGTACATTAGACACAACACAAGACCACTTTTCACCTTGTAATTCATTATTTTGAAAAGGAGACCGTGACATTCAGGCATGCAAAAAATTAACTCAGTGGAGGCATTCAAAGAAAGATGCCTGGGCACGAAGTTATTGGAGAAAACCTTAAAGAGTCAAATCCATGCTGGAGAGCTTGACTTTGATGTGTCCTAAATCCAAGGGAAAGAATAGAAAGTCTTCTGGGGCTGCATGCCACTCTTGATGCTCTTGAAAACTAACTGGATGATCCAAAGGTCTAATTTGTACAGAAACTACTAATTCAGAATGAATCTGAATTAGCAGCAAATTTGAGCAACAAAAAAAAAAATTTTAAGGGCAGGAATTTTCTGAAATATTCTGAGGGAGTCGAGTCTGGATACACTCCAAGCATTCATTTGGTAAGTGCTGACAGGACACAGTGTCCAAAGCACAATGGCCTTGAAGTTATGCTGTGCCAATATTAGTCTACAAATGCAATTACTCTGTCCACTATATTTGTGGAAGCCTTAACCTATGAAAATACCAAACAAAAGAATTGCATATGAGCGTGGGCTAACGCCGCCTCTAAAAGTATAGGCAAGGGGGGGGGGAAATTGGGTCGCGACGTCTTTGGGGCGCTAACTACTTTTAGCGACCCGAAAATGTTAGAGCCCCTGCGTCGGAAATTGACTGGTAGTGCCCCAAGCAGGAGGCGGGGCGCTACTGGAAGCGCTCCCCCTCCCTCTTGGGGTGCTACCATTCAATATCGCGGCGCTACGTGCAACAGCGCCACGCGCATCGACATGTACCATCGCGGTATTACCAGCCTCCCTCCCCTGATGAAAGGGGTGGGGCCTGGTGCAGCACGCACCGGGGCCCTGCTGGACCACCGGGGAGCGGGGTGCCGGCAAAAGAGCCCGGCACTCGAGAGGCGTGCTGGGCTGACCGACCGCGGTCGGCACCCCGCAGGAGGAGGCGAAAGGGAGCAGGTGCTGGCAGGCAGCCCAAAAAAAATGGCCGCCCGGCACCTGCCCTTTAATTTGCGCGGCCGCAAACACGGCACCCTGACCCTGTCGGACATATCGTCCGGCGGTAAGTTAGGGGACGCGAGGGAAGTATGCGGCCAGGGCACGAGCAATGGCGGCATCGCCAGAGGCGCAGCGCCGCGGGGTGCTACCGGCTACCGCCGCCGCCGCTAACCTCCAGCTGAATTTTGCGGGAGGCGTTAGCGGCGCCGGGCCCAGGCGCTAGGTGCTTTCTGCCCCGTTAGCGACCCCCTCGGAGGCGCAAAGCAACCCACTTTTTCCCCCAAAGAATTTGGATCTAACACTTTAAGCGTTTGTGTGCTGATATTCGCCACTGTCAATTTGAGGCCAGTGTCTGTGTGTAAACTTTGTGTTTCATAGTCTAGTATGACTTTACTCCAGAATGACATTGGTGTTGTAAATGGTGTCAGGTCATTTCACTCTTGGTTCGTGCCAAGACGTATGTCTTTGTGGAGGCCCGATGGTATAAACTGTTCTTTTGAAATGCCAGTCTGAAGCTGAGATCTCTATCCCAGCAGGCTTTGAGATAGCCTGGAAACAGATGCTGACTAAATAATGCTCGTTGTGTCAGAGATCAATTTTCTGGTGTCAGTCCGTAGCACAGATGCCCTTTGTTTTTCTATTAGCCGGTGATTTTTATCTCTGTGGATACTTCGGTGTGGAGTGCACTGAAATGTAATCGTGATCTATTTCTCCTCGACTATTTTCTTTTCTTTTTAACCCCTTGTGGGAGGACAGCAGCGGCAGCCTGGTTAGCAGGCAGCTGCATGACTGCCCAAATCTCATCACCCCAGTAACAGGTACAACTCAAGCAAAGCAAGTCAGATGATTAATTTTTTTTATATATATATATATATATGGAAGGAGGCTCGTGTGGAGCATAAACACTGGCATAGACCTATTGGGCCGAATGGCCTGTTTCTGTGCTGTAAATACCAGGTTATACTATGTATCTTAACACCTAGAAGGACAAGGGCAGCAGGTGCAAGGGAACACCATCACCTGCAAGTTCCCCTCCAAATTACACAGCATCTTGACTTGGAAGTATATCGTCGTTCCTTCATCGTCACTGGGTCAATATCCTGGAACTCCCTCCCTAACAGCACTGTGGGAGTACCTTCACCACACGGACTGCAGCGGTTCAAGAAGGCGGCTCACCACCACCTTCTCAAGGGCAATCAGGGATAGGCAATAAATGCTGGCCTTGCCAGCGACACCCACATCCCAGGAACGAATAAAAATGAAATCCACCCAGCAAGGCCCGACCATCCTTCTTTGCAGGATCCAATTGTTCCGTAAATGATTTCAAATTTTCGCCTGGACTCCTTGTCTGAATCACTTAATTGTAAGTCTGTAGATGCCGTGCTAAAACTGCACCGTGCCCTGGTTAGATCCATCTTGACCACTATGCACAGTTTTGGTCACCAGTGTTATATCTGACAAACCTTCAGTCGGTGTGGCAATAGTAATTCAGACTCTCTGGAAATGAGAAATATTCAAGCCATGGAGGCAGTGCAGAGAAGAGCCACATGGCTGATCCCTAGTTTCAAAGAATTGAGTTATGAGGAAAGACTGAAGAGACTGGGGTTCTTTAAATTCAAGCTCTTGGGTGGGGGGGGGAGCAGTGACTGAGGTATACCATCTGGCCCAAGGAGACCTGCTGGGGCTGGTATGGACAACCAGTGGCAGTGAAGATTGCCAATTCCCTCAACCTTGGTTTCTCCCAAGCACTTGGAGCAGGAGTGAATTCCCAGTCATCTTCCGGATTTCCCTTTGTGCGGTAGCAAGTTATTGGATCAGTTCAGGTGAAGTATATTAAATGCCACAGAGAAGGTGCATCTAGATCACGATTTCAAGGCAAGCTAAGATGCTAGAGCAAACAAGCTCATCTGACTCCTGTAGCTTATTTAGATTGGCATCAGTGTCAGCCTTCATAACAGCAACATGCACTTATATTGTGCCTGTCTGGTTCTATCGCACAAGTGATCAGATTTATTGAATTCAGTTTTACATCTTGCCATGGTGGGATTTATACCCGAGACCTCTGGGTTGCTAATCCAGTACCCGAACCACGAGGCTTACCCTACTATATTTTGCGCAGAACTCTTACAATCAACAAAGTGGACCAAACCCAGAGCCTTGGGGCGAAAGGGTCGTGTGTGAACCAACAGCTCATGTCCCACCCTTTGTTAGTAGCACACTCGCCTCTGAGTCAGAAGGTTGTGGGTTCATAGTCCCACTCCAGGGACTTGAGCACAGAAAGCTCGGCTGACACACCAGTGCAGTGCTGAGGGAGTGCTGCACTGTCGGAGGTGCCGTCTTTCGGATGAGATGTTAAACCGAGGCCCCGTCTGCTCTCAGGTGAACGTAAAAGATCCCATGACACTATTTCGAAGAAGAGCAGGGGAGTTATCCCCGGTGTCCTGGCCAATATTTATCCCTCAACCAACATAACAAAAAAACAAGAATATCTGGTCATTATCACATTGCTGTTTGTGGGAGCTTGCTGTGCCCAAATTGGCTGCCGCATTTCCTACATTACAACAGTGACTATACTGCAAAAAGTACTTCATTGGCTGTAAAGCGCTTGGAGATGTCCGGTGGTCGTGAAAGGGGCTATGTAAATGCAAGTCTTTCTTTTTCGGGCAGTAAGCTTCGTACCACACTGATCCTTGTACCAATATACATTATGAACAACAGACTGTCACGAGGAGTGGAATGTGCTGCGTAAGTATGCCTGAATACTGGTGATATTGCTTGGAATCTGCTTGCAACAGACACTTTTAACAATTTATATTGTTACCAGAAAGAAAACAGATGAAAAGGACCTGCCTGCATTGCTGTAGCAATAAAAGGCTCCTTTTTTTATTGCTTTGACATCCTTAGCTGTTTTTCTGAAATGTTTCTTAATAGAAAATAAAAGGCTAACTTTTAAAGGTTTTTGGTTAGAAATGCCTGCACGAGTTCGATTCACCCTATAGGCAAATAGTCACTATGACTTCATCTGTGAGTTAAGTGTAACATATATAGGAACTCCTAGCCATTAGTTACTGTAGGCCCCTCCAGACAAGATGCAGCCTAAGTACCAATTGTTTTCTTACATACAAAAAAAAGCTTTTGAAAAACTATGGCCTAGAAATTCACTTGGGCGCGGGCAGCTCGCTTGCGCCCAAAAGTTAGCGCTGGGCGGGGAGGCATTAGCGCACGCCGTATATTCGTCTTCTGCGCCCCAATTCGGAAGCAGGCGCTATACCAGGGTGTGCCCGCCTCCGTTTGGGGCGCTGCAACTGAATATCGGCGCGCTAGTTGCCGCAGCGCCACCCGATGCGGTGCGGCAGGCTGCGGTACTGCAGGCCTCCCCCCCCCCCCCTCTCTTAAGGGGGAGGTGCCTGCAACGGCCGGAGCCCCGATCGCGAGTGCCGGCAAAAGAGCCCGGCACAACGGAGAAGTGCCGGGCTCCACGGAAACCAGCCGGCAATGCCGGGGTGGAGGAGGCCGGGGAAGGAGGTGCGGGCAGGCGGCCGCCGAAAAAGCGGCCGGCCGCACCTTCTGCTTTAAAGCGCCCCACTATGGCAGCAGGACGGCCCCGTTTTCTGTTCGCTGCTTGCGCCCGCTTCGGAGGAGGCGGGCGCAAATAAATATGGGGATCGGCGCGGTTTCGGGGCGTTACGGGCCACCGCGCACACCGATGACTTCATCGGTCCCGGCGCAGCGCTAACGGCTACCGCCGCCAATACCGCTGCAGTCAATTTCCGCGCTACCACCCCGCCGGCGCAAAAGACCTCTTTAGGCGCTAAGTGGGCACAAGGCCCACTGAATTTCTAGGCCTATGCCTCTTACAATCAACAAAGTGGACCAAACCCAGAGCCCAGGGGTGAAAAGGTCGTGTGTGAATCAACAGCTCATGTCCCACCCTTTGTTTTGCAACAACAAAAATAACTTGAATTTATATTTTTTTTATTCGTTCCTGGGATGTGGGTGTCGCTGGCAAGGCCAGCATTTATTGCCCATCCCTAATTGCCCTTGAGAAGGTGGTGGTGAGCCGCCTTCCTGAACCGCTGCAGTCCCTGTGATGAAGGTATTCCCATAGTGCTGTTAGGGAGAGGGTTCTAGGATTTTGACACAGTGACAAGGTAGGAACACTGATATATTTCCAAATCAGGATGGTGTGTGACTTGGAGGGGAACTTGGAGGTAATGGTGTTCCCATGCGCCTGCTGCCCTTGTCCTTCTCGGTGGTAGAGGTCACGGGTTTGGAAGGACCTGTCGAAGAAGCCTTGGCGAGTTGCTGCAGTGCATCTTGTAGATGGTACACACTGCAGCCACGGTGCGCCGGTGGTGCAGGGCGTGAATGTTTAAGGTGGTGGATGGGGTGCCAATCAAGCGGGCTGCTTTGTCCTGGATGGTGTCGAGCTTCTTGTGTGTTGTTGGAGCTGCACTCATCCAGGCAAGTGGAGAGTATTCCATCACACTCTTTACTTGTGCCTTGTAGATGCTAGAAAGGCTTTGGGGAGTCAGGAGGTGAGACACTCGCTGCAGAATACCCAGCCCCTGACCTGCTCTTGTAACCACAGTATTTATGTGGCTGGTCCAGTTAAGTTTCTGGTCAATGGTGACCCCCCCAGGATGTTGATAGTGGGGGATTCGACGATGGTAGTGCTGTTGAATGTCAAGGGGCATTCATAAAAATATAGAAGATAGGAGTAGGAGTAGGCCATTCGGCCCCTCGAGCCTGTTCCACCATTTAATGAGATCATGGCTGATCATCCAAATTCAGTACCCTGTCCCTGCTTTCCTCCCCATATCCCTTGATCCCTTTAGCCTTAAGAAATATATCTAACTCCTTCTTGAATATATTTAATAAGTTGGCCTCAACTGCCTTCTGTGGTAGAGAATTCCACAGGTTCACCACTCTCTGGGTAAAGAAATTCCTCCTCATCTCAGTCCTAAATGGCTTACCCCTTATCCTTAGACTGTGACCCCTGGTTCTGGACTCCCCCGCCATCGGGAACATCCTTCCTGCATCTAGTCTGTCTAGTCCTGTTAGAATTTTATAAGTTTTAATGTTCGATGAGATCCCCTCTCATTCTTCTAAACTCTACCGAAATTAAGCCTACTTGACCCAATCTCTCCTCGTACGTCATTCCTGCCATCCCAGGTATCAGTCTGGTGAATCTTCGCTGCACTCCCTCCATGGCAAGAACATCCTTCCTCAGATAAGGCGACCAAAACTGCACACAATACTCAAGGTGTGGTCTCACCAAGGCCCTGTACAACTGCAGCAAGACATCCCTGTTCTTGTACTCGAATTCTCTCGCTATGAAGGCCAACATACCATTTGCCTTCTTAACCGCCTGCTGCACCTAGTAGTAAAATGTTCCAAGGCACTTCACAGGAACATTACAAAACAAAATTTGACACTAAATAAACGTTACAAGTCCCTGGTAAATGCTCTTGGCAAAATGGAAATTCCCAGTTTTCGGAGCTTATCCACTTGTGTTGTGCAAAAAAGGTTTAAATTCCTATCTAGAAGGAGAGCAGGGGCTGATTAAGTATTGCATTGCCAAGTATGGTCTTGTAGCAATTTACTTCATAATAATCTAGTCATTTCACTTATTTTTAGAACCACCGAAACTTCAGCCATTTGACCCACCATGCAATTTCCAGGGCTAACTCCACATCGGAGCTATCTACTGGTAATTGAATTTCCCTGTACTCTTTAATATTTTTCCCTCTTTAAATATTTATCTATTTCTCTTTTCGATGTCATGACTGACTTGGCCTCGATAGCCACTTGTGATGATGCATTGCATTTTCTAATAGCTCTTTGCATGAAGAAATATCTTTACCCTGAAGGATCAAAAGCAGAGAATGGATGTTTCTTGGTCTGTACTTACACTTGTGTACTGAAACCGTAGACTCCTTTCTAAAGCGTGGGTTTACGATTTTGTTATGTATAAGGCACAGGAGATATCTTCACCATAGTGGTTACATTGAATACACCCGGTTGTCACTGAATTTTGGTAGTGGTATGGCCATGTTACTGAGGATTTCATGGCCTGTGGTAACTGTACCACTGTTATGATTGAAGAACCAGTTAAAAATAACAAAGCTTTTCCTAAAAAGAAATTTATCAGGATGCAGATGTATAATCTACAATGAATGTTACAACAGATTAAAATGTAAATAGTAAATTCCACAGCTAGTCAAAAGTTGCTTGTGCAAACAGTTAGATGGATATTAGTACTGTCGAGTTATCAGAGAGCATAGCTCAGTTAGTAGCACTGTCTGTCGCCTGTAAGTTTGACCTCCACTCCAGGACCTGACAACATAAGGATCAGTTCTCCAAGTTGCCGCTCAATAGGCGTAAAATTCTGGGCAGCGCACCCACAATTTCCTAAAAGGCATGGCCAGTGGACGAGCTTCACCACTGCCGCTGCACAGTTGGCCCTCCAATGTAGGCTGGCACTCCAGTGCAGTATTGAGGCATTGCTGCGGTGTTGGATTGACCTTCGGATGGCATGTGAAGCTGAGATTTCCTATTCCCGCTGACATTAAAAGATTCCATGGCACTATTCAAAGAGCGGGGAATCCTGGGGAACATTCCCACTTCCACCAAAAACAGACTTAGCTGGCCCTGCTCTTTGCTGGCACTGCAGTGCAGCACTGAGGGAGTGCTGCACTGTTGGAGGTGCCGTCTTTTGGATGAGATATTAAACCGAGACTCTGTCTGAAGCAGAAGATCCCCCCAGCCGATGAAATGCTTTTGAAGTGTAGTCATGTTGTAATGTAGGAAACATAAGATAAAAGCAGGAGTAGGCCATTCGGCCCCTCGAGCCTGCTCCGCCATTCAATGCGATCATGGCTGATCATCCAAATTCAGTACCCTGTCCCTGCTTTCTCCCCATATCCCTTGATCCCTTTAGCCTTAATAAATATATCCAACTCCTTCTTGAATATATTTAATGAATTGGCCTCCACTGCCTTCTGTGGTAGAGAATTCCACAGGTTCACTACTCACTGGGTGAAGAAATTCCTCCTCATCTCTGTCCTAAATGGCTTACCCCTTATCCTTAGACTGTGACCCCTGGTTCTGGACTCCCCGACCATCGGGAACATCCTTCCTGCATCTAGTCTGTCCAGTCCTGTCCGAATTTTATAAGTTTCAATGAGATCCCCTCTCCATTCTTCTAAACTCCAGCGAGTACAAGCCCAATCGACCCAATCTCTCCTCATACGTCATTCCTGCCATCCCAGGTATCGGTCTGGTGAATCTTCGCTGCACTCCTTCCATGGCAAGAACATCCTTCCTCAGATAAGGCGACCAAAACTGCACACAATACTCAAGATGTGTTCTCACCAAGGCCCTGCACAACTGCAGCAAGACATCCTTGTTCCTGTACTCAAACCCTCTCGCTACGAAGGCCAATATTCTATTTGCCTTCTTAACCGCCTGCTGCACCTGCATGCTTACCTTCAGCGACTGGTGCACAAGGACGCCCAGATCTCGTTGCACTTCCCCTTCTCCCAATCTATTGCCATTCAGATAATAATCTGCCTTCTTGTTTTTGACACCAAAGTGGCAGCCAATATTTTTTTTTTAGTGATGTTGGTTGAAGGATAGATATTGTCCAGGGACAACTCCCCTGCTCTTCTTTGAAATAGTGCCAAGGGATCTTTTGCACCCACCTGAGAGGGAAAACGGGACCTCAGTTTAACTTATCATTCGAAACACGGCACCTCCAACAGTGCAGCACTTCCTCGCTGGAGTGTCAGCCTAGATTTTGTACTCAAGTCCCGAGAGTGGGACCCCACAACCTTCTGACTCAGAGGCGAGAGTGCTACCAATGAGCCATGGCGGATACTACAACAGTGGCTACACCTCAAAAGTACCTCATTGGCTGTAAAGCGCGTTGAGACACCCCTAGGTCGTGAAAGGCGCTCTATAAATACAAGTCTGTCTTTCTTTCTTGCTTTTTTGCACTGTGCACAAAATGACTGCCACGTTTGCCTATTTAGCAGCAGTCACTCCACAGTAACTCATGGTTGGTGAAGTGCTTTGAGACGTACCTAAGAGGCATATTAAAATACCACATTAAGGCGAGTCTTTTTATGCCAGAATGCAGTCTCATAAATGAAACTACTTTGCCCTCGCTTACGACATATTGTATAACTGGAATGTTCAATATTGATATTCAGTTATATTATTTTTGAAAGGATTGTTTTAATATTTTGTAATGCTGCTTTTCTCCCCCTTTCTTTTCCCTGCTGTCTGAGGGCCCCCGTGGGATCTGAAGCAGCTGTGTGAAATACGAGCCGCACTAGTTCAGTTACACTTTTATTCATAATCTGTTAGGATTTCTGAAACAATTGGCAACAGCAAGAGTTCCCGGCAGCATCAATAAACATAACCGTCTCACATTACTGCCTGAGACCCCCACTGAGCTGCCTTGGGCCCCTTACCCGACCGCACCCTCCCCTCCCCCGACCGCACCCTCCCCTCCCCCCCCCCCCCCCCCCCCCTCCCTCCCGCCCCATCAAAATGAATGCGCCCATTAACACACGGTCTCTAAAATGGCAGTTATGATGGTGTCTGGCCTGAAAACAATTTTTCTTCCTTTTTCCTTAAAGGTCTTCCAGGACCGGGGTTCCGCATTGAAGTGGTAATGAGACACGGATTTCATACCAATTGTTTGTGCACAGCGCTTAGACATCGCTTTATTAGCAGCAATTATGAAAACTACACAAGTTTATTAATAATTAATTGACTGCTGCTCCAACAGCATTGCTGTCTTGACTGAAGTTAAAGGACAAGTTCCGGCCTCGGCACTGCGCGAACTGAACTCACAGAAAGCGCCGAGACAATCTGCTCCTATTAATTCAAAGCCCTTTAATGTGAATTCTCTGATCATTTGAATTTTTTTTTAAATCAGTACTGAATTCCTTCTTTGCTGTGTTATTTACTTTGCTTTTTTCAAACTAACTGGGTAATTTGAATCTTTCAGGGCAAAAAGTGACGTTGAATTTGCAAGAATAGACTCTTCTCAGCTTCCCAGCCCAGATTCCTCATCTTGCCACTCCCCACAACGTATCATTTTCTCCCCGTCTCTTATCGGGGTGGGTGGCGTCTGGACTTGTCATCTCACCCTTGTGATGTGTGAGTTGAACAGTGAGTTATTGGACTTCCTGGCAGCGTGACAGCCAGAGCCCCCCGCCCCCTACTATCCCCACCTGCTATCCGCACACAGGCACTTTTCAACAGAGGTTATTGCACAGCAGTTGGGGTGGGCGGCGGGGTGGGATCCCTATCTGGTTTTATTTCCCCCCCCCCCCCCCCCCCCCCCGCTCAGCCCAATTACCCAGCCCCGGTCACTGCTAATGCAGCACAAGCCAATTCCTTTGCCACTTCGACAGGGACGGTATTAACCCACATGGTGAGCCGGGAAACCAGATTCTGTTAAGGAGCGTGTAAGCTCGTCTGCTAAAGGTGTCTGGAGCGGTGGGCCGACATTAGTCTGCTGCTGGCATTAGGGTCACTACAGTGAACATGGAAGAACATGTGTGTGAGCCAGGGTGGAACCGATGCAGATCCAAATCTCAGTGGTATTGACAAGTTAAAACCAGAACAGAAAACAATGAATGCAGAAAGATCATTAGTATCGTTTTGTCACAAGATATTGATGCCAGCTGGCAACTCCTGCTAATAACCGTGTGAGGTACTGTACTAGGAATATCTGCATAGCAGGGCCCTCTAAATCCCTTTCTTTCTGGATCCTGGATAGTAATGGTGTCCTGAACTCTGCTGGGAGACAAATACTGTACATCAGTTTAAAAGTACGGTGCACAACTCCTAATTTCCCATGGACCTCAGCCAGTAGCAATTAATATTTCTTCCTCAATTGAGTAACTGCAATAAAATTCAAACCTGACTTTACAACATCCAATACATGTTGCTGTGTTAAGCGGTTTTGGAGTGGACCATTAATTCGACTGACTTGCTTCATCATCTATATAAAGCAACATGCACGTTTGAATAAGGTTTGAGCAGAAGTGGAGCCTGTTTGCAGTGCACTCGATATAGCAGAGCTGCTTACACAATGAGCAAAGTTTCAATTTGGCATGTAACAAAATAGGGTAGTGCTCCTGTTGTGGTAACATTATTACCCACTTACCGGGGAGATCTGAATGCGGTCAAAACCTGGCTGATTGCTGCTCGACGAAGAAGGGAGAAAGCACCAACTTGTATTCTTCAGCTGTGCTGTGTGGAAACCAATGCCAGATCCAAATCTGGATCTGGGCAGTGCTCGAATCGGTTAATTGCAACTTTTAAAAGCTTCCGTTCCTTTGCAACTGCAGGAATGTCTGTCTCGGAAACACATTGTGTTTTAAGTACGAGATCAGTGTCTGGACAGTCTCACAACCTAATAAAGTTGTGAGTACGCCAGGCCCAACTTCAGTCGTAGTTCAGGACAGTTCCAGGTTGTAAGCTTCTTTGGTTACACCTAGGCATTCAACACAATCAGTTTCAAGAATCCCAACTTCTTGCTTTTCTCTGTTTCATCAAAGGTTTTCATTGTTATTGTCAATTAGCCAGGGGGGTCACAGTCTCAGGATAAGGGGTCGGCCATTTAAGACTGAGATGAGGAGGAATATCTTCACTCAGAGGGTTGTGAATCTTTGGAATTCTCTACCCCAAAGGTCTGTGGATGCTGAGTCTTTGAATATATTCGAGGCTCAGAGAGATAGATTTTTAGACTCTAGGGGAATCAAGGGATATGGAGATCGGGCGGGAAATTGGAGTTGAGGTCGAAGATCAGCCATGATCTTATTGAATGGCGGAGCAGGCTCGAGGGGCCGTAGGGCCGACTCCTGCTCCTAATTCTTATGTTCTTACGTTCTCGGTACAATGAACTCTTGATATGGTAATTTTGTGTGTGTGGAAAGAACAGCTTCATTGTTAAAAGGTTTCCCACTTTACTGAGCAGAGCTTTACAGTACAATTCATGAGATATGGAGAAGAGTTTTCTTCCTACACTGTTAATATTTGGATTACTGCCCACTTTTCAACTTAGTATCGTTTTAGAGGTTTAAACATGATTATTTGTGACATTCAGTGGATAAATGTGGATCAGGAAGGTCGCAGGTTCAATCTACAGTCTGCACTGAGTTAACTGTTCAGTGATGGGGGCTTTGTGTCTCCCAGGCTAGCAATAGAAAGAATCACAAGCTTCCTTCCTCTGACTCTATCCAATGACTCCAGCTGGAGCATTTGCAGGTCTTGATGTTACGTGAGGCCAGGGTCAGACTTGACTGTGATAGCCCCATAATCAAGTATCCTGCTGACACTCGAGGGGCGGTTTTAACCCTGCCCCCTCAGTGGAAACTAGGTGGGCGGGCTGTTATAATTGCCCTTGGGACACACCCGTCGGCGTCCCATACCGATCCCGCCGGTTCTGATTTTAACCTGCTCTTTTGCGCTATCGAGAGGGGTACCTGCCAGAAACCAATGGGATCCTTGTTTAGATATGCAGGTCAGGCTCCGACTCTTTTTTTAACCAGAGGCCTACACTGGGAAGGCGTTGTGGCTTTCATAAGAACATAAGAAACAGGAGCAGGAGTAGGCCAATCGGCCCCTCGAGCCTGCTCCACCATTCAATAAGATCATGGCTGATCTGATCCTAACCTCAAATCTTCTATCACTCTCCATCCACCCGAACCCATGTTTCCTACCAGGTCAGCCTAGTGAGAGCAGCAGTTGGGGCCAGAAGAGACCCAAAGAGGCAAGTCTTTTTAAATTGGATTTGACTTCCCTTGTGTGGCCGGTAGGAGGAGCAGGACTCTCCCTCCAGGCACAAAAAGGAAAGTTTAGACCTTCCTGCTTTCAGATGGAGAGGGACAGGAGAAAAAAAGTTTTATTTGCGGGGGGATGATAATTAGCAATGTTTTTAAATTGAGGAAACCAAGTGCCAGTCCAATCTCATCATGCAATACAGCACCAAGTTTGATGCTATTCTTACATTATAGCAGTGACTACACTTCAAAAGTATTTCATTGGCTGCAAAGCACTTTGGGACGTCCTGTATATTCAAGGCTGAGATAGATAGATTTTTGGGCTCTAAGGGAATCGAGGGATATAGAGATCGGGCGGGAAAGTGGAGTTGAGGTCAATGATCAGCCACGATCTTGCTGAATGGTGGAGCAGGCTCGAGGGGCTGTATGGCGTACTCCTGCTCCTAATTCTTATGTTCTTAAGTCTTTCTTCTTTCTGATAAGAATGGAAAGGAAGATCTGGTAAATCATGGAGTAATGATTAGGTGAAGCCAAGGTTAGCCGTTAAAACTTTGCAGGTCATAGAAGGAAGGGAAATGTAGCGTGAAGAGGAATAATGAATTAGATAAAGGAAAATTTCACCTTACTTGCTGTGCTGAGAGCTGGACATTATCATCAGAAAGAGAGCAAAAAGGGTGACAGTGAAAAGAAAACCCTGAAAATATCCATCTCTTGGAGACAGAGCAAAAGAAAAAGGAAGCATTCCCAGAAAATGTCAGGATTTTTTTTCTCCACAGGCTTGTTTATCACAAGTGAGACTGGAAAGTCACATTCGTGAATTGTGCTTTGAAAAGTGGAGTTATCCACTTCAGTAGGAAAAACAGAAAGGTAGAGTATTATTTAAATGGTGATAGATTGGGAAATGCTGATATACAAAGGGACCTGGGTGTCCTTGTACACCAGTCACTGAAAGCTAACATGCAGGTGCAGCAAGCAGTTAGGAAGGCAAATGGTATGTTGGCCTTCATTGCAAGAGGATTTGAGTACAGCAGCAAGGATGTCTTACTACAGTTATACAGGGCTTTGGTGAGACCA
Source organism: Somniosus microcephalus (assembly GCF_052327205.1). Taxonomy (NCBI): domain Eukaryota; kingdom Metazoa; phylum Chordata; class Chondrichthyes; order Squaliformes; family Somniosidae; genus Somniosus; species Somniosus microcephalus. The sequence goes on from NC_140987.1 coordinate 49,010,054, forward strand.
CACCTGGAGTACTGTGTGCAGTTTTGGTCTACTTACCTAAGAAAGGATATACTTGCCATAGAGGGAGTGCAGTGAAGGTTCACCAGACTGGTTCCTGGGATGGCAGGACTGTCGTATGAGGAGAGATTGGGTCGACTAGGCCTGTATTCACTAGAGTTCAGAAGAATGAGAGGGGATCTCATTGAAATGTATACAATTCTGACAGGGCTAGACAGACTGGATGCAGGGAGGATGTTTCCCCTGGCTGGGGGGTCTAGAACGAGGGGTCACAGTCTCAGGATACGGGGTAGGACATTTAGGGCTGCGATGAGGAGAAATTTCTTCACTCAGAGGGTGGTGAACCTGTGGAATTCTCTACCACAGAAGGCTGTGGAGGTCAAGTCACTGAATATATTTATGAAGGAGATAGATAGATTTCTAGACACAAAAGGCATCAAGGGGTATGGGGAGAGAGTGGGAATATGGTATTGAGATAGAGGATCAGCCATGATCATATTGAATGGCGGAGCAGGATCGAAGGGCCGAATGGCCTACTGCTCCTATGTTTCTATGGTTTTCTTTCTATGTTTCTATGAAAAACACCAGTCGTGCCAATATTACTGTTGGACTAACAATCAGTGAAAGAAGAGCGCCGATGTAAAATAAAACACCAGAGTGTATTCTGTTCTTTCATTTATTTTAACATGACCTGGGGTGTGTTTACACTCATAACAGGATGATTCATGAGTAATATATTCCCAAATCACACTAACAGTGCACTGAAGCATTTGAGTTTTGGTCCATGGTTGCTGTTTGATTGGTTTAGTCCTGGTATATAACCACACAGAGATAGATTGCAGAAATCTCTGATTGGATAAACTGATTGGGTTTCAGTATGAACAGAATTGCTTTGGGTGCTAGACTTTTGTGTCTTATTTGTATGTACAGTTTTGTCACAATGTGAATTTCCATGCACCTTGCTACAGTTAAAAGGTTATGGAGAACAGTTTCAACGTCATATACTTTAGGGATTTTTATCTTGTCAACTAAAACATCAGTCATTGCTTTCTTTCTGTGTATTTGACTAGCCGAACTAATAGAGTTGCCAAACTGGTGTAATTGTTTTGCTGTCATTGAAAATTGTGAAGTCTGCTTGGTTGGTATATATCTGAACATTCAACTGAAAAAGCAAGAAGAACTTGGGAAAGTATGGAGTGAGACAGAAGGCCATTAAGATCATCAAGCCAACTCCTATAAATAGCCCATGTACAGTCTCTCGTGGATTCCTCCCAACTTTCTTCAATCTCACGAGGGACTGAGTAAACACAGGTAAAACGTTCAAGGTGAAACTTTCAACTCCCTCACTGGTTACCAGTGATAATCAAATGAAAACTCTCGGCTAACAATTTAAGGTGCCGTTCCACGTTACCCGGCCCTGACCAGTTGTGCTCCATCAATAGTATTGCCAGAAATCCCAAGAGGCCTGGAACGATGTTGTTTTACAGCTTGTTTAAATGATCTCGCTCGCTCTTGAGAACTCATGCCACGAGTATTTTGATGCCATCCAGTCCTGTCATAATGTTAATTTGACAGTGTCACAGCGAAGGCCACAGCTTAGTTCTTCTCCTGCCTAATAGGAGGAAGAGTCCTTCACGGGAAAAGCCATCGCATAAACATTCTAGATGTAAACCTGGAGAAAGTAATATTGTGAAAATCTGAACGGCACAATAAAGGTGAAGTTCGGGTGAGTGGCACTGGGCCAATCCGTTTAAACTTAGAGTTGCCAGCTCTGGTTGGAGGTATTGCTCTGATTTGATTGTGCGGTGTCTGACCATGTGACCACAGATCCAGTGATGTCTGACCACGTGACATCTGCAAATGTTATTGTATTTACCTTATAAAGGTTGGGTCCCCTGTAGTTGAGTACCTTTGCTTGTGGTTTCGCACCAGCAGCTGTTGTGGGAGAAAAAGAGAAACCAGGGGTGGGGAAGGTGGGGTGGGATTCGCGGGTTGGGCAGGGGGGCGGGGGGGACCAGAGGTAGGAGAAACTTGGACTCTACCAGTAACTCATTGCAATTGATAACTGATAACTAATGCTGGTAACACTCAAATTCTCCTCATAATCAACAGTAATACAATAGCTCACTGATGGTCTCTTCTGGGAGGTTCCCAGGCAACCTGGGAGGGCTGGCAACCAATGTTACTTCTAATTTTTTTTTTGGCCCGCGCGGCCCCTTCAAGGGCCTGCGGGGGCTATTCCAAATTCCACGCTTGCGTGTTTTTTCTGTTTAAAAGCCGGCTGCACGAGACCTCCAGAGTGCCATGCAGCTTAAAGGGAACATTGTTGGCAGCGCTAACTTAAACCCAAATTACTTTGTTTGATTTGCTTTCTTTGGATTTTAACTTCTGCCAAAATATCTGACCTCTCTAATCACCCATAAACCCGACAAAAAAAAACTGAATCAAGGTTTTCGATTTGCTATCATATAGCAAGAATGATAGGGCTTCAATTTGGAGGACTTGCACTCATTTCAGGTCAGTTCTTTGCCATGATGTAGTTTGGGGCATTACATTGAAAGCTCCTACTAAGGACGAAGAGATGGTCAGTTTGATAGCTTAAAACCACTCTTTAATCATTCAACACTTAAGATTTTGAGTAAAATAAGGAATTGTATAGTGTTGAGGGAACTGTAGAGTTGAGCCAAGTTTTCACATTCATTGCTGATTTATTAGCAGCTTTGAGGCTGTTGTCCTTGGTGGTCTAGTTCGAAGGAATGCTGCCAAATCAAATCAGGCCCATGTAGGCCGAGTTCCTGCTTGGTTTCCCAATGGGCAATCACATTATTTTGGTTTCACCAGCCATTCGAATTCATCGGAGTTATGTTGAGCAGTCCTAGATTTTGTTTGAATCACCCTGAGACCTTTTGGTTTCAGAAATCTAATTATATTACCTTTCATTAAATTGAATCGCATCTATTGGGCACATGCTTAGTCAATATAAATTATAAAAAAACAACTAGGCTAATACCACCCAGAAATACATTTCAAAACTCAATCAAGCAAATTAATTAATATTAAACTGTGTCATTCAGCCCAAACACCTCCCAACTGAATGAATCGCTCGTTGTCAGCCGCTCAACATTACATTGGTCAACTAGGGGAAGGTGGGTTATTAATGCACTGTAACACAAGGTGGTAAGAGAGTTTATTTGGCTCATCGCTCCCCCACTGGAGGAAGTAGTGAGCTGAGGTTAGATACCCCTCTGTGTAAAGTCTGTAGGTATTATGGCGAATTAATACACAGACTACAAGAGTAACTTTAACAGGACTTTACTATTCGAAGGTCAGGGCGAATCTGCCCAATAAATCCTGACACAGCACTTATATACCGGTGTGGTCACCGTCGGTATTACAGTATACAGCAGCCAAGATAAAGTAGTGCCACACCTAAAATAGTTCTCTTAAAGGTGAACGGTGACATACAATAGTTCTCTTAAAGGTAGAACAGTTACATACACTACAATCCTCCCTTTTTAGCTTACAACATACTTATTCCCCATTAACATAACATCATAACATATATACAACTTATGCAAAACAGTTCACAGATTCAGTCTCTCTGGAGGCTTCCTGACTCTGTCCGGATAACGCCTCGGTGGTGTAGTAGTTTTCGGCGGGGTAGTAGGTTCTTCTGGCAAGGTCGATTCGGCTTGAAGGACAGTGTCAGGTTCATCTGATTCCAGTATTACCAGATCGGAGGTAGGTGCTCTGGGTATCTCTGCTTCAACATTAGCCATGTAAGGTTGTGGAGTAGGTTGGTCCTTTGTGGATGACCCTATGATCTGGTCAACATGGCGCCTTATTATGCTGCCACCAATGTCCACGGTATACATCAGCGGCCCTAGCCTTTTCCCAATAGTTCCAGGCTGCCATTTCTCGGTACGGTAGTCCCGGGCCAAAACTTGTTGACCTATCTGAAAGGATCTAGTTGGCCTTTCATTCATGCCCTGAAATTGCCGGTTCTCTACGTCCCTTCTGATGTTTGGCTTAAGCAAATCCAGCCGGCATCTTAGTCTTCTATTGAAAAACATCATGGCGGGAGTTTGGTTTGTGACCGCATGTGTTGCATTCCTGTACGCCAACAAGAAGTTATCTACCTTATGTTGTAGGTTGATGTCTTCATTACCCATGGCCTTTATGGCCTTCTTGAAGGTCTGGACAAACCTTTCAGCTAATCCATTGGTGGCGGGATGGTATGGGGCTGACGTGTAGTGCTTGACCCCATTCCTTTTTAAGAACTTCCTGAATTCTTCGGACACAAATTGCGGTCCATTATCAGAACAGATCTGTTCCGGCAGCCCATTCCTGGCAAATATGGTCCTTAATACTGTGATGGTTTTTTCCGTGGTGGTGGAGGACATCTTTATTACCTCCGGCCACTTGCAGTGTGCATCCACCGCGATTAGAAACATTGAGTCCATAAATGGACCAGCAAAGTCGACGTGTACCCTTTGCCAAGGAGATGAGGGCCACTCCCATGGATGCAGAGGAGTTTGTGGTGGCGCGTTTTGGACCTTCTGGCATCCTAGACAGCTCTTGGTTATTTCTTCGATGTCTCCATCAATACCTGGCCACCACACACACGCTCTTGCTAGGTTCTTCATTTTCACTCCACCCAGATGCCCCTCGTGAAGCTCCTTTAGCACCTTCTGCTGAAGTTTGGGTGGAATCACCACTCTAGATCCACACATCAAGGTTCCTCGGCACACTGACAGCTGTTCTTTTCTTTGCGAAAATGCGGGCAGCGTTGGTTCGCCATGTGCTGGCCATCCCTCCACTGTTAAATCGTAGACTCGTGAGAGAGTCGGGTCATTTCTTGTTTCATTTTCGATCATCGAATTTGTTACTGGTAGACATTCCACTATGGATGAGTGGAACATCTCTACCGGGTCCACTGTAGCCGCCTCTTCTACTACTGGCAACGGTAGGCGCGATAACCCATCAGCATTTCCATGCTGTTTGGACCTTTTGTATTCGATGTCATATTGGTGTGCCCCAAGTAACACGGGCCACCTCTGTAGCCTTTGCACTGTCATAGTGGAAACGGCCTTGTTAGGGTTGAATATGGACACCAACGGCTGGTGGTCTGTCAGTAATGTGAACTTCTTGCCCTGCAGGTAATGATTGAATTTCTTTACTCCCCACACAAGGCTGAGGGCCTCCCTATCTATCTGAGCATAATTTCGCTCAGCGGAGGTCAATGATCGGGACGCAAATGCGACTGGCCTTTCCGAGCCATTTGGTAACTTGTGTGAAAGTACTGCTCCAATTCCATAAGGGGAAGCATCACAAGCTAGACGAAGAGGTAACGTTGGGTTGAAATGAGCCAACACTTCCTCAGAGGTAATCAACGCCTTGCTTCTGCGAAAGGCCTTCTTACAGTCCTCGCTCCACTTCCATGGTACTTCTTTCCGCAACAGGACACTCAGCGGATGCAGCACCGTGGATAGATTTGGCAGAAACTTGTGGTAATAATTAATCAACCCCAGAAACGATCTCAACTGTGATACATTTTCCGGAGCGGGGGCCTTCACGACAGCTTCTATCTTGTCAGGTGACTTGTGCAGCCCCTCTTGGTCAATGACATGACCGCAGTACGAGATCCGTTTCTGGAAGAACTCGCATTTCTGGCGATTAACTCGAAGGCCATATTCCTTCAACCTGGTGAGCACCAGTTTCAAATTTGTGAGGTGTTCCTCCTCGTCTTCTCCCGTAATCAGGATATCGTCCAAGTAACACTGCGTGCTTGGAATACCCTGTAAGACCTGCTCCATGGCCCTCTGCCAAATTGCTGGAGCCGAAGCTACTCCAAAAACCAGTCTATTATAACGATACAAGCCTCTGTGCGTGTTGATTGTGAGATACTGGCGCGACTCTTCCTCGACTTCCATTTGTAAGTATGCTTGTGCCAGGTCTATCTTGGTGAAGTGTTTCCCGCCAGACAATGAAGCAAAGATATCCTCAATCCGCGGGAGCGGGTATTGTACCGTGTGAAGCACCGGATTAACTGTGATCTTGAAGTTTCCGCAGATGCGGACCTTCCCCGGTCCCCCTGGCTTGTTACTTGATGAAGACTTCATGACGGGCACAATGGGCGTGGCCCACTCACTCCAGTCCACCTTAGACAGTACCCCTGAACGTTCAAGCTCTTCCAATTCTGCTTCCACAGCAGGTCGTATCGCGTAAGGTATCGATCTGGCTTTGAAAAATTTAGGGCTTGCATGTTCTGCAATCTTGATTTTTGCTTTAATTCCTCTGTGTTCCCAGTCCTTGCTGGAATACCTCTTTAGCTTCGTCCAATATTCTGGACAACCGTTCAGGTTTGACATCTTCCTTTCCGGAATCTACCGTCATTGTGTTTAGTGAATGCCAGTCTATCTTTATTTTCCTGATCCACTCCCGTCCCAGAAGTGGTGGACCTCCCTTGGGCAGCACATACATGTCCATCCCTTGGTGATCTTTGTCCTTGTATCTCACCTTGACTTCTATCTTTCCGATGGGGTATACTCTGTGCCCCGTGTATGTCTGCAATACTATCTCCGTATCCCGTAGGGGAATATGTTTGAATAACTTTTTGTAATCTTGCTTATTCATGACCGTCAACGCCGATCCGGTGTCCACTTCCATCTTCACTTGGACTTTTGCAATCTGTAGTGTGACCCAGATAGTTTGTCGGTCAGCTTCTTTACTCACATTGTGAATCCTCAGACTACCCAGTTCCTTGCTGTTGGAGTCTGAGTCCGAATTCTGTTCATCTGGACTCTTCCCAGTCACCTTATGTACCTTTCTGTACTTCTTCTGCAGTGACTTATTATTGCTGGTCTTCTTTCCTGACCGGCATACCTTAGCTATGTGACCAAGCTTGCCACATTTTCTACATTCCTGGTTTTTAAACCAGCATTGGTTCTGGTCGTGTGTTGTCTTCCCACAACGATAACATTTCGTTGTACCCGAAGTCATTTGATCCACACTGAGTACCGCTGTCTTCCGCTGCATTTCCGCCGTGCCTCTCGCTGCGGCTTCGTGCGATGCTGCAATAAGGACAGCCTTATCAAGTGTAAGATCGTTCTCTTCGAGCAGTCGTTTTTGTGTTCCTTTCTTCGACATCCCGCACACGAACTTGTCTCTCAGTGCCTCTGTCAGATTTACCCCAAACTGACAGTATTTTGCTAGCCTACGCAGTTCAACCAGGTACTCTGCGTTGCTTTCCTCTTTTCGTTGCGTTCTCACGTAAAATTTTGATCGTTCCGCTAACATCAGCGGTGCGGGGTTAAAATGATCCTTCAGGACAGCAACAATATTAGCGAAAGACTGATCCGCCGGTTTAGCTGGTGATAGAAGATGCTTCAATAACCCGTATGTCTTCGCACCCATTGAGTTTAGTAAGGTTAGAGCTTTGTCATAATTTGCTATCTTATTGACCTTACAATATATCTCGATGCGTTCTACATACGTGGCCCAATCTTCCACATCGGAATCGCAACCGTTGATGTTACTACGCTTAGGCATCTTCACACTCTTCCTGAGAACAACAACGAAATATTTCTTTAACTTTTTTTTTTTCAAAATGGTGGTTTCCCGCGCTTGTCTTCTTTCCCCGCCCACTTTCAAAATGGCGGTTTCCCGCTTCTGTCTTCTTCCCCGCCTACTGGCGGCTTCCCGCGTTTCTTCCCCTGGCGGGAGGGGGAAGCTTTTCCCTCGGGCGACGACCGCTGGCTTTCGGGGTTCGCAGCCTGCGCGTCGGCTTCAGTGCGTTCCTTGTTCCCTTTTCTCGGCAGGGCAACCGGCGCTGGGTACAACCCGTTGACGGCAAACAGTTTCAGCCGCTGGGCTGGATCTCGCTCAGTCTCCCTCGCGCGGGCTCTGTCTCTCCCGCTCGCTCGGGCTCTGTCTCTCCCTCAGCGGCTTCCAATCGCGCCTCCCAGCCCTCTCGCAGTCCGGTGCTTTCCTCCCCGGCTGCGGCTGAGTTCTCCGCGATTTATTTATTTTTATATCTTCCCGCGCCTTACGATCCCGGTCGCAGCGCCTCGTGGCCTCGGTAGCTGCCCGGCCTTTTTCGCCAGTCGCGGTCTAGCTGTCTCACGACGCCGTTGCGTCTCCCAGCCCGCTTGTACCGCGGCTTCCGTGCTCCACGCTGCCCCAGTCTCAGCGCCTCTGGGCCCGACTTCTGTCCGGCTCCTTTCCCCCGACCGTGGTCGAGTTCACCGCCCTTATCCTCCGTTTTTTTTATTTTCCCTTTACTCACAGTCACCGTGGCCGACTTGCTTCTCGTGCTGATCGGCTCACTCACCACCGTGGCAGAAGGGATAATCAGTGCCTGTTGCTGATGGAAGGCTTCGTGTCTGAATTCTTCCTTGCTCTGCAGACTCGAGTTTTCTCTCAGCGGAACGACGAGGGCGGGTGCCTCTTCTCGACGCTCGTTAACTGCTTCGGAAGTATTGCTGCCGCAGGGTAAGATCGAACTCATCGCCACTGTAAAGTCTGTGGGTATTATGGCGAATTAATACACAGACTACAAGAGTAACTTTAACAGGACTTTACTATTCGAAGGTCAGGGCGAATCTGCCCAATATATCCTGACACAGCACTTATATACCGGTGTGGTCACCGTCGGTATTACAGTATACAGCAGCCAAGATAAAGTAGTGCCACACCTAAAATAGTTCTCTTAAAGGTGGACGGTTACATACAATAGTTCTCTTAAAGGTAGAACAGTTACATACACTACACTCTGCAGGATAGAAGGGAAAATTATACGCTGAGATATCCCATGTTATTATCCCTGCAAATCCATTGGCAGGATAGGCGCACCAACGTCCGTGTCCTTGCTCAGGCAAACATCCCCAGCATCAAAGCTTTGACCACGCTCAATCAGTTCCGATGGACGGGTCACATTGTCCGCATGCCCGATACGAGACTCCCAAAACAAGCGCTCTACTCAGAGCTCCGGCACGGCAAGAGAGCCCCAGGTGGGCAGAGGAAACGCTTCAAGGACACCCTCAAAGCCTCCTTGAAAAAGTGTAACATCCCCACCGACACCTGGGAATCCCTGGCCCAAGACCGCACAAAGTGGAGGAGAAGCATCCGGGAAGACGCCGAACACCTCGAGTCTCTTCGCCGGGAGCAAGCGGAAGCCAAGCGCAGGCAGCGCAAGGAGCGCACGTCAACCCAAGCACCCCACCCACCTGCCCCTTCAACCACCATCTGCCCCAGCTGTGACAGAGACTGTAGGTCCCGCATTGGACTCATCAGTCACCTGAGAACTCATTTTTAATGTGGAAGCAAGTCATCCTCGGTTCCGAGGGACTGCCTAAGAAGAAGAAGGAAGTTGTTCTTTCACAGCTCTTCGTGGGCTCTTGTAGGCCATCTTGCGATTCCTTTGAATGGCAATGGGGCTTGATGTGGGGGAGGAGTGGGAGCTTAAAAGAGGTGAGCAACAACTAGCCAAAATGGAGAAACGGCATTGCTGCAAAAACCTTAGTGGGCATTAAGGTCATTGTAAATCCATCTATCCTTGATCCTTGGATCAGTACTAAAAAGTGTTGTTTTCAAACATTTTATAAATATTAAGCTAAATATGAAATAAATTCCATGTTGCTCTCTTAAGGAGGACACTCAACTGTGTGAATTGCTATTAGGCGTCATTGAGGGTGACAGCCACAAACTTCACACTACCTTTCAGTCCTGCATTATTCCTGTGTTCTGTGCTTTTGTTGTACTGGTCAAACAATCCTTGGAGCCCCATCGAGTCATGACATGAACTGGGAGCATCCCATATCCTAAATCATGATGTCATTTTAAGAGTCGATTTCCTAATCATTTTATTCCATTTCTCAACAAGATAAAATACTACTTACTGATCTAAGCAGGTGTGAGGAGCAGAATCTGTAGGCCTTATTATGGGCTGGAATGAAACTTTCAAGTTGTGGATCTGAGTTGAATCCAGTCCAGACTAATGGGATGATAAACTTCTCTCTAGATGGCTATTCAGTGAAATGATGTTGGTTGGCCTCAGCAAATTGCCTGGTGGACAAATGTGCGACTGTACGAAACTATTTGTGATTCAGCACTAATTGGGCAATCTTGCTCAAGAGAGACTCTTAAGGATGGCTGGTGGAGGAAATAGAATGCATTGACGTATGGGGTGCAGTTCTAATGCTGGGGTTAAGGCATTGGAGCAGTCAAGAATGAGCTCTGAAGTAAACTAACCCATCTGATGCCTGACCTGACTGTAATAAACAGATGGCGCATGCTGCAAGAGCCATTGCAATTTGATTGGAAAAAGAAAATGCATTTATTTTGAGCAATGATTACCGACCCTGGGTAAAGCGCTGATGGCTTTTAACAAGAGGCTTCTTTAACTGCAGCGGTGAAACATTTAAAATCCTGCTTAAAGCATTCCATGGGGAACAAATTATGTTTCGGAACAGCTGAATCCCTGAAGAAGGTCCATCAGTCATTGAGCAGAGACTCCTGTATAAATAAAAAACAATTGGACAGACATTTCCTGCTGTGTCGAATTCCAGGCAGTTCCCAAAGTGTTATCTTTCCCTTTGAAATTGAGAAAACTCACTTGCCCACACTACAAGACAAATCAAGATGATTGATCTCAACAAATTAAATTGTTTTGTTCTACTGTGGGACCAACATTCCGTGCTGAAAATTAAAGTTTCAGAATCTCTTTTTTTTCTTGGGTCCCTCGAACTGAATTCCGTAAAAATATCAGCGCGTGCGTCCATTAAATTGCCCCCAGAAGGGTTATTTTATTGTTGAAGTGCATCTTTATTTTTACCGATGGTTCCATTTCTACCCCGTGATGCTGCACAGGTGGGAGTGGGGGCAGTGTCGTCAAGTCTGAGATATTGAATGTACAACATTGACCTGTAATTGACAAATAGTTAATTTAAAATGATATTATGGCTTTGATGCTTTCAAGCCCCAAGATGGTTCTCAGAATAAGGTTTCAGCGACGTTTCTGTCGTATGGACAGACAGCTATTTGCAGTTTAGTTTACCGATCACTTCCTCGGCTGAAAGGCCCTGGGGTCCACAAGCCGGGCTGGCATTACATTTTAATGAGCCTGGGACCTTTGTGGTCACTTTGGCCAGTGTATTAGGAACCCTTAAAGCATTTGGCATGCTAACAATTTGGAATTCTGTTCATTAAAGGTGCAATGTCATCCTCCTGGGTGCGGGGGGGGAGTGGGGGGGAGAAAGTATAATCTACTTAGAACAACATGGGCTGTTAACTGCAGTGATGATAATGGCTCAGTGCTTTATATCAGGAGAAGGTAGCCTCATAGCTCTGGTTATAGGGCAATGGACCATAAGGTTATGAATTTAAATCCTAGGTTTGGCCAACCTTCATATTTGACAACTTGAGTATCTTAATCATCAGTTAGTGCCCTGTTTCAAAGTGGAGGCTACTCATCACTATTTTCTTTCTGTGGGGTAATTTGGGCTAAATCATGTTTACATTTTAGGTGAAGCATTTCCCGTTGGTAGAAATTTTGAGTTTATTCTGTTTAAGAAGCATTACAACAGTGGAGCTATCCATAGCCAGAATGACGTCTCACAAATTTGTTCCTGATAGTTCTTCAGAACACCGAAAAACTTAGGAAAATTGTACTCTTCTTCTTGGGCAGTCCCTCGGAACCGAGGATGACTTGCTTCCACATTAAGAATGAGTTCTCAGGTGACTGATGAGTCCAATGCGGGACCTACAGTCTCTGTCACAGGTGGGGCAGACAGTGGTTGAAGGGGCGGGTGGGTGGGGTGCTTGGGTTGACGTGCGCTCCTTGCGCTGCCTGCGCTTGGCTTCCGCTTGCTCCTGGCGAAGAGACTCGAGGTGTTCGGCACCTTCCCGGATGCTTCACCGCCACTTTGTGCAGTCAAATTCAAATTCAAATTCAAATTCAAATGCTTTATTGGCATGAAAGTTTACAGAGAACCATATTGCCCAGTCTTGGGCCAGGGATTCCCAGGTGTCGGTGGGGATGTTGCACCTTTTCAAGGAGGCTTTCAGGATGTCCTTAAAGCGTTTCCTCTGCCCACCTGGGGCTCTCTTGCCGTGCCGGAGCTCCGAGTAGAGCGCTTGTTTTGGGAGTCTCGTATCGGGCATGCGGACAATGTGACCCATCCATCGGAGCTGATCGAGCGTGGTCAAAGCTTCGATGCTGGGGATGTTGGCCTGAGCAAGAACACTGACAGTGCGCCTATCCTGCCAATGGATTTGCAGGATCTTGTGGAGGCAGCGTTGGTGGTACCTCTCCAGTGCTTTGAGGTGCCTGCTGTACACGGTCCATGTCTCTGAGGCATACAGCAGGGCAGGTATCACTGCTGCTCTGTAGACCATGAGCTTAGTGCCGGGTTTGAGGTCCTGGTCTTCAAACACTCTCTTCCTCAGGCGACCGAAGGCTGCACTGGCATACTAAAATGCTAGCAGGGACGTCACAGATTTTCTGTAGCACTGCGTGTATGTAGAATTGCATCTCAACAAGTGACGGGGCAGTGGCACTGTCTGGGTGAGAGTGCCACAAGCAGGAGAAGTGGTTTGTGAGCCTTTGGCAATCAGTATTCAATTTAGATTTTTGGAATTGAAGTAACTCGCGTTTTCCTGACACGAATGTGGAGGTCTGGCGTAAGCACCTAGAGTTTATACCGCTTTGTTCCGGTCCTGATCTTGTAAGCCTGCCTTTCACATGGGAAGCTGACACTGTCAGCCAAGCTGCAAGTCTCCATTTTTTGAGGATGGACCCTAATCCATCCAGTTCACAGGCTTGAATGGTTCTTGACCATATTGAGACCAGGGGAAAGAGTTTGGTTCGCTCTATAACAATGTTGTCCAATACGTTAGCCACAAGTCACATGTGGCTAATTGAGGATCCAAATGTGGCTAATTGCATTTCTGATGAGTAAATTAAAAATGAGTAATGGACACTGTCATTAAGCATGTGATCGCAATATGCATATTCACACAGTCTATGCATGTATATGTTAATTCCTTTGTGCGATTGTTGGCAAAATGGTAAGACGTAAAGCAGAGTGTGCAAGTGTTTTGTGATCGTTGTGAGTGCTTTAGTTCATTGCTTACTGAATGGTGATAGATGTTTGTGCACATGCGAAGTGCATTCCCCTGTAATTTGAGTGTTCATAAGGTGTTTTCTACTAATATTGGTGCATGTGGTTAAAATAGTGTCACCGTACTCACAGGCTCGTCACCAATTTCTGTTGGACAACACTGCTCTATAACCTGCTAAACAGGGCTACAATATTTCACCACCGGGCAGGTGTAGGCTTGTACAACTCGGGTTACTGACAGCAACAAGTAGGGCAAGCTTTCTCAAGGATTAGCTTTTTGCTACCAGCTTTCCCCATCATGTCTGTCACTTGTTTATCCTACACACACTTCAGATGTAACTACCAAGACCAGGAGCAGAAAGTTTAGAATTCAAAAGATTGATATGCTCGTAAGACAGAGACAAGTGAGCAAATGTTGGTCGTCCATCTTTCTAGACCAGGTTGTCCACTTGGAGATGATTTATCGCATTCTCACCAATTGTCCAATTCTTCTATGCCTGTCTGCAGTGATCGGTTGGTGCTTTTTCTTTTACACAGAATATTGATGAGGAGATTTACCAGAATGGTTCCGGGGATGGGGGATCTTAGCTACAAGGACAGATTGAAGAAGCTGGATTTGTTTTCATTAGAGCAAAGTAGGTTGAGGGGTGATTTGCTAGAGGTGTACAAGATTATGACGGGTTTGGATAGGCTAGACAGGGAAAGGCTGTTCCCACTAGTTGATGGTACAAGGACTAGGGGACACAGATTTAAGGTTTTGGGCAAGAGATACAGGGGGATGTGAGGAAAACCTTTTTTACGCAGCAAGTGGTGAGGACCTGGAACTCGCTGCTGACGGAAGTGGTGGAAGCGGAGACACTCAATGTTTTCAAGGGGAGGCTGGATAGGCACTTGAGGGAAATAAACTTGCAGGGCTACGGGGATAGAGCGGGGGAATGGGACTGATTGGATTGCTCTAGAGAGCCGGCACGGACTCGATGGGCTGAATGGCCGCCTTCTGTGCCGTTATGACTCTGTGATCTGCTGTAGAGGATACCATGATCAGCAAAGATGGGTCAGATTTTGCTGTCAAAATAACGGTGAGGCTAAGGATGCTCACCGTTATTTATGCGCAAATGGTACAGCAACTTCAGGCGCGGGGCAGATGTGAGGTTAAACAAGGATATCCAAAAGTTGCTGTCCAAGTTTCGCAGCTTCATTGTTAGCTTCGCAAAAACGGCATCACCCTGTCTGCCTCACCACTGAAATATATTGAATGGCGTGAAGTTGCTGTATTTGCGCAGTAGATACAAACTAAACTCGCCACAGAAAGTTAATTAAAGTCATTTCAAGTCTAAGTACCCTTTTAACAACATAGTGGCCCGAATTTTACCGGACCTATGAACGCGTACGCAAGTTTCCGCTTGACAAATCATCCGCTTGCGCAGGAAATGGACATTCGCTGGTGGAGAGTTGGGCTAACTACCGCCCAGCGAATGTCCACAAAACTCTTACGTCTGGTAAAAGCAGGTGTAGGACCTTCTTTTACCAGCATAAGGGTTTAAATAAATATTAAAATATATTTTTTAATTATTTAAACATTCAAAAATCTTTAAAATTACTTTAGGTTATTTTTGAACCCTTTACATTTATTTTTCAAAAAATTAAATTTTTGTTTTAAATGTTTAATTAAATTGTATTTTTATTAATTTTAATCATGTGATTTATTTTTATTTGGGTTGTGTGTGAAAGTCTGTTTTTTATGTGATTCCTATTATGCTTATGGGGATTCCGTACGTAAATGGAAACCCCATAAGCATCATGGGAATCCCTCTTTTTGATTGGTTGGGCTGGCCCATGTGATCCCAATGACGCTTGTGTACCGCCTGCGCCCCTGGGATAAATGGGCCTTTAAACAGGCGTACGCCTGGCCCAGGACCACAAGAGTCCGAAGGTACCGAGTCACCAGGTAGGTGTTTACTTATCTTGCGGATCGGAGGCATTCGACCACAATATCGGGTCCAATAAGTGTTAATTACTGCCAGTCAACCACTCTGCACTGAAAATCAACTATTACAGGTGTGGAGTCTCATTCCATCAGTTTTTAATTGTTGTTGGAGATTTTTTAAATGTTCATTCTGTCTCTTTTTCTCTCTCTCTCTCTTTCCTAATCCAATCTTTCTTTCCCTCTCTTTATTTCTCCTTCTGTACCTAATTTGGCATTGAATTCACCCACTCTAATTCACCCTTCCTTCTCCGTCCTTGCGCTATAAGTTCACAATCCTCCAATGTGATTGGTTAAGGAGATACACAGTTGCTAATTTATCCTTATGTGGATCGGTGTCTTTTTTTGTCTTAAAATACTCCGGTGCAGCGCCTTGAGACGTTTTACTACGTTAAAGGCGTTATATAAATACAAGTTGTTGTTGTTGTTGCTTGCCCTGTTCACTCAGGTCCCAGATGCCCGGTTTCCCTCACTGCGACGTTATCAGCTCGCACTTTCAGCAACTTGCCATGCAAAAAATTAAAAAACCTAAACGTGCAGGGGCAAGTCTAATTAAGAGGATAGCAAAATACTGCAAATGCTGGAAATCCGAAATAACAACAGAAAATGCTGGAAAAACTCAGCAGGCCAGGCAACATCCGTGGAGAGAAAATAGAGTCAACGTCTAACCCTTTTTCAAAACTGGAAAGGAAATAAAATAGATCGAAGGCAGGGCTGATGCCAGTAGATGCCCTGCTCCAGCAAAATTTGGCCCAATATCACTGCTGATGACACCCATCATCTTACCGGTGAAGAGAAAGAAAAAAGTTGGGACAAGTACGGTGGTCCAGGGGACCCCTTTGCAGATCTTGTGATGAGGAGATGAATGGCCTTTTAACATAAACCTTGTGCCCTCTTTAAAAACAAAAACAAATACACATCCAGTTCAACAGCTCACCAGATGCGGAACAGGGGCCCAGCTTTTCACTCAGTCAGATGGTTAAATATATGAGCTCATGATTGGGCATTCAGAGAACCACTCTAAAGCTAAATTGGAAACCATGTTGTAAGATGCTGAAGCTCAGATGGTGCAACAATTTTTGAGTTACTGTGACTTCCAAGAACTTTCACATCATAGGCTGTAACTACTGGCCTGTCGATGTCAGGGTTTGACTTTGATTCTCTGCTTGCTTCTTTTAGCATTCACTGCAGTCTAGTGGACTGGAACAACACCAATTGATGGGGACAGTTAGAAGAGATGATCTTGGGAGGCAGCTTGTTTTGAAAAATGTGTGTACTTGTGCTATCAAGGTCAATGTGTTTGGTGGGATCAAGTTCATATATTCAACCTCCTGTGTCAGATCATGATTGTATTGATTGGTTTGTTGCACTTGAGTGAATCTTTTGAGATTGAACTTAGATTTCAGATGAATATTTGTCTATCAAATATGGGGGGGGGGAAGATTACCTCTGTGTGCTGTGCATGACAAATTCATCTAAAAGAACAATTTCACTGCACATAACACACAGGAGAAACCCCCCCACCCCCACCCTGCCATGGTGTTCCATAACTCTACTCTATCTACAGAGGATTAACACATAGCTCTGTCCATCTCATAACGAGTGATAATGTGATTGAGCCAGATGCAGCAACCAGTTTTGATGTTCGCCAGCTGTTGGATCTTGTTTGACAATCACAGTTGGAATCCGTACTCCTGTCAAGCTAATAACTTTTCTCCATGTCCGAGAGCCTCGATGCAGAGATACTCGCTGAGATCCTGTCTTTTTACTTGTCTCTTTTATCAAATATTTTTATTGGGTGAACAAAACTGAAGCAGATCTTTCACTGAGTGAGTCAATGAATAAGCTGCTTGGATGAGATGTTACACTGTACAGCAATAGACAGATACACTTGGGACTTGACTGGCAGAGAGGATGCCACTGAGGTTGTAATTTTCTGCTTGAGACCATTCCAATTATCCCTCTTACACACCAATCCATGGTGGTGATCCTTTCAAGATACCAACAAAAGGCTGCTTTGATAGGGACTAAGTGATGGTCTGATGTATCAACCGATGCTTTGTTGAGTGCTTTCAGGTGACCTGAGAGTCAGTCCCCTGACCGGCTATTTCTATTTAGCTGTTTGATCTAATTAGACATCAGTTCCAAGATTGAAAATGACACCATGTAGGGGAATGGTACACATTTCACTTCCCAGCCAATCCTTATACTGTAGTGATATTTGGAGCAAAATGGTGCACAAAAGGGTGGATAATCAATTCTGCAACAAAGATGGAGTCCTCAGAATAAGGCTGAATAATAAGCTGTTACAAAAAGAGCCATCAATTCTTTGAGGAGTACTTCTGTTTCAGAATTTTGATCATTTGAAATCAAAGAAGTTGGGAACCCGTGTTTGAACTGCAGGGCAATTTGCTTTGTAACCACTTGATCCATTGGGGAGAGAGAAAGGTTTCTAATAGATTTGCTTGAAAGAAAAAGGCTCTTAAGCACTTTTATATGGAATTCCAGTCTGTACACTTTGCATCTGCTTTGTCTCATCGCCTCATCAACTGCTTTTTGCAGTTTTGACAAAGTAGCAAATGAATTCACTTACAAAACATCACTTAGGGACATTTAAAAAAAAAAAGATGGGCTTACATATTCTTAGAGAGAATAATTCCTATGCAGACCATGTTTGATATCGACAAAGAAATATAGGCAGTTATTGCTGTTCTTTCACTAGGGCATCTGGAAACAGAAAATAGAGGGAAATTGGGCGGGGAGGATTACACACACACATTAAATGGATGGGAAGTTGAGTGGGCTCCCCTATAAGAGGGTGCCCCTCCCTGTTCAATTTTCCTCTGTGCGCCGTGCTCAGCCGACCTAGGATACCCAGGTGCAAGAACTACAGTAACTACTTGCATTTATATACGTAGCATCTTTGAACGTAGTAAAATGCCCCAAGGCACTTCGCAGGAGTGTTACCAGACAAAACTTGATACCGAGCCACATAAAGAGATATTAGGACAGGTATCCAAAAGCTTGTTCAATGAGGTAGGTTTGAATGAGTAACTTAATAGAGGAGAGAGAGGTGGAGAGGTTTAGGGAGGGAATTCCAGCGCTTAGGGCCCAGGCAGCTGAAGGCACGATCCTCGGTGCGAAGGAAATGGGGGATGCGCAAGAGGCCAGAATTGAAAACAGGAAAATATGCCCCACAAAGCATGCCCCACAATGAAGATTTGAGGGACCAGTAAAGTGGGAAATCACGCCCATAATTGCACAGCTGAAAGTAACTTCCTTGAGCTAGAAGAGAGCCAGGGAGATTTGGTGACAAGCGGGCTTGCAAATAACCAGCTGGGACTTACGATGCTATCTATTAGCCTTTCTACTCACCGTTGTGTGTGTTGTGACTAAAGTTTCAGAAATTGTATTCCAACGTGGACATAAAATTCTCTTATTTGCCGGCCAATTCTCTTATTTGCCGGCCAAGTACATATAACAAAACCAGCAATGAGTGTTTCATCTTATAATTGTAAGAACCCTGCTGTGAGCTTTCGAGCTAAATCAGCTGTATCCCTGATAATTAATACCAGAACGGAAGAGTCAATGCAGACCTGTCAAGTCTCATGCTTTTAAGTGTAAGACTCAAGTATTTAAAATCGCTGTTTAGCTCTCAAACATACTCCAAATCTCACTGTAAACCACGAGTGTTGATTTGTTGACATTTTACTTTGTGATAGTCAGCATTAATTAGTATGCAGTTATTCTGTATCTCTTGGACTCTTTGTAGAAGCTGCAAATTGTAGTCTGCTGCCTGCGGCCACTTTGAGACCAAACGTGTGGCCTGCAGTGTCCAAAGCAATGTGGCACGTCAGGCACTGGGACCCCATCTCATTGGGCACGGAGGCCTATGGCCAACTATGTGTCTGATTGGCTGAGCTCGGGGAACTGTGGGCAGGGAGCACCTGGCGTGCTAGAAGCCTGTGCACTCACTCATTTCAGACCTGCAAATTTATGGAAGTTAAGCATCTTTTGAGGTTTTACTGCGTTAAAAGCGCTACATAAATGCAAGTTGTTGTTGTTTGCAGAATGCGGCTGGGCACTTCAGGTAAGACCGCCTCACAAATATGACATTTCACTCTGGGGTATGCTCAGTCCTTGTTAGCGGGCCATCCATCCTTATTGTGTTGCTCAGCTCTGAGAAGGCTTCCAGTGGCCAGTTCGTCAATGGCGTTGTAGTGCCCCACAGCTGGACACAGTAATATATAGTGGTGCTTCCAAGATGGCCTTCACTGGCTGCTGGTGCCCAATGTACTGAGTTTGGAGACATTTAGAGCTCCCAGTGGGTCATGCACTGCACGCCAAGAGCAATACTGAAAAATGAATTGACCTCACAATATCACGCAAGGCCAGCTGAATGGGGCGTAGGCACAACCACAGCCCAATGAGCACTGGTTCTGTGGTGGCACCCCATTATTAGCCCTTATAGTTTTCATGCATTTGACCAAGATTGAAGTCTCCGATTCCCATCTCCCCTCCCCCAATTTGACATTACATTGCCAATCATAGAATGGTTACAGCGTGGAAAGAGGCCATTCGGCCCGTCGAGTCCGTGCCGGCTCTCTGCAAGAGCACTTCGGCTAGTCCCCCGCCCTTTCCCCGTAGCCCTGCAAATTTTTTTCCTTCAGGTACTTCTCCAATTCCCTTTTGAAAGCCACGATTAAACTTCAATTGTTGCTTCAGTTCTCCGCTCCACTCCCACTCTGACCTCTCGCGGTCCTCGGCCTCTTACACAGTAGGTACAGAATCGGAATCAGAAGAATCGCACCCTGTGGCCTTGCTGTGATAACCGCACACAGTGGCCTGCTGGTCAGTTTTTACTGTTATCAGGACATTACAACTGGGAATTGTTCAAAGGACTTGAAGCTGAGCTGTTTTACCTCATACATTTATTTTACACAAGAATTTCAGTGCTCCTGGTCTTTAAATTTGATGGTGGGGAAGGGGGAGGGGTTGGAGGTTTTTGCTTGAATTAAACTAAAAGTGAAAATGGAACCGACAGCTCTCTGCTTATTCCTGACTTTTTAAAACTCGGTGACACTAAGCAGAAACTCTGTCTCTATTGAAAGGATTTCTCTTTATTGACACTCAGCCGGAAAGACAAAACACACATTGTTCAACCAAGATCCCAAAGTGGTGGAATGATTGGGCAAAAACTGTATTCTTAAAACATGATCTGAATTAAGTCAGACTGGCAAAGCATGAACTAACATTATTTAAATATAAGACAGGATTATTATCGGAGGTCAAAAGAACTGAATCGAAATTATTCATTTTATATACGTGTTTCTATTATTAATCAAAGAAAATGCTTCTCCATCAAGTAACACTGGAGACTTTTCAATCTCATTTTAATGGCTCCTGCCTACTCATGGTATACTTTTGATTAATTGTCAAATTAATTGGAAATATTATCAGATTTAGCATTAATGGTTTGTGACAGATACGATCATTTTGAGGTTGTCTTGTCCTTTGCTGCAAAGCTTATTTAAAAAAAATCTTTTGTGAAGTCATGTGGGGAAAAGGTTCTGAAGCTCTCTCCCTCAATATCTCGGCCTGACTTCTTCTTCTCCGTACCTTTCAAAGATTTTCTCAAAGCCTATGGGGGAAAAATTCAGTATCGTCCCATTTGGGACGCCATTATCGGCCGTGCGCAAAGTTTAGCGCCTGGCGCTAATTATCGCCTCCGACGGCAAACTTGGCTATTATCGCCCCTGGAGATGATTGGAGCGCTAAATCAGGCGCTTCACACCTGTCTTAAGGCGTAAATGCCGAGGAGCGAGGCGCTACCTCAGAGCGCTGGTGAAGCAAGGAAGGGCAAATCAAAATTAACCTGCAAAGTGCTGCTCAGTACCCAAAACTCCTTCACACAGCATTGAATCTCTCCAGAAGTCTCTCTCTCTCTCTCTCTCTCTCTCTCTCTCGGAATGCGTGGTGCAAAAATGTCACCAACAAAAAAAGGCAGGAAGCGGTCGCCTTTAAATAGCGCTCCCCCAGTCCCTTTCTGACTGCAAAACGCTCCCCTCAACCTGTCGTTGCTAGCGGCAGGTGGTAAGGCGGGGGGCGCCACTCAATATCTGGTCCAGGGCGCTACCGGGGCGTTGCGCACTCGACTGACGTCACGATCTGCCAGCGCAGGAGATTGCAGCGTTAGTGTTTAGCGCCGCCGCAAAAATCTCTAGTTAATTTTGCAGGCGGCGCAAACATCGCCGCGCACGGGCGCTAGTTGCTTTGCACCCCATTAGCGCCCTCTTAGGACGCTAATGGGAGGCGCAAACAACTGAATTTTTCCCCCTATTTATTCAATAGTGCCCTGAGTTATTCTAGCTCTCCCACAGAGCATCATTGCTTGTTTTCATCCTTTGTGTAGTGCTGTGGGTCTTTCTATATTAAAAGTCCTGCATAAAGGCAAATTGTTGTCTGAGGGCACAAATGATTGTCCAAAGAAGCTCATTTCACTTAAAACGTGAAACTCCAAACACCAACTCGGAGGCTACTTTTACCCCTAATAGGAACACTGCACTCCATCAGAACTGTCTGCACGGCAACGAGACTTCACCCTAGGTGGTTGAGTGCAGACTTCTTTCACTCACACAAAGGACCTGCAACATTAACTCGGGCTTGCAACATTCATATATTGTGCTTAGCCTCTTGGGCACCAACCACTGCACTTGAGCATCTCGAGTGAGCTGCCCTCTGTGTATTAACAAAGGAAAAAGTGAGCCAAAGAGTAACTTCTAGCAAATACATGGCGATTGCACTGAGTGCGTCATCCATCAGAAGAGAAGCGGTCTGCTCTTGAAGAATCAGGAATATAAATGTGTTGTGAACAAACCATCAGTTACAGTCAGCCAACCCCTTTCAAAGCCAGATGTACCAAAACTATTTTTGAAATGTGAGGACCAACGCTACAATGTGTTCTTGGAAACCCCTGTTAAAATAGCCAAGAATATTCTACTGTGCAATGCTGGTGGTAGACTCCCTCTATTTAGAGATTTAAATGATACAATCAAATAATCAAGATTAAGATTGTAATTATATGATAGCAAAATACTGCGGATGCTGGAAATCCAAAATAACAACAGAAAATGCTGGAAAAACTCAGCAGGCCAGGCAACATCCATGGAGAGAGAAATAGAGTCAACGTTTCGGGTCAAACCCTTCATCAAGACTGAAAAAGCACAGGAAATGAAACAGATTAAAAGGCCAGTTTGGGGGTTGGGAAATGGGGATGAGAGAACAAAAGAGAAGTGAAGAGACATTAAGAGGTATTCAAAACGAGACGAGATGGTGATAGGACTAGTGGAGAGACAAAAGACGGCTCTAGATTAGGTGTGAAATGCGCTGGCAGAATGGGAGACAGCTGCCATGTGGGAGAGAAAAAAAAGGGGGGAGGGCCAAAACAAAGGTGTGGATAAAAAATATATGTAAAAATGTAATAGGGACCGAAGTTATGATCTGAAATTGTTGAACTCGATATTGAGTCCGGAAGGCTGTAAAGTGCCTAATCGGAAGATGAGGTGCTGTTCCTCGAGCTTACGCTGGGTTTCCGTGGAACAATGCAAGAGCCCGAGTACGGTGAGGTCTGAGTGGGAATGGGGCGGTGAATTAAAATGACAGGTGACCGGAAGCTCGGGGTCACCCTTACGGACTGAACGGAGGTGTTCCGCAAAGCGGTTACCCAATCTGCGTTTGGTCTCCCCAGTGTAGAGGAGACCACATCGTGAGCAGCGAATAGAGTATACTAGATTGCAAGAAGTACAAGTAAATTGCTGTTTCACTTAGAAGGGGTGTTTGGGGCCCTGGACAGTGGGAAGGGGGGAGGTATAAGGGCAGGTGTTGCATCTCCTGCGCTTGCACGGGAAGGTGCCGGGGGAAGGGGTGCTGGGGGTGATAGAGGAGTGGACTAGCGTGTCACGGAGGGAGCGGTGGTTACGGAATGCTGGGAGGGGGAGGGGAAGATGCTTTTGGTGGTGGGATCACGTTGGAGGTGTAGGAAAACCAAAAACTTTTTCTTCCTTTCTGATGTCAAGGATCGCAAGCTTCATCAACTCTTGAACACCAACACCCCTTCGGAACCTTCTTCCCCTTCACTTTCCTCTGATCCCCCTTCTCCCAATCTCACCCCCTGCCGCGTTTTCACTATCCCCTCTGACCTTCCCCTCTCTGACCCCGAACGATCAGTCCTCAGCAAAGGCCTGAGCTTCATCCCCTTACGCCCCCACCACAATGAATTTCGAGCTCGGCACGATGTTGAGCTCTTTTTCAGCCGCCACCTTCTCTGTGCCCACTTTTCTGGTGAGGAGTCTTCCCCCCCGCACAGCTGATCCTTTCTCCCGCTTTCAGAATTCCCGTTCTACCTGGACCCCTCCCCCTGGCCTCTTGCCCTCTCTAGATCTTTTCATTGCTAACAGCCGCCGTGACATCGGCCGTCTCCATTTCTCTGCTCCCCTCACTCACTCCAACCTACCTCCCTCTGAACTTGCAGCACTCCATTCTCTCAGATCCAACCCCGACATTGTCATTAAACCTGCTGACAAGGGTGGTGCTGTTGTTGTTTGGTGAACCGACCTCTACCTAGCGTAAGCTGAACGCCAACTCTCCGACACCTCCTCCTACCTCCACCTGGACCATGACCCCACTACCGAACATCAAACCACCGTTTCCAAGACTGTCACTGACCTCATCTCCTCTGGAGATCTTCCCCCCCATGGCCACCAACCTCATAGTTCCCCAACCCCGCACAGCCCGCTTCTACCTCCTTCCCAAGATCCACAAACAGGACTGCCCTGGTAGACACAACATTTTAGCCTGTTCTTGCCCCACGGAACTTATCTCTTCCTATCTTGACTCTTTTCTCCCCTTGTTCAATCTCTTCCCACTTACATCCGCGACTCTCCTGACGCCCTCTGCCACTTTAACAGTTTCCTGGCCCTAACCGCTTCCTTTTCACCATGGACGTACAATCCCTCTACACCTCCATCCCCCACCAGGATGGCCTGAGGGCGCTCCACTTCTTCCTTGAACAGAGGCCCGACCAGTCCCCATCCACCACCACCCTCCTCCGCCTGGCTGAACTTGTTCTCACATTGAACAACTTCTCCTTTAACTCTACTCATTTCCTCCAAATCAAAGGTGTTGCTATGGGTACCCACATGGGTCCTGGCTATGCCTGCCTTTTCGTGGGATATGTGGAACACTCTTTGTTCCAGTCCTATTCGGGTCCCCTCCCTCACCTCTTTTTCTGGTACATTGATGACTGTATCGGTGCAGTTTCCTGCTCTCGCCCTGAACTAGACAATTTCATTCACTTTGCCTCCAATTTTCACCCTTCCCTCACCTTCACATGGTCCATCTCCGACTCTTCCCTTCCCGTCCTCGACTTCTCCGTCTCCATCTCTGGGGATAGGTTATTGACCAACATTCACTACAAGCCCACTGACTCCCACAGCTACCTGGACTACACTTCCTCCCACCCTGCCTCCTGTAAGGACTCTATTCCATTCTCCCAGATTCTCCTTCTCCGACACATCTGCTCCGACGATGCCACCTTCCACACCAGTGCTTCCGACATGTCTTCCTTTTTCCTCAACCGAGGATTCCCCTCTACCGTGGTTGACACGGCCCGCGACCGTGTCCGTTCTATCTCCCGCACGTCTGCCCTCACCCCTGCCGGAACCACGATAGGGTTCCCCTTGTCCTCACCTTTCACCCCACCAGCCTCCACATTCAACGGATCATTTTCCGTCACCTCCAACGTGATCCCACCACCAAACACATTTTCCCCTCCCCTCCCTTTCCAGCATTCCGTTGAGACACCCTAGTCCACTCCTCTATCACCCCCAGCACCCCTTCCCCTTCGCCCGGCACCTTCCCGTGCAAGCGCAGGAGATGCAACACCTGCCCTTATACCTCCCCCCTTCCCACTGTCCAGGGCCCCAAACACCCCTTCCAAGTGAAACAGCAATTTACTTGTACTTCTTGCAATCTTGTATACTGTATTCGATGCTCATGATGCGGTCTCCTCTGCATTGGGGAGACCAAACACAGATTGGGTGACCGCTTTGTGGAACACCTCCGTTCAGTCCGTAAGGGTGACCCCGAGCTGCCCGTCGCCTGTCATTTTAATTCACCGTCCCATTCCCACTCAGACCTCACTGTCTGCGGCCTCTTGTATTGTTCCACGGAAACCCAGCGTAAGCTCGAGGAACAGCACCTCGTCTTCCGATTAGGCACTTTACAGCCTTCCGGACTCAATATCGAGTTCAACAATTTCAGATCATAACTTCGGTCCCTATTACATTTTTACATATATTTTTTATCCACACCTTTATTTTGGCCCTTCCCCCCTTTTTTTTCTCTCCCACGTGGCAGCTGTCTCCCATTCTGCCAGAGCATTTCACACCTAATCTAGAGCCGTCTTTTGTCTCTCCACTAGTCCTATCACCATCTCATCTCGTTTTGAATACCTCTTAATGTCTCTTCACTTCTCTTTTGTTCTCTCATCCCCATTTCCCAGCCCCCAAACTGGCCTTTTAATCTGTTTCATTTCCTGTGTTTTTTCAGTCCTGACGAAGGGCTTCGACCTGAAACGTTGACTCTATTTCTCTCTCCACGGATGTTGCCTGGCCTGCTGAGTTTTTCCAGCATTTTCTGTTGTTATTTAAGATTGTAATTGGTTGGTTGGAAACTTAGCTTTGCGCTTTCAATCACCTGACCAGATTTTCCCATGCTTAGGACTTTGAATCAGGTGTTTGACTGCACGGTAATGCACAGGTCTTTCTAGAGATAGAAGCCAATGTAGGTGGGGGGCGCAAAATGGTTGATAATATATCGGCCGCCCATTATACACCTCACCCTATTCGCCCTTCTACTGACTTTAATGAAAATGAACTGTACGAGAGTCTGCACATAACATTGGGCAATTGACCAGCAACTGGACAAATGAAAATAGTCTGATTTGCTGAATATATTATGTTGGAAAGACTTTAAAGCACACACTGCTGTTCAGCTGTCAAAAGTGTGTATGAAATTCCTTTGTATTATGTTATGATGAGAAAAGGTATTTAGGCTCGTACACACTCAGCCTACTTCTTACTTCACTCATTCTTGTATCCCAAACCTTGCTTTCGCCCCCAAGGTTTCTCCTAGAGTTTCCCCAAATGTCCAGCGTCCGAGTTCAGAACAATTTTAGAAATCATACATTGAGGTAAACAAAGGTTTTGTTTCTGATTCAGCCTGACCTTGATGGAAAGTGAGCTAGCTTGGAGTACTTTGAACATGGCTTCTAGCCACATACCTCCTGAAGCAGGGTTTGCAAAGTTGAAATATTCTTGTAAACAAGAACAGAACTCTCAGAATTAGTGGGTAGCTGCACATAAACCTCATTTCAAATCAGTTTTGATCTATTGTAACACGTTTTGCTGTGGGTAAAGTTGCTCACCATTTATTCCGCGAGCTCTCAATCACAGATGGTGAAGTGTCAGCATAGCTTCATCACTTGGTTCAGTGGTTGAAATGCTGTTATACAATATGATAGCCCTGCTTAACCTGAGATAACATGGGGACATCCCTTCCCTTCAGATCAGTGGCTTTGCTACATTCCTGCTGAGAATAATATTTGAGTAGGTATGGTCTGCAATTCCTAAGACGTTCTGATGAGTATTTTCGCGAGGGATCAATGGATTTATGTTCCTCGATCGGAATCTGAGACGAGACAGCAGTCCGTGTTCTTGTTCCCTGAGCCATTTGCAGGGCCCAAGTGCAGTCCAGCCGCCCTCGGTCTAGGCCCTGCACCGAAGTATCAGGGACGAAGACAAAGTGCAGCTGACCATCTGGAGAGCAGCCAGTAGGAGGCTTCAAGAAAGTTAGACTATCCTGCGGGGAGGGGTGGCAATTAAAAGTGCCCACCCGCAGGACCCCCAGTGATCCTTCTGCTCCTTGCTGGGGTTCCAGGGCAGGCCATTGTGTCAACGTTCTTCAGGCTCCCCTACACTAGGGTGCCCAATGAGTGTACCTGGAGGAAGAATAAGAAAGACTTACATTTATATAGCACTTTTCACGACCTCAAGATATCCCAAAACACTTTACAGCCAATGAAGTACTTTTTAAAGTGTAGTCACTGTTGTAATGTAGGAAACGCGGCAGCTAATTTGCGCACAGCAAGCTCCCACATACAGCAATGTGATAATGACCAGATAATCTGTTCTTTTTAGTGATGTTGATTGAGGGATAAATATTGGCCAGGACACCAGGAATAACCCCTGTTCTTCAAAATAATGCCATGGAATCTTTTACGTCCACCTGAGTGGGCAGACGGGGCCTCGGTTTAATGTTTCATCCGAAAGACGGCCTCGCCGATAGTGCAGCACTCCCTCAGCACTGCACTGGAGTGTCAGCCTAGATTTGTGTGCTCAAGTCTCCGGAGTGGGACTTGAACCCACAACCTTCTGACTCAGAGGCAAGAGTGCTCCCCACTTTTTTTTAATATTATACTTTATTGAACATTAAGAACATTTACAACATCATGATCATTACATTGTATGATACAAATCAATTCCACCGCTCTGCACAGCCATTCCGCCACCACCTTTTAACATCAAAACCTGAAGTTTAATTTGTCACCTGCAACATATATTAATCGATTGTACTTTAAAAATTGGTTGTAAAATACTGTCCTTAAATTCCTTTCTGAATAAAACATCCACAGAGCCTTATAATGATCTTTTAGCTTATATTTAAAATACTCTTTTAGATTGATTCTCCTCCCCTTAAAAAACAGAGCATTCCTTCTTTGCACAATCACGAATCTAGCCAAACTGAACATTAAATTAATTGCCGCTCCGCTAGGCTCTGGCAGACTCTCCTGCAATCCCCATCTCAAAATTGAGTCCCACGGAATTCCCATTCTCGCTCTTCGGTCCCCACCCAGCAAAAAAGCTTCACACAACTGTCGAACATAGTACTTAAAGTAATTTAACTGCGGACATAACACCAGTAAATGGGACAGAGTCTCATCCTGTATCTCACACATTGGGCAAGTTGCCACCTCCACTCGTCCAATCTTGCACAAGACCGTCATGGTAAAAATCCGGTTATGAGCCAATTTGAAATCCAGTTCAATCCATTCTGGGCATTTAAAATTCGCCCACACTCCCTTCCAAATCCTGTTGAAGTCCAGCTGTGGGTATATACTCTGCCAAAACTCCTGACCAGCAGGTGTCTTGAATCTCCATTCTCTGAATACCTCATAGAAATCTCGAGTATTACAGTTGTCAAATTGGACCAACTCTCCCCCTTTCTCCAGTACAAAGCTTGGAAAAGCAGGACGCATTTTACTTCCTTTGGAGATTTCCGCATTTATTTCTTCCATCCAATCCTGTGGCATTGCCCTCACAATCTTCTCATACATGATTCCTATTGCTTTTCCTTCTACCTCCTGATCCTCCTCCCACACCATGTCCCTCACTATCGCTTCCGGCAACCAACCTGGAATTACCTCATATAATACATCTTTCACAGATATAATCCCAGCTTTTATAAAAGCTTGATTGAATAAAACCTCTCCTTCGATGTTGACCCACCTCTTCAAAAATAAGGGCTGTTCTAAAAATTCCTCGGCCCCCTTGGGCATAAACTGCACACTTTTTAAAAATTGGGCCAAAGTCTCTACAACCCCCTTATAAAACCTAGGGAGAAGTTTAATCGATTTCAAAAACATGTTATTGTATTCCATATACAATATCCCCTGCCCTCCTATCCCACTTCGTTTTAAAAAATGCTCAAAACAACTCTTCCAAAAACTTGTATTTGACTTCTGAAGAAATCTCTTCACCCATTTATTCTAAAGGATTTTTTCTTCAAATCAATATCTGGGAAATTGAGTCCTCCCTGATTTCTCCATCCAATGATGGTATTGTAAGCCACCAAGGCTGGTTTCCCTTCCCATAAAAACCTCACACAAGCCTCTCGGATGGACTTTTCTGCCCACTCAGGAATATCCTCCACCGTCAATAAGTACCATAGCTTAGATAGCAGGAGAGCAGACACCACTGTCGCTCTTCCTTGCACTTTCAACCACTTTCTTTCCCATCTTCCCAAAATCTTTTTAATTTTCATAACCTTCGGTTCCCAATTTAATCGATCCACTTCTTCCCTGTCTTTCTTGCACCCCATATGCACCCCCAGAACTTCCAAAACCTCCACCACCTTAAAGGGACATACCCCCAACCATTCCCCCCTGCAACCAGGCATTGGGACTTACTATAATTCACTCTGGCACCTGAAGCTCTACAATATTCCTCCACTACCTCCATAGCTTTCCTCACTGACTCCCCATTTCTCAATGTTGAGGTTGTGTCATCTGCATATTGGTGTATCACCGACACCAGCCCAGAACTGGGGACCACAATCCCAACTACACCTTGTTTCTTTCGCATCATGTAACCTAATGGTTCTGCTACCAATGTGTACAGCAATGGGGACAGGGTACAACCCTGTCTCACTGATCTCTGTATTGGAAAATACTTGGATAAAAAACCATTACATTTAACACAGCTAAATATGTTTGAATAAAAAATCCTTATCCACTGAATGAAATTTTCCTTGAAACCAAATGCTTCCAAAACCTTCAATAAAAACTCATGAGAGACCCTATCAAAGGCTTTCTCTTGATCTATCTTTAATACATAAGCCTCCCTCCCACTCTCTTCCATGAGCTCTATCACATCTCGGATTGAGACCACAGAGTCTGCGATGTCCCGGCCTATGACTCCATAGGACTGAGCGGGCCAAACTATCTCCGGTAACACCTACTTCAAACGATTTGCCATAACCCTCACCAAGATCTTATAATCCACATTTAATAGTGTGATGGGCCTCCAATTCTTCAGATCCCGTCTATCCCCTTTATTTTTATAATAAGCTAAGCTTATGATACTTCTCCTCATAGATGGGGCCAGGCTTCCCTCGATATTAATTTCCTTAAAAACTTGTAAGAGCAATGGACTTAAAATCTCGAAAAATTCCTTATAAAATTCTGCACTTAGTCCATCGGACCCTGGGCTTTTTCCCCCCTTCATTCCACTTATTGCTATTTTTATTTCAGCTAATCCTACTTCTTTATCACACATGCTTCTCTCATCCTCCTTTAAACCCTTTTCAATAAAAGCAGTAACCTTCTCCATCTCCAAATTGGAAATGTCTTCTTTTGTATATAGCACTTGATAAAAGCTGCTAGCCGCCTCCAAAATCTCCTCACTTTCATGAATGATCTTCTCCCCAACCTTCAACTCTTCAATTAACGATAATCTCTGTCGCAGCTTCTCTTGCTCCAGAAAATATCTAGTGCATCTTTCGCCCTCCAATGCATCTCTAGCCTTTACATGGAGAATGGCCCCCTTGCATTTTTCAGCTTGCAATAATTCCCACTCTTCCTTTAGCACCCGGAACTTAGTCTCAGCTCCCTTATCCCCTCCGTCAACTGCTTTACAGACATCCGTAAACATTTTGTTTATATTCTCTTCTCGATGCCGGTTAGCTGCCGCCCTCTTTTTCCCATAACGTACCGAAAAAACTTTTACCTCATATTTGAAATTGTCCCACCAAACTCTTCTTTCTTTCAAGAACAAAAGTTCCTTCCGAGCATTCTTTATTATATTTATAATCCCCCCTTTTATAAGCGCTTTCTTTCAGGTATTGATTGTTTAAAATCCACACACCTTAACTCTTAACTCTGCTGTTCCTAATTCTAAGAACCAAAGCCAAGTGATCACTTAAAAAATACTTTTTTATAATAAATCTCCATCACCTCCGAACTTAACCCTTCCCGCATTAACACAAAATCTATTCGGCTCTGTTTTAAAACATCACCCACCCAACCTGCTCTGGAGAACTCCCTTTTTATGGGGTTCCGGTCCCTCCACAAGTCTCTCAAATTTAAATTTGCCATCATTTTTACAATCATCCCTCTGGAGTTATCATCTTTAAAGGTCATCTGGGCTGAAATGTCCATCCAAGATAAAAAATACATTAAAATCCCCCACTATACAAGGATTTTCCACCTCTGCCACTTCAGTGAATAACCCTCGAAAAAACTCGCGACGCTTGCAATGGTCGTTCGGTGCATAGATATTAAAGAGATCACAATTAAATCACTCCAATTTTACCCTTAGCCGTAAAAATCTCCCCTCAGTGTCCTTGTCCACCAAGGCAACGTTCTCTTCTATGGACGGACTCACCAAAACAGCCACCCCTCTACGGTTATTGTTTGCACAACTTGCAAACACCTCTCCCTTCCAAACCTTCTGAACTCTTTCTAGAATATCCTCATCCCAAAAGGTTTCTTGCAGACACAACAAGTCCGTGCCTTTAAAACCCTGCAACAACTGCTGCAATTTCTTCTCGCCCCCTCAGTCCATTCACATTAATCGAGACCAATGTAATCATGGCTCCAAAGAAGGGAAGTATGCCCAATAATCTCCCCATCATTTAATCTCTGGCTCTTCCCTCCTCTCATGCTCCTTCTCAACTTTTCGGGCAGCTGTTGCTTTTTCCTGCAGCCTCCGGCTCTTTCTCCCCTCCTGTTTAAACTTTCCCTGCTGTTTCAGCCTCTTCCTTGCCTTAAGTTTGGACCCAGGAGCTGCCCTTTCTCCCTCCTTCTGCCCCTCACTAACCTTTGCCTTTCCACATGATGCCACCCCATCTCCGACTTCCATGTCTCTGTCCCCCTCTAATTCCTCACACTCAAGCTCTTCTGCAACCCCCTGTGCCTGCTCCCCGTCAGATACATAATCCTGCTCCCTGTCAGTTACTTCAACTCCCATAGAGAGTCTTCCTGCTATCGCAGTTTCTCCCACTGTGCCGCCCCCTTCGACCATGTCTCCACCTCTGACCCTTGCACCTTTTTCCCTCACTCCATGGGACAATGGCGCACCTAAATTGTTCCCTTCTGACGTCTCTATCTCGCCGATCCCAACCTGCTGCCCCTTTAAGGCTCCTGCCTCTTGCACCCTCTCCCCGCCCTGCCCCCTCCCGCTCACCAAAATATCCGACTCCCCGCCTCTCCCCGGAGCACTCACTTCCACCACACACCCCGCTCCTGCCTCCTCTCCCCCCGCAGACACCAGACTCCCCAGGGGGAGCCGAACTGCACAAAGGCTCGAGTCTGCACTCGACCCTCGCTGCCCGCTGCTGTCTTTGTTCCCCTCCACAGCCCTCGCCGTGTTTTCCACCATCTCCATCTCGATCTCCGCTCCGCCATCCTCTGCCT
This sequence comes from Somniosus microcephalus, assembly GCF_052327205.1. Taxonomy (NCBI): domain Eukaryota; kingdom Metazoa; phylum Chordata; class Chondrichthyes; order Squaliformes; family Somniosidae; genus Somniosus; species Somniosus microcephalus. The sequence goes on from NC_140987.1 coordinate 49,042,467, forward strand.
CTTCCTGTGCTCCTTTTTCCTTCATTTTACCGGCTGTGTCCTCCGACTGCACCGCACCACGGCCATTCCACACTCCTCTCCTGCTCCTTCTCCCATCTCCTCATCACTCATTTCGCTCCCTTCTGCCACACACTCACAGCGGGTGGGGCCTTTACGACACACCCCACAGCTCTCCGCCTTGCAGCTCCGCGCAATATGTCCCGACTCACCGCAATTGTAACAATACAAATCAGGACAGTTTCTTACGAGATGGTCGTGTCCCAGACAATAGTAACACACCTTTACTTGGTTATCGTGCAGCACACGAAAGTACTACACTCCTTCCAGTGTCTCGAACTTCATACTGTACGGCAAAGACCTCACCCCCTCTGGGAACCGCACCTTTACGTACCGGGTTCCGTCTGCTACCTGTGTTCCCAGATAGTACCTCCTCTTTATTTTGGAACAGATTTTAATGTCGCACGACTCCAACTTTTTGCTCAGCACTTTGTCCTCGATGTACACCGGCAAGTTCAAAAATGAAACCACCACCTCCTCTGAATATAGCAGTCACCTCCAAGAATTTCTCCCCAACTTTCAGACTGAGCAGCAGTTTTTCCACCTCCTCACGGCCACTGACCATCACCTCAAATCCCACATTTGGTTTTGGTCGGCAGGCAAAACAGCTTCCCTCACCACAGTCCTCATGAACTGCCTGGATTATATCCCGGGCTCGAATCTTCTTATCATCACATTGCACCACCACCGTATTTTCTTTACCAAACCTCCTGAGGTCCCGGCCCAAATCTTTGGGCCTTTTTTTCCCCCTTCCCACCACAGTTTCTTCCCTAATAAAATTCCTCTCGGGAATATTGTCCTCTGAGGGGCCCGGCACTCCGGACCCCTCAGCGGCCATCTGGCTGTTTTTAGTGGACCAAAAAGGCCCTAAAACCTGAAAACAACACCCCAAAACCCTCCACCAACTTTTTACAAAACTCCCTCCAACACCCAGCTGCAATCAGGCAACCAGTCACACCTGGCTCACTCCTAGCCCCTCCCACCTAGAGAGAGCTGCCCACTGAGCCACAGCTGACACTGTGTCCACTACAGCTGCAGGCGTAGTTACGTAAATCAGTAGCCCCAGGAAATGCCAGGACAACACAATGAGGGGGGTGGGGGGAAGATATGATTCAACAGGTCTCTGTCCTGTCTCCTCTTCCCTACATCTAGGGAATGTCGTGTCCCCAGGCACAGCGGGAAGAAGAAAATCTTTCTTGTGCAATGAGGTATACCATGGAGTGTTGCTGTACCGTACAGACGAGGATGCTCCCATATTTGATTCCAGCCCTGCATTGAGTTAACTGATCTCATAATCTCAGTAGGGAAGTTGTGACCACAGTACAACTGCAATAGGAAGAAGGGGGAAAAAATCAGCTAGGATTCCTGCTGCTGATCATTATCCAGTAGCCTCTGCTGTAAAGCATGTATTTGTGGACGTTATCTGAGGATAATATTCGTCTAATCTGTCATTCACTCCACGTTTAAATATATTTCTAGCACAGAAGGAGGAAATTCAGTTCTTCACTGAACGAGCTACCACTCAATCCCATTTCCCCAATTTTTCTCCACATTCTTCAAAAATTTTCTTTTAACCAATATTTATCCTCATCCCCTTTTAAAGGCCGTTGTAAATTCTGCTTCCAGCACGGTTTCTGGTAGAGCATTCCATGTCCCAACAAAACTGTTAATTTGCGGATATCTCCAAGGTGGGCGGGTGCACTTACAAACAATCAATGCCAGAACAAGGGACCTAGATCGATTGGGAAGTTCTGATGAGGAGAGGCAAATTCAGTGTCGATAAATGCAAAGTCATGAGACGCGGGAACTATAAGCTAAATGGTGCCAATTCACAGGATACAACATAAGAACAATTAGGAGCAGGAGTAGGCCATTTGGCCCATCGAGCCTGCTCCGCAATTCAGTCAGATGATCTTCTACCTCGACTCCACCTTCCCGCCCAATCCCCATATCCCTTAACTCCCTTCGTTCTCGAAAATTTATCGACCTCTGTCTTGAATATACTCAACGACTGAGCATCCACAGCCCTCTGGGGTAGAGAATTCCAAAGATTCACAACCCTTTGAAAAATATTCGGGGGTATTGGTGGACAGATGACAAATTAGTAATGGATGAGGAAGGCCATTCGGCCCATCTTAGTTCATCCACCCTGAAAGATCCTAAAGTCCCCCTTTATCAGCATCCAGCTGTTTCCTGCAAGAGTCCAGAGTTTTCAGCTCCACTACTCTTTCTGGAAGTGTTCTATACATTGACCACTCTTTTTCTGTGAAGAAGAATTTACCTTTTAACCATTTGAATCTATGTCCCCTTGTCCTACTCTCACGATTGAACCTAAAGTAATATTCTGGAGGTCACCTTAACTCCCTCGTACGCCTCGAGAAGATCACCTCCCAGACATCTCCTTTCCAGGCTGAAAAGTTTTTCCAGTCGTTCCTCATAGCTCAGATCCCTGACTCTAGCGATCAACGTCATAGTTCTTCTCCGCACTGCCTCCAGGCATCAGTGTCTCACCTTGTTTCTTGGTGATCAGAACTGGATGACCAGAGCCCTATTTAGTTTGCTCTCAAGTTTGTTGAAACCATCTTCAGTGTGCAGCAGTGTAGGATCTCGGGTTACAAACAACAGGGTGAGATACTGAACCTATGCAGAGCATTGGTTTATCTCCAGATGGAGTTCTGTATGCAGTTCTGGTGACAATGGGGGTGATTTTGTCAATGGGGAGCTTTTGGAGGCGGGACCCCCCACTTGTTGGGTTTCAGTCCCGCCTCCAACAACTTCTGGCCAACCCACGCTATTTTCCCTTGATTGACCTTGTTAAGCTCACCCAGCAGGCTTAGCAGGCCAATTAAGGGAAAGTCGGTTGCAGAGAACTTCAACGTATGACGTTTCATCTGTCAAAAATTTTTGACAAATAAATTGTCATCGTTTGACAGCTCTGTGAAGTTGTCAAACAGTGACATTCTCTGTAGTTTGATGAGGTCTTGTCAACCTTTCTTTTGCAGAAATGAGATGGTTGTCGCATTGGAGAATGCAGCAGCCATCTGTCATCTCCAACGCGGAGATCCGAGACTCTCCGCATACACAACGACTGAAGCCTGCAGGAAGAAACAAAGGTAAGTACACTTTAACTAACACTTTGCACTTACCTCAGATACTCACCTTGCCACTCTTGCACCCATCACTTACCTTCACAGCACACTTTTGCACCTGAGCCCCGCAGACCCACTACTCACCTCCATGACATGGCGGGTTTCGGAGCCTTCGGGAAGCCCACACTTGTGAGGGCAAAAAGGGGATAATCCTATTTTCTGCCTGTTAACTACAGGAGACTTTGGTTTGTTCGTTCGTTCGTTCGTTCGTAAACCTCGATCTACCGGCAGAAATCAGGAGCCGTTCTGTTAGGTTGTTTTTCTTCTCATGGCTTTTTTTTCCAACAGTCAGGCTTTGGAAAGTCTCTCTGAAGCTGTTGCTAAGCTACAGAGACGCTTCCAAGGTACGGGCTGACTGTTTGAAGCTGTTGCTAAGCAACAGTGTTTGTTGTCAGATACGGAGATGAAAATCTCCGTATGCTTCAACATTAACTTTGTATGTCCGGCAGTTTTGATAGATCGGCAACAGCTCAGTCCCGTCGGTGCCGGATATAACAAAGTTTCCTGTACCTGTTAACAGGCAGTTAATGGGCTTTAATCCCCTCCCGCCTCCAAGGAGACGGGACCCAGCGCGGGACAGCTACCCGCTTTCCGGGAAGATGGCATGGAGGCGGGTTGGGCACCCGCCCCCAAATTCTGCCATTTTCCCGGCAGTCCCGCCTCCCCAGGGCTGGCAAGATCGCGCCCATATGGACTCCATGTTACAGCTAAAGGTGCAACAAAGGGCGACCAATCTGATGCCTTGCATCAGGCACCTGAGCTAGAGAGTACAGAAACTAGAGCAGAGAAGGCTTGGATGGGGAACTTATTCCCGTATTCAGGATCCTTAAGGGCATCTGCAAGCTGAACCCTAGGACAAAGATCAGAAGAGGGAAGGTGAATGGACGTATCAGATACAACTATTTCACACATGGGATGTTGCACGTTTGAAATGGAATGCTAGGGATGTGGTCGAGACTGATAACATCAGTAATTTGAAGACAGGCGAGTTGGACAGGTATTTGGCAATAAGATCAATTGATGGATGTAGTTAGTGAACTGTGTATTCTATTTTTGAACTCTGGGGCTGGCCAGATGGACTGAAATGTTTGTTTCCAATCCTGAACCTTCCTTTGTTCCTCTGCATAAAGTAATTTCTCATCGCTCCCTTTTTTGCTTTTGATATTCATCTTAAATGTGTGCCCTCTAGCACTCTTTGTCTAGGTTCAGACCTGAAGATGTACTGGAGGGCTGTTAACTTATGGAACTAGATCCCAGCTCAAGACACCATCTCCAGTTCATGGGGGGGCGGTGGGGAAGAAAAGTATATTATTTCCCCTGGATACTGAAAGAAACCAAATCTGTCAGGCCCTGTGAGTGAAGGGGGAGGGGGGACTCATCAAACCCTCGTCACATGTAAGCAGTATCTGATTACAGAGTGCGTAACAAATACAGAAGGAACAACAGCAATTTGCTGTTTGATTTTTCAAAAAATATGAATTGTGATCAGTTTAAATTTCTTCGATATAAAACTCATGTATGGTCATATGCCTTAACTAAAGTTGGTTTCCATCCTCATTTTTTACAACATATTGTGCCTCATCTTTCTAGTCTGCTTGACAGACTGCGTGTAGCTTCTGCAACATCTACACCAGGGATTGAAGAATTCTTGGGTAAATCTGAAGTGCTGATAGATGAATGTTCCACACCTGTCCATTCAGGATATCTGTGGGAATTTACACAGGCTGTTCTGTTTTCCTCAGGTCATCCATTTTCTACTCCAATCTACAAAGCACACATGTTCATTTGCAAGATACATTCCTGCGGCAATTTTAATGAGCAGTAAAATCGTTTAATAGGTCCTCAACAGGTCATCATGTAATTGGCTGACTGAAGTGGCCCAGCCCGAGCAATGAAGATGCGCGCGTTTTGCTGACATGTTGCCGAGTTCGATGGTTTGTGAGCACAGGAAAATCTCTGCTGTGGAGCTTTTATATTTGATCTCGTCACAGTGGCGATGGGATAGAATTTCCCCGGGGATTTTCCCAATCGTCCGCTTAAGTGTTTGCAGAAAATTGATGGAAACGCCGCAATGGCGAATGATCAGGATAATTCCCCCCCTCTCCTGCCCCTTCCTGTGGAAATAAATAGTGGCTATGTCACTGAACACTCTGCTTAGACACATTACAGGCATCTAATTTGTCAAGTTGAGCCTCTGAGTGAAATTTGCTCTTGTCCAGCTTAGTTACATGTATTGATCAATGAAAATTTCAGTCTATGATTACTCTGTACAGTTTTGGTCTCCTTACCTAAGGAAGGATCTACTTGCCTTAGAGGGAGTGCAACAAAGGTTCACCAGACTGATTCCTGGAATGGGGGGATTGTCCTATGAGGAGAGATTGAGTAGGCTAGACCTATATTCTCTAGAGTTCAGAAGAATGAGAGGTGATCTCATTGAAACATACACAATTCTTACAGGGTTTGACAGGATAAATGCTGAGAGAAGGTTTCCCCTGGCTGGTGAGTCTAGAACTAAGGATCACAGTCTCAGAATAAGGGGTCGGCCATTTAGGACCGAGATGAGGAGAAATTTCTTCACTCAAAGGGTTGTGAATCTTTGAAATTTACTACCTCAGAGCTGTGAATGTTCAGTCGTTGAGCATATTAAAGACAGAGATCGATAGATTTTAAAAATTAAGGGAATCAAGGGATATGGAGATAGGGCGGGAAAGTGGAGTTGAGGCAAAAGATCAGCCATGGTCGTATTGAATGGCAGAGCAGGCTCGAAGGGCCTAATGGCCTATTCCTGCTCCTATTTCTTATGTTCTTATGATTTGTCTTGAGTTTGTTTCTAATCTGGATATTTTCCAACATCAAGCTGAGACAGGAAGCTTAGGACTGGTAGCAAATAAAAGTGCACAGAACATTGCAATCTCACCCCACACGGAGCTCCACATGACCTCTGTTGGTATTCCTCTGAATCTTCATTACATGTGAACAGAACCAATTTTTTTTCTGTTGACGCGTTCTGTCATCTAGTTTTACACCTCAGCCAGCTTGCGTCCACGAAAGTAATGATTTTAGGTACTAGTTACCAGACAAACAGGCTGTTTAAAAAAAAAAAAGTAAAATTCAGAGTAAAAACAAGAAACCGAAATGATGCCAAGGGCTAATCCTTACAAACCCTTGACTTATTTCTCTGCTAAAATATTGGAGAGAAGAATTACTGAGAAATACAAAAATAAATGGGTTTAAAGGAATTTCAGAGATATTTACCCCTTTAAACTCATTTACTTTTGTATGCACAGCACACTTTCAGTCTGAATTATCAGCCACACAGAGCAAACATTGAAACCAGGAAGAGCCGAGGAACAAAGTTAGACAAGGCCATGGGGATAATGGACTAAAGAGTCGAGAGCAGCAAGGGAGCAGGAAGCCGGGGAAGGCTGTAGAGCAGAGAGTCAGGTGGGAGCTCTTAACTTTATTTCTGAGTTGAGTACTTAACTTTTGTTCTACTGATCCTTCACACATACCAAAACCCTGGCCTCATTTAAAATACAGTGAGAGGCTGTGGTGGGGACGGGGACAGGAGACTGTACCAAATTATGATAAGAATACATTAAAAACTCATGCACAGTATTTTAGTTTTTTCGTTCTGAATGAATAAATACAACCGGCATTTCCGATCTGTCAAGAATGCTCTTGACAGATCGGACGCCTGCTCTGGAGAAGGGCCTCTGTGGGGGGGAAGAGTTCCACTTTCTGTAGAACCTCCGCCCGCTGAAAGCCCTTAGAAATCTTACGCCTGGTAAAAGCAGGTGGAAGGCCTGCTTTAACCAGCATAAGAGTTGGAACAAAAGTTTAAAAAAAATTCACTCATTTATCATTTAAAAATACTTTATAAAAGGTAAGTTTATTTTTAGCCCCATAAAAAACTTTATTTTTTTCAGAAAATAAAATTTTTGTTTAAAATATTTAATTTATTGTAATTTCAACTCCTTTTAAAAATGTGATTTAAAAAAAAATGTATTTAATGTTTTACAGTGTTTTTGGGGTGATCTCCATTCATATATTTGACAGGTCTATCTGTCAAGTGTATGAAGGGAGATTCCCTTCTTTGATTAGCTCCCCATGGCCCACGTGATCCCAGGGACGCTTGCGAACCGCATGCGCCCCTGGGATACATGGGCCCTGCGCATTTCAAGTTGGAGAGGCCCAGGAGCGGAAGTGTCCGGACCTCGGGAGCCCTCGGGTAAGTCTGTAGATTTTTTCCAGATCGGAGGCCTCCGCACGCAGGAAGCCTCCGATCGGAAAATACGGGCCAACAACTTTATTGTTCACATATCACAAGATAGTTACAGATGAGAAAGCCCGTTCAGCCCATTTTCACTTATCCATCTAGAAAGAAGCTACAGTGGCCCCCACCACAGCCTCTCACCTGTTCCTTAAAAGATTCCAGGGTTTTTGTCTCCATTACCTGATATCCATTCCAGATACTGTACTTGTTTGAAGATGAACTTCCTGACATCAGCCCTAAATTTGCTTTTTAATGGTTTTGAACCAGTGCCCTTTTGTCCTACTATCGAGGTTTAGTATGAAGTCATGTTCCATACCTACGTTTTCCATACTGTTGAATATCTTACATATACCTGTATGAGGTCACCTCATCTAGGCTGAAAAGCCCAAGCTCCACCCGTCTTTCCTCACAACCCAGTCCCCTAATGAGAGATGAGTCCTGTAGCTTTTCTCTTCACTGGCTCCCCGGGGCTTGAACGTCTCTTTTGTTTCAGTGACCAGAATGAGGTACAGCAAACTGCATTAATGGGTGCTGTGTAAGAAAGGCATTCAAGTTGTTGCTCTATGTAAATGGATTGGCATATTAGTAAGAATGGCATTGCTGGTTTCTGTACCCCTGTTGGAATATATATTCCTGCCCCTGGCTGGTGGACCACCCCCTCCATTCTTCCTCCTCCGCTTCCACCCCACCCCCACCCCCACAACATACACACATGTTTCTGTGTGCATATTTTGCAAGCTGAGGACAGTGAAGCAGTTATTCACTATCCTTTAGATATCACTGACTAAAGAAAGAAAAAAAGAAAGCACTCGCATTGATAGAGCGTCTTATCACATCTCTTTTGCCACTCCAAAGCACTTCGCATCCATTGAATTACTTTTTGAAGAACAGTCCCTGTTATGTGTTCAGAACTTTTTTTACTCTCGGGGTTTTTTTATTTTCAACCGTTTAATAATCTACCGAGGCATCTCTGTGAAGCATGCTCCGATTAAACTGCAATACATAACTTAATTTTAGGAACCAAATGACTGCAGCAGCTTTACTCTGTTTCTGTGTTCAATAACTATCAATAATAAGTAAATCAGTCCAGCTTACATTAAAAAAAAATCTTAACATCATACGCCCAATAATTTAACCAGTGTCTTGTCAGATTTGTAGTTTGTTTGCCCGTTGTCTGGGTTTTGGAGTAGTGTATAAAATGATTTTTCTTGTCGGTGTTTTTTAAGATGGCATGAGTGAAAGGATCAAATTAGGAGCAACACAATTGCACTTTTCATGGTACTGCTTTGCGATGAGCTGATGTCTACTGGCACAGGCTTAACTGCAGTGGAAATTCCCCCACTCTGGCATAATGGAGAGCACTGCTCCTTCCTCCTTCCCCAGTAGCGTCCCCATGTGTTTGATCTCTGTGTGGTAAAGTCAGACTGGAAGCCCAGGGATGAAGACAAGTACAATACACACAAACAAAAGGAACATGATTTTGTTTAATTTATAAAGAAAAGGAACTGAATTAGACATAACAAAAGAAGCTGTGCAATGAGGCAATGTCTCACACAGGCTTCATCCTGCAACAGGAACGTGGATAATGGAGCTTCCATTGTACATTATTTTTAATTTAAATTTTGGGGTAAGCTATTTTGCTTTCCAGGTCACGCGGGAATGGGTTGAGGACTGATCCTGGGGCCTCTACTACTGCCACTCTGAGCCGGGTAGTTGGAAGATGTGCAAGGGCGGTCTAGCTATGACTACGTTATTCTTTGTCCCATGGAATTTTTGGATAGATTTCATGATCCAAAAAGGCAAATTTCACAGGTTACGTGAGGACCAGCTCCATAGGTTTAAAGACAAAGGGGGAAAAATTCGGTATCAACCATTTTGGGCCGCAAACTTTAGCGCCCAGCGTAAATTAGCGCCGGTGACCGCGAAATTCGTCTCCAGCACCCCTGGAGGTGATTGGAGTGCTAAATCAAGCACTACACATTTCTCTTAGGGCGCTAACATCAGGGAATGGGGCGCTACCTTGGAGTGCTACTCAAGCTCAGGCGCTGTCAATTACCTAGCGCTCAGACGGACTGGCGTCTTCCAGTTCTTAAAGAGGAGGTTCAGTTATGCTGCACAGCCTCACCCTGATCATTGCTGCTTTTGACCTGGGCCTGCAATGAGGTGCAATTCTTCAACCAGGAATCTCATGGCTGCTCAGAAGCCCAGGGAAAGAGCTTGCCGGTTCAGCGACCAGGCATTGGAGGCTCTGGTTGTGGCTGTGGAAAAAACAGGAAGCGCCCACCTTTAAATTGCGCTCCCACAGCTCCCAGCCAACTGCAAACCGCCCCCCTCTACCTGTCGTTCCTAGCGGCAGGCGCTGAGGCAAGCGGCGAGAATCAATTTCCGGACTGGGGCGATGCGCACTTGGATGATGTCACGATCTCCGGGCGCAGGAGATCGTGGCGGTAGTGTTTAGCGTCACCGCAAACCGCCAGTTGAATTTTGCGAGCGGTGCTAAAATCGCCGTGCACGGGCGGCAAGTCATTAGCGCCCCCCAGAGGCGCTAACAGTAGGTACTATCCAACCGAACTTTCCACCCCAACACTTTACACATAACAAAAGGACCATGAGGTTGATTTATTCACATAGAAAAGGAAATAAAGTCCAAAAGAACGGCGGACTCCACTTTTACACCGGAAGCTTTGGCCTGGATATCTGACTTCGGTATTGACATTTTATTTGCTTTGCTGCCACCATACGAAAGAAGAAGAAAACTGCGGGCGGATGAATTTTGGAGCATGCGCGATGCTGAGAGGCTCGTGGATAGCACGTTTAGCGAGTTGTTCACGCCTCAGGGTAGGGCAGCACAGGGGGTGACCATCAGGCGGAGCAACAAAGGCAGGCAGGTAGTGCAGGGAACCCCTGCGGACAGCCCCCTTTCAAACAAGTATACCGCTTTGGATACTGTTGAGGGGGATGACTCACCAGGGGAAGGCAGCAGCAGCCAACTTCCTGGCACTGGGGGTGCTCCTGCTGCCCAGGAAGGGGGGAAAAAGAGTGGGAGAGCAATAGTGGTAGGGGATTCTATAGTAAGGGGAACAGATAGGCGTTTCTGTGGCCGTAGACATGAATCCAGGATGGTTTGTTGCCTCCCTGGTGCCAGGGTCAAGGATGTCACTGAGCGGCTGCAGGGCATTCTGGAGGGGGAGGGTGAACCGCCAGTGGTCGTGGTCCACATTGGTACCAACGACATAGGTAAAAAGAGGGATGAGGTCCTGCAGCAAGAATTTAGGGAGCTAGGTGAAGGATTAAGGAGCAGGACCTCAAGGGTTGTAATCTCTGGATTACTCCCGGTGCCACGTGCTAGTGAGTATAGGAATAGGAAGATAGAACAGATGAATGCGTGGCTAAAGGGATGGTGCAGGAGGGAGGGCTTTAGTTTCCTGGATCACTGGGTCTGCTTCTGGAAAAGGTGGGACTTGTACAAGTCGGACGGTTTACACCTGAACCAGAGGGGAACCAGTATCCTTGCGGGGAGGTTTGCTAGCACTGCTGGGGGGGGTTTAAACTAACTTGGCAGGGGGATGGGGTACAGAGTGGAGCTATAGTAGGGGGTGATTTACAGCCAAATACAGAGGGAAAAACAAGTCAGCTGGGAAGGCAGAGCAAATATGTGAAGGCAAAAGAGAATATGGCAGGGCTGGAAGGCATTTATTTTAATGCAAGGAGTCTTGCAAATAAGGTGGATGAACTGAAGTTGTTGTTGAACACATGGGAGTACGATATTGTTGCTATCACGGAGACATGGTTGAGGGAGGGTCAGGACTGGCAGCTCAATATTCCGGGGTATAGGATCTTCAGGCGAGACAGAGGGGGGTGTAAAAGGGGAGGGGGTGTTGCAATATTAATTAAGGAGTCAATTACTGCTGTAAGGAGGGATGATATATTAGCGGGTTCCTCTAATGAGGCCATATGGGTAGAACTTAAAAACAAAAAAGGGGCAAGCACTTTGCTGGGAGTGTACTATAGGCCCCCAAACAGTCAGGGGGAGATAGAGGAACAGATATGTAGGCAAATCTCAGAAAAGTGCGAAAATAATAGGGTAATAATAGTGGGGGATTTCAACTTCCCCAATATAAATTGGGATAGTCAGAGTGTGAAAGGCTTAGAGGGTGCAGAATTCTTAAAGTGCATCCAGGAGAGCTTTTTGAGCCAACATGTAGAAAGTCCTACAAGAGAGGGGTCGGTACTGGACCTAATTCTGGGGAATGTAGCCGGGCAAGTGGTGGAAGTGTCAGTAGGAGAGCATTTTGGCGACAGTGACCACAATTCGGTGAGATTTAAGGTGGTCATGGAAAAAGACAAAGACGGCCCGGAAATAAGGGTTCTAAATTGGGGGAAGGCCGATTTTAATATGATAAGGCAGGATCTGGCCAAAGTGGACTGGGAGCAGCTACTTATAGGAAAATCCACATCAAAACAGTGGGAGACTTTCAGAAGGGAAATAGAGAGAGTACAACGCCAACATGTTCCTGTAAAGGTCAAGGGTGGGACCAACAAGCAAAGGGAACCTTGGATGACAAGGGATATACAAAAATGCATTAGGAATAAAAGGGGGGCTTTTGGCAGTTACAAAAGACTAAAGACGGAAGAAGCCCTAGAGGAGTATAAAAAGTGCAGGGGCGTACTTAAAAAAGAAATTAGGAGGGCGAGGAGGGGCCATGAAATAACACTGGCGAGCAAAATAAAGGAAAATCCTAAGATGTTTTATAAGTATATTAAGGGCAAGAGGATAACCAGGGAAAGGGTAGGGCCCATTAGGGACCAAAGTGGCAATCTGTGTGTAGAGCCAGATGAGGTAGGCGGGGTTTTAAATGAATTTTTTGCATCTGTGTTCACTATGGAGAAAGACGATGCAGACATAGAAATCGGGCAAGGGGACTGTGACATACTTGAACATATTAGCATCGAGAGGGAGGAGGTACTAGCGGTTTTAGCAGGTCAAAAAGTGGATAAATCCCCAGGCCCGGACGAGATGTATCCCAGGCTGTTGTGTGAGGCAAAGGAGGAGATTGCAGGGGTTCTGACACAAATTTTCAGAACCTCTCTGGCCACAGGGGATGTACCAGAGGACTGGAGAACAGCTAACGTAGTACCATTATTCAAGAAGGGTAGCAGGGATAAACCAGGGAATTACAGGCCAGTGAGCCTAACATCTGTGGTAGGGAAATTATTGGAAAAAATTCTGAGGGACAAAATTAGTCTCCACTTGGAGAGGCAAGGATTAATCGGGGATAGTCAGCATGGCTTTGTCAAGGGTAAATCATGTCTGACAAATCTGATTGAATTTTTCGAGGGGGTGACTAGGGGGGTGGATGAGGGAAATGCTGTGGATGTGGTTTACATGGACTTCAGTAAAGCTTTTGACAAAGTCCCGCATAGGAGACTGGTCAAGAAGGTAATAGCCCATGGGATCCAGGGTGCCTTGGCGCGTTGGATCCTAAACTGGCTGAGTGGCAGGAGGCAGAGGGTGATGGTCGAAGATTGCTTTTGTGACTGGAAGCCTGTGTCTAGTGGGGTACCTCAGGGATCGGTGCTGGGCCCCCTGTTGTTTGTGATCTACATAAATGATTTGGATGAGAATGTAAAAGGTATGATCAGTAAGTTCGCAGATGACACGAAAATTGGTGGGGTGGTAAATTGCGAGGAGGAAAGCCTCAGGCTACAGGACGATATAAACGGGTTGGTCAGATGGGCGGAAAAGTGGCACATGGAATTTAACCCTGAAAAGTGCGAGGTGATGCATTTTGGACGGACAAATAAGGCAAGGGAGTACACAATGAGTGGTAGGACCCTAGGAAGTACAGAGGGTCAGAGGGACCTTGGTGTACATGTACATAGATCCCTGAAGGCAGCGGAACAGGTAGATAAGGTGGTTAAAAAGGCATATGGGATACTTGCCTTCATTAGCCGAGGCATAGAATATAAGAGCAGGGAGGTTATGATGGAGCTGTACAAAACGCTGGTGAGGCCACAGCTGGAGTACTGTGTGCAGTTCTGGTCGCCTCACTATAGGAAGGATGTGATTGCTTTGGAGAGGGTGCAGAGAAGATTCACCAGGATGTTACCTGGGATGGAGCGCCTCAGCTATGAAGAGAGGCTGGACAGGCTGGGGTTGTTTTCCTTGGAGCAAAGAAGGCTGAGGGGGGACCTGATTGAGGTGTACAAAATGATGAGGGGCATAGATCGGGTAGATAAAGAGGAACTTTTCCCCTTAGTAGGGGGGTCAATAACAAGGGGGCATAAATTCAGGGTAAGGGGCAGGAGATTTAGAGGGGATTTGAGGAGGAACTTCTTCACCCAGAGGGTGGTTGGAATGTGGAACGCAATGCCTGAAAGGGTGGTAGAGGCAGGAACCCTCACAACATTCAAGAAGCATTTGGATGAACACTTGAAATGCCATTGCATACAAGGCTATGGACCAAATGCTGGAAAATGGGATTAGACTGGACAGGGATGGATGGGCGGCGCAGACACGATGGGCCGAAGGGCCTCTTTCTGTGCTGTAAAACTCTATGAATCCACTTTTAATTTAGCAAAAATTCACTCTTAACAATGACATAGCTTCTTAAATTGTTATGATTTGATTTTTGTAGCTAGAAAATCAAAGAATTGCAATAGTGGAGTCAGACATTTACCCACACGTGGAAGGAAAATTAAAATTTAACACCTAAAATGAAATGGGAAATCTGAATGACATGTAGCGCACACACACACTTGAGTACATACTGCTGATATGGAATCGGGTGTTTTTTTTACAGGCAATTTTAATGATGAATTTCTGCTAACATTCTACAGATTTTTTTAAATCATGATACTGCCCGTGATACTACCCAAACCCATATCTGTGACTCTCCATCCTACCTCATCAGGAACACCTTATCATCTGTGCAGCAAGTACCCGCAGCGATCTGGTTGAGATGTGGCACAGGGAGAGTGAAGCTGCGTTCTATCATTATGTCACGCTGTGTTTTGGCACTCAATGGCCCGTAATTTCCGATGGGAGGCTTCCCGCATGCAGATGCCTCCTATCGGGGAAAAAATCTACACACTTACCTGAGGGCTCCCGAGGTCCGGACACTTCCGCTCCTGGGCCTCTCCACAGTCGAAATGCGCAGGGCCCACGTATCCCAGGGGCGCGTGCGGTTCGCAAGTGTCCCTGGGATCACGTGGGCCAGGCCAGCCAATAGCAGAAGGGAATCTCCCTTCATACTTTTGGCCTGTCAAATATATGAATGGGGAATCACTGAAGAAAGACACTAAAACATTAAATACATTTTTAAAAATCATGTTTTTAAAATGAGTTAAAATTAGATTAAATTAAATATTTTAAGCAAAATTAAATTTTTTGAAAAAATAATTCAAGTTTTTTACAGGGCTAAAAATAAACTTGCCTTTTTTTAAAGTATTTTAAAATTATAAATGAGTGAAAAGATTTTTTTTTTAACCTTTTTTAATCTCTAATGCTGGTAAAAGCAGGCCGTACGCTTTTACCAGGCGTAAGATTTCTAAGGGTTTTCAGCGGGCGGAGGTTCTGCAGAAAGCGGAACTCTCCCCCCGCAGAGGCCCTTCTCCAGAGCAGGCGTCCGATCGGTCAAGAGCATTCTTAACAGATCAGAAATGCCAGTTTTCAGCGCATGCGCTTCCGATGTCCCTACGGGTGGGTACACAGCCCGTACACCCCCGTAGGCATCAGAAAATATGGTCCAATGTCACCTCATCTACACAGTTTTGCTTTTAAAGCTCAATGCCAAATAATAATTTTAAAAAAAAAACACATTTTGCATTGCTTTAAAAAATATATATATTCGTGCCTTTAGCAGTAAACAGAATGCACCATCGTTAAGTTGGACAGCACTCACTGCATTAGAAGGTTGTGGGTTCAAGCTACACTTCAGCACCCGAGCTTGTGATTTCATGCTCTCACGATCCTATGCTCCCAGCAGAGAATATTGAGTACGGGTCAGTGTGGCTTTTGCCTACATAATAGCAATCATTACACTTAAAAGTATTGCAGTATGTGTTTAAGGTGTTTTGAGGCTATATAACTAACTGCATGCCTTTCTTTTACACTGTGTGCACCTGTTGATTTATTTTTCTGCTAGATCCGCCCGAGAAATAGAAATGAATTTGATGGGCTTTTTTATTTCCTCTCACAAGTATGACATCTTCTGAAATATAATTTGAGAATAATTTTTCCCGAAAAAACATATTAGCAGGCACTTACATGAAACCTGAAACCAATGCAAGAGGCTTACCGTCAGCATTACGTGCTGTTGTGTTTCTCCGAGCGCAGTGTAATCCATTAAGGGTGTGAAGGTTATTTATTTCACTGATTGATTGGTTGTGAGACCAAATCGATTATTATTCAATTAAGTCACATTTTAGCCATTGTTCCTCAATTTGCTCCGAAAATCAATGCTGCAACCAGCACAGCTTGGCAAGCTTTCCAGGAATTCACACAGTGGTGGAATATCGGGAAAAATGTAAACAAGAAGCGTGGAATTGTGTGATGCTGTGGGCACTATTATGGAAGATGAAAGGCACGTTGATTTGGTTGAGGATATGTTGTGTCTTTTGCTGCCAGCCTCTATTAAGCTCCCGGTCAGCAGAAATTCTGCTATCTGTTTGCGCTATTCTCCTCTCAGCTGTCAAAATCCAATGGAATTTCACAGTGTGCGCTGTTTTCTAAACAAAGTTGCACTTCGCACCCTTGGAAGCGCAGGGAACGGAAGGTTGGGATGCGGGACTGACTCCCAAGGCTGTTTGTCACTTGAATTTGCTTTGTTTCTTGGGTGGCTCATTTTCAGCACTTCTCTGCAGGGCCACTGGAGCATGGCATTCCATCTGTGTTGTGCTGCAGGGGAGGGAGACGGAGAGGCATTGTCTTGCCGCTGGCTGATTGCAGAAAACATGAAAAGATCCTGCCCTCATGGCTGAGAGGCAATGGATAATGGCGAAAACGACAACAAAGTACGGGGATTTGTGGAAATTAGTAGCAAAAGGGGGACATGTAGAGATCGTGCAGTATTATGAAAGAGATGGGTGTGGAGACGAGGGAAAAATGGGAGGGAAAGATGGTGTGGGGTTTAATCCCATTTATACAATCCTTCGCAAACGGGAACATTCCTCGGTGTTTAAAGGACAGTAGAACAGTTTGCATTCTTCAGTTTCTGTCAGACTTTGTTTTTTGGTAGTTATTACTGATCGGTTTTGTGGTAATTAATAATCAGTTTTGTGGTAGTTAATACTGATTGGTGGGTCAGTCCATCCACATCCTTCCCATGACGCATTGTGGAGGCCCATGTGTGCGTGCTGTTCGAGCCAACGTGAGCCAGATTGTGACGCGTGGAGACTGAAGCTTCACAAATTCTGTAACTGGAGGCAGAACGGAACTCGATTTACCCTGAATGACCCACTCCCAGGTCGAAATTTTCTGAGGTAAGAGTGGGTGGGTCGGAGGCGTGTGGTGGGGGGGGTGGGGGGCAGGAGTTAAAGTTGAAAAAATGTGAACCCCGACCTCAACCCGTCCACTTTCACTTAGGTGGCGTGGGGGTACCGGCTGCCAACCCGCTGCCAGGAGGCGGCTTGGCAATTTAAATTTTATAATGAGGCCTGAAGCCTCTACTTTAACCCGCTTTGACGGTTTCATTGCTGGCGGCCGGGGATCCCGGGGCTCAGGATTCCCGGTGGCTGCAACAAGGCGGCCTCAGCCTCGGGGAGCAATGTTTGTGGGCCGGGAGGAGCAGGAGTGCTTCCTCCAAACTCCCCCCACCATCAGCCTGACCCTCCCTGGAGTCAGGGATCAGACCCCCATCCCGCATGGACCGCAACTCGGCCCCGGGGTCAGGGATCGGACCTCCCTCCCCCAACATCCTGGGCCCAGCACTTACCTGCTGCTGCGGCCTCCTTCTCCCAGTTCCCTGCATGACTGGAAGCCAGCCCGTCAATCAGGCTGACTTTCAGGCAGGGAACCCACTCCTGACTCCACACCTTCTGGGTTTCCCGTCGTCTCCCGGTTCCTCCCCCACACCGTGCGGGTGGGAAACAGGAAAATCCAGCCCCGAGAGTCAGTGTGAGTGAGGAAAAAGCAATGGATGATAACAAGAACTGGGGAGAAATGGGATACACATCACCCATCGTGACTAAGCTGTGGTTGTCAGCTGCCATTGAAAGGCGTGTAACCATCAAGCTATGAGTTACTGAAATCCAATTGCCTGGCCAGTCACTGACGGCAGCAGGACATTTAAATCCGACCAATTTTTGATCAATTGTGAAGCTGTTTGAAATTGAATCCACCTTCTAGTAATGACCAGTATGGACTCAAAAGGAGAAAATGTACAAATTGGAATTTGATATACAGACCCTGCTACGCTAAACATGCTATGTCCTGGCATTAAGCCTATTTGGATCATTAGTGTGATCAATAGTTTTCTTAGTGAATTGATTGCTTTGGGACAGTCTGAAATAGTGAGAGATGTTTTTTGGGGGAAAATAAGATTAAGAGCTTGGAACCCAATTTTCAAAAATCTTATGAATTTTCCCAATATAGGTGACTTCTTGAAGCAGGTTGTTGAGGACACACAAACGAAAGAACTTGCATTCATGTAGCACCTTTCATGTAATCAGAAGATGTTTCACAGCCAGTGAATTCATTTCGAAATGTAGTCGTTATATGGATACATGCGGCAGTCAGTTTGCACACAGCAAGGTCCCACAAACACCGAGTGAGTGAGTGACCAGTTAAAATGCTGACGGCAGCTTTAAAATTCAGGTGCTCAGGACACTCCTTGTACCTCTTTGAATATGATCTTTTACATCTGCCTGCACAGGCATGTATTTGTGTAAATATGCTTGTGGAATGGTAGGGGTGAGACAATCCTGATCTCAACCAGAAACAAAGTCATGTCTCATGTATCTCTCAGCAGTTGGATCTGTACAGCATCGGGGAGGGGGAATAGCGCCTATAGGAGAGAGAGAGACCTGTAATCATCGGCCTTATGTGCCTGTGGCTGTTCCTGGGACTAGGGACAGGGTCACTGGCAAGGCTTGGAAGCTAAGTCAGAGCCAGGCTTGGTTAGTACCTGGAGGGGTGACCATCAGGGAAGACCAGGTGCAGAAGGTCACGGAAGGAGCCCCGAGGAGGGGCGGTTGGTGAGAAGGTCACGGGAAGGAGCCCCGAGGAGGGGCGGCTGGTGAGCAGGCCCGGGCGTTGGGCTGAAGATTGTCGGACAGGAGGAATGGTGGAAATGGAATGGCGGCGCGCACAGACGCAGCGGCTTTGCTTCTCCCAGGACGGTGCTATTTACGTTTAATGTTAATGTTATTTGTACTGGACTCATGGGAGCTTGCAAGATCACATTTCGTTGTTCATGTACTTGTGCATTGTACAATGACAAAGTTGAATTATTATTATTAAGTGTGACCAGTCGGCTCAAGGAAGCTGAACAAGGCAGCCCTTTTTTTTGGAAATTATAAATTTGGCAAGTTGGCCAAGTACAATCATTGCCCTGTGATCGATTGCACGATCGAAAGAAAGACTTTCACGACCACCGGACGTCTCAAAGCGCTTTACAGCCAATGAAGTACTTTTGAAGTGGAGTCAATGTTGTAATGTGGGAAACGCGGCAGCCAATTTGCGCACAAACAGCAATGTGATAATGACCAGATAATCTGTTTTTGTTATGTTGGATGAGGGGTAAGTATTGGCCAGGACACCAGGGATAACTCCCCTGCTCTTCTTCAAAATAGTGTCATGGGATCTTTTACGTCCACCTGAGAGAGCAGACAGAGCCACGGTTTAACGTCTCATCTGAAAGACAGCACCTCCGACAGTGCAGCACTCCCTCAGCACTGCACTGGAGTGTCAGCCTAGCTTTATGTGCTCAAGTCCCTGGAATTGGACTTGAGCCCACAACCTTCTGACTCAGAGGTGAGGGTGCTCCCCACTGAGCCACAGCTGACACTTAAAATTTAGGACCCTCCCCCACCCCGTCTATCTCCTTAGCAGCACTGGCTGCTGAAATGCAGTGGTGTCCCTGATGCACATGTACTGTGCTGACGGTTGAGCCGCCTCCCGACTGGCTAGATGCACTGTGACCCGCAGGGGCTCTTCGGGGAAATCTTCCTCACGCCCACCTCACGTAGTAGCACATCGACTTCGCCAGCCATCAGAGAGGGGGTTACGTGCAGCTTCACTTCCCCTTTCACTTTGGCTGTGGGCGGAAAACTAGTGATAGCAGATCGGCTGCCCACTATACAGCCCACCAGATTTTCCTTTCCATTGTGATCCCCTCTGCCATTTTTCTACAGACTCCATTTTGTGCCTTTTGTATTGAGTTTTCTTTCACTTCACTTTTGCCTCCCCGCAGCCTTGGCAAAGATTGACAAAAAATGACAGTTAATTTTGAACCTTTATAAAGGCTGCAATTATTATTTGCCCCCATATGCAGCCACTTGCCTTTAAAAACACGGATGCCTTTAAATTTGAGCTGCAACCCAGATTTCTCATATTCCCCATTAGGTCGGTTCCAGTGCAGGGCCAAAAGTGTGCAGAGAGCTTATGTCAGTGATTCAAACCAGCTAACCCAGCAAAATTGGGCTCGGGCAGTCAAACATTCAGAGCACAGATTTTGACTGTCTTGCAAAAGCAGGGCTCATAACTCCTCTGAGTGATGTAAAGGTCCTGCTTGCACTTTGACCTGCACATGTGATTGGCTCTGTGGAACTGATAACCATGTCCTGAGGTTGTAGCTGCTCCCTTTGGAAGAATTGTGAGGGTGCAAGTTGTCGCAGTGCATAATGGAGAAAGTTGATTACTAACAGTTCTTCTTAGGCAGTCCCTTGGAACCGAGGATGACTTGCTTCCACAATAAAAATGAGTTCTCAGGTGACTGATGAGTCCCATGCGGGACCTACAGTCTCTGTCACAGGTGGGGCAGATGGTGGTTGAAGGGGCGGGTGGGTGGGGTTCTTGGGTTGACTTGCGCTGCTTGCGCTTGGCTTCCGCTTGCTCCCGGCGAAGAGACTTGAGGTGTTCGGCGCCTTCCCGGATGCTTCTCCTCCACTTTGTGCGGTCTTGGGCCAGGGATTCCCAGGTGTCGGTGGGGATGTTGCACTTTTTCAAGGAGGCTTTGAGGGTGTCCTTGAAGCATTTCCTCTGCCCACCTGGGGCTCTGTTGCCGTGTCGGAGCTCCGAGTAGAGCACTTGTTTTGGGAGTCTCGTGTCGGGCGGACGATGTGGCCCGTCCATCGGAGCTGATCGAGCGTGGTCAAAGCTTCGATACTGGGGATGTTGGCCTGAGCGAGAACACTGACGTTGGTGCGCCTATCCTGCCAACTAACAGTTGCTCACTGACTAACAGGCCAGAAAGGCACTGGCTTGTTCCTTTTAAACGCTAGCGATCCTGCCCTTGGTAATGCACAAAACCTAGACGGTTGCAAAGTGCTAATGTTTTCAATTCCAAGAGATGTACTCCGTCTCAGATCATACGTGAATGCGTTTGTGCATTCAGTATATTGGTCCCAGGACGTTAAGCAACCTTGTTCAGCATAGTCAACTGCTACTTGACTAGTTCTGTTATTGCTGCTAATTTCGTGGAAACTGCCGCAATATGCAGCTATTCTAAGCAATCCAACAGATGTCTGACTAATATATTTGGGCACTGCAGACCGATAATCTCAACAGTGTCCAATAATGCCAAAGGTGGTGTGGACATCAGTTGCCATCATGGCCTTTGATGTGGCTACTCAAGTAGTCAGATATGGTGGATTGTTTGAGGTGATACCTGTCTTGGACCCGAGTCTGGTTGGTTATTTGAACGATAGATCCTTTTCTTTAGACTGAGGACTCCTCATCGCACTTCTTATCTTTCACTCACTTGGCCCTCTCCAGTTTCACTCTCCTCACCATCATCTTCCTTTCCTCTGCTGCAGTCTCTGCAGATATTAGGCATTCAGGGAGACTGTTCTGTGTCATCGTACTGTACCTGTGTTGCCATACTGTACAGCCGGGTCTAAGGCTCCTGAGTCCCCTCTGACAGAACATTTTCAAATAGGTGGTTTATTTTGAGAGATGTGCTTTGAAGTAGGTAATTATTCTGCAAAGGTTTAGGAAAGTTTTGTAAGGGAACACGCCCAAACTTGAGAGACTTGTTTTTTTGATGTGTCCCTTGTGACTGTGAAACATTTCCACTGAAAATGGGTCACAGCCAAATAGATCCCTGTTGTGAATGGGAGCTGCGACAGAAATGTGCGGATGCAAATCTGCAAATGCTCTGAAAATCAAACCCATCATTTTTAGATCTCTAATGGAATCTGAATTTTAAATGTGTCACAATAATGTTTTTACCAGTGACCAAGACATTGCTGCTGTGATGAAGTGAGCTCTGTGGAGCTGGTGAGAAATAAAAGTGAATATTTGATTGGCAGAAGAACCAAAGGCGTCATGAGGAAAAACCTTTTTACTCAGCCAGTGGTTAGGATCTGGAATGCACTGCCCGAAAGGGTGGTGGAGGCAGACTCAATCAAGGCTTTCAAAAGAGAGTTGAAGGAAAACAAATTGCAGGGCTACGGGGAAAGGGCAGGGGAGTTGGACTAGCTGAAAGGCTCTTGCAGAGAGCTGGCGAGGGCTCGACGGGCTAAATGGCCTCCTTCCATGCTGTAACCATTCTATGATTCTATGATTTACTTGCTCACTCCTTTCTTGGTTTATGAAAATCAAAAGTTGCCTTTTGGGTTTTTTTTGTTTACCAATCTCGAAGTGTCAGACATTTGAACATAAATATATAAGAAAAGTAAAGATTAAGAAAAACTATTTGGTCCATTGAAGCTCATCCCTCTGGTACCCTGACTCTCCCATTATAGCATAGCATCAAACTATATTTTAAACGTTTCCAATGTTTGTGTCTCCACTACTCTGTCTGACAAATTGTTCTGAACACTTGGCATTCTTTGAACATATACGTTCTTTCTAATATGTGTTTTAAATTACTTTTCACTCATTTAATTTTTATGTCTCCTGGTCTAACTTTGAAGTAATGTTCTTGATGTTTCTTATCCCTCCCTTAAGTGCTTTCTTTCTAGACTATGCAGCTCGAGTTTCTCTAATCTTTCCTCATTGCTCATCCCCATTACTCTTGGGATCAGATTTGTTGCTCTGCTCTACATACTCTCCAATGTATGCGTATGTGTTTAGTGGTGTGACGACCGTAACTGAGCCCAGTTCTCCGAATGTTAACTGGCCAGTGCACTGTGAGGCCATGGCACAAATTCTGAAGACTTGTAGGGCTAGATTTTTGCCTTCACCAAAATGGATTGGGAATCGCGCAGGGTCTATAACGGGTGGGAAATTTGCTCCGCCAGATTACCGGCCAAGCAGTAAAGGTGAAAATCTACCCCCTACTCAACTGTGTTGGCTACATTTCATAGCAGTCTGTTCGATTTTTTGAGGAAGGATTTCAACTCGCGCCATTGTGAAATGGGTGGCCCCTCTTCAGTAGTTCAACTCGCGCCGGTTTCCATAGAACCTGAACGCGCGCCCAGAGTCGTCAGCCTAAGGCCCCATCGAAATGGGACCTCAGGCCTCGTCTGCGTGAAACCAGCAAGCTGCGGATGTCAATCGGGCATCCTGATGCAGTGAGCCGATCGGGGCCTAACCACAATCTGTCAGCTCTGACGCCGCTGAGGTCCCGGGAGGGAGGGAGGGAGGGAGGGAAGCGAAGCGGAAAGGGCTGGGCCCAGGGTGGCGGCAGCCCGCAGTATTTTCGCGGAGCAAGGTGGAGCACACCTGCTCCTCCTGGCTCCACGGAAATGAAACTATTGAAAAGTTTCCTGGCTGTTTTGAGTGGCCTCCGACACACTTTAAGGTCCGCTGGTTAGACTGCTCAAAACCCGCAACAACTGGGCGGAGCAGCTGTGGTGCAAACTCCGCCCATTTATTGGCCAATTTTCATAGGGGTCCTACAACAGGCATTAGGTCGCCGATTTGAATATGCAAGTTGCCTAATGCCTGTTTCAGGCTTCACACTTAGAAGCTGGAGGCTTCCAATTTGGCAGCCGGTGCAGTTCCGGGGGAGGTTACGACCCCAAATTCATCTTCCCGCCGTTAATTTAACGTCCAAAGGTGAACGCAACAATGTTGTATTTCTTCCCCTTTTGTTCATTTACCCCAATGTCCAGCCACTAAAAACCATGTCCACAACTTTACAATTGTCAGTATTTAATTTACTATACGACTCCTTAACTGTAAAATTTGCCTGCATGTTTTTTGATACATCCTCTGCTGTCTGTTCTGAAGAAGGGTTTCGACCTGAAATGTTAACTCTGTTTCTCTCTCCACGGATGTTTTCTGGCCTGCTGAGTTTTTCCAGCATTTTCTGTTGTTATTGTAGTGTATGTAACATTCCACCTTTAAGAGAACTATTTTAAGGGTTGCACGACTTTGTCTTGGCTACTGTATACTGTAATACCGGTGGTGACCACACCGGTATATAAGTGCTGTGTAAGGATTGATTGGGCAGATTCGCCCTGACCTTCGAATAGTAAAGTCCTGTTAAAGTTACTCTTGTAGTCTGTGTATTAATTCACCATATAACCCACAGACTTTACAGTGGCGACGAGTTCGATCTTACCCTGCGGCAGCGATACATCCGAAGCAGTTAACGAGCGTCGAGAGGAGGCACCCGCCCTCGTCATTCTGCTGAGAGAAGACTCAAGTCTGCAGAGCAAGGAAGAAGGAAGAATTCAGACACGAAGCCTTCCATCAGCAACAGACAGTGATCGTCCCTTCTGCCACGGTGGTGAGTGAGCCGATCAGCCACGAGAAGCAAGTCGGCCACGTTGACTGTGAGTAGGGGGAAAATAAAAAAAAGAACGGAGGAAGGGCGGTGAACTCGACCACGGTCGGGGGGAAAGGAGCCGGACAGAAGTCGGGCCCAGAGGCGCTGAGACTGGGGCAGCGTGGGGCACGGAAGCCGCGGTGCAAGCGGGAACGCAGCCGGTGTGAGAGACCGGGCTACCAGCGGGAACGCAGCCGGTGTGAGAGACCGGGCTACAAGCGGGCTGGGAGACGCAACAGCGTCGTGAGACAGCTCGACCGCGACCGGCGAAAGGCCGGGCAGCTACCGAGGCCGCGAGGCGCTGCGACCGGGATCGTAAGGCGCGGGAAGAAATAAAAATAAGAAACCGCGGAGAACTCAGCCGCAGCCGGGGGAGGAAAGGACCGGACTGCGAGAGGGCTGGGAGGCGCGATTGGAAGCCGCTGAGGGAGAGACAGAGCCCGAGCGAGCGGGAGAGACAGAGCCGAGCGAGGGAGACCGAGGAGATTCAGCCAGCGGCTGGAACTGTTCGCCGTCAACGGGTTGTCCCCAGCGCCGGTTGCCCTGCCGGGAAAAGGGAACAAAGAACGCACTGAAGCCGGCGCGCAGGCTGCGAACCCAGAAAGCCAGCGGTCGTCGCCCGAGGGAAAAGCTTACCCCTCCCGCCAGTAGGCGGAGAAGAAGACAGGAGCAGGAAACCGCCATTTTGAAAGTGGGCGGGGAAGAAGACAAGCGCGGGAAACCGCCATTTTTGAAAAAAAAAGTTAAAGAAAAATTTCGTTGTTGTTTCTCAGGAAGATTGTGAAGATGCCTAAGCGTGGCAACATCAACGAATTCGATTCTGATGTGGAAGATTGGACCACGTAAGGTCAATAAGATAGCAAATTATGATAAAGCTCTAACCTTACTAAACTCAATGGGTGCGAAGACATACGGGTTATTGAAGCATCTTCTATCACCAGCTAAACCGGCGGATCAGTCTTTCGCTAATATTGTTGCTGTCCTGAAGGATCATGTGAACCCCACACCGCTGATATTAGCAGAACGAGCTAAATTTTACGGGAGAACGCAACTAAAGGAGGAAAGCAACGCGGAGTACCTGGTTGAACTGCGTAGGCTAGCAAAATACTGTCAGTTTGGGGTAAATCTGACAGAGGCACTGAGAGACAAGTTCGTGTGCGGGATGTCGAAGGAGGGAACACAAAAGCGACTGCTCGAAGAGAACGATCTTACACTTGATAAGGCTGTCCTTATTGCAGCATCGCACGAAGCCGCAGCGAGAGGCACGGCGGAAATGCAGCTGAAGACAGCGGTACTCAGTGTGGATCAAATGACTTCGGGTACAACGAAATGTTACCGTTGTGGGAAGACAACACACGACCAGAACCAATGCTGGTTTAAAAACCAGGAATGTAGAAAATGTGGCAAACTTGGTCACATAGCTAAAGTATGCTGGTCAGGAAAGAAGACCAGCAACAATAAGTCACCGCAGAAGAAGTACAGAAAGGTACATAAGGTGACTGTGAAGAGTCCAGATGAACTGAATTCGGATTCAGACCCCAACAGCAAGGAACTGGGTAGTCTGAGGATTCACAATGTGAGTAAAGAAGCTGACCGACAAACTATCTGGGTCACACTGCAGATTGCAAAAGTCCAAGTGAAGATGGAAGTGGACACCGGATCGGCGTTGACGGTCATGAATAAACAAGATTACAAAAAGTTATTCAAACATATTCCCCTACGGGATACGGAGATAGTATTGCAGACATACACGGGGCATAAAGTATATCCCATCGGAAAGATAATAGTCAAGGTGAGACACAAGGGCAAAGATCACCAAGGAATGGACTTATATGTACTACCCGAGGGAGGTCCACCACTTCTGGGACGGGAGTGGATCAGGAAAATAAAGATAGACTGGCACTCACTAAACACAATGACGGTAGATTTCGGAAAGAAAGATGTCAAACCTGAACGGTTGTCCAGAATATTGGACGAGGCTAAAGAGGTATTCCAGCAGGGACTGGGAACACTGAGAGGAATTAAGGCAAAAATCAAGATTGCAGAACATGCAAGCCCAAAATTTTTCAAAGCCAGATCGGTACCTTACGCGATACGACCTGCTGTGGAGGCAGAACTGGAAGAGCTTGAACGTGCAGGGGTACTGTCGAAGGTGGACTGGAGTGAGTGGGCCACGCCCATTGTTCCCGTCATGAAGTCTTCATCAAGTAACAAGCCAGGGGGACCGGGGAAGGTCCGCATCTGCGGAGACTTCAAGATCACAGTTAATCCGGTGCTTCACACGGTACAATACCCGCTTCCGCGGATTGAGGATATCTTTGCTTCATTGTCTGGCGGGAAACACTTCACCAAGATAGACCTGGCACAAGCATATTTACAGATGGAGGTCGAGGAAGAGCCACGCCAGTATCTCACAATCAACACGCACAGAGGCTTGTATCGATATAATAGACTGGTTTTTGGAGTAGCTTCGGCTCCAGCAATTTGGCAGAGGGCCATGGAGCAGGTCTTACAGGGTATTCCAAGCACTCAGTGTTACTTGGACGATATCCTGATTACGGGAGAAGACGAGGAGGAACACCTCACAAATTTGAAACTGGTGCTCACCAGGTTGAAGGAATATGGCCTTCGAGTTAATCGCCAGAAATGTGAGTTCTTCCAGAAACGGATCTCGTACTGCGGTCATGTCATTGACCAAGAGGGGCTGCACAAGTCACCTGACAAGATCGAAGCGGTCGTGAAGGCCCCCGCTCCGGAAAATGTATCACAGTTGAGGTCGTTTCTGGGGTTGATTAATTATTACCATAAGTTTCTGCCAAATCTATCCACGGTGCTGCATCCGCTGAATGCTCTGTTGCGGAAAGAAGTACCATGGAAGTGGAGCGAGGACTGTAAGAAGGCCTTTCGCAGAAGCAAGGCGTTGATTACCTCTGAGGAAGTGTTGGCTCACTTCAACCCAACGCTACCTCTTCGTCTAGCTTGTGATGCTTCCCCTTATGGTATTGGAGCTGTACTCTCACACAAGTTACCAAATGGCTCGGAAAGGCCAGTCACATTTGCGTCCCGATCATTGACCTCCGCTGAGCGAAATTACGCTCAGATAGATAGGGAGGCTCTCAGCCTTGTGTGGGGAGTAAAGAAATTCAATCATTACCTGCAGGGCAAGAAGTTTACATTGCTGACAGACCACCAGCCGTTGGTGTCCATATTCAACCCTAACAAGGCCGTTTCCACTATGACAGCACAAAGGCTACAGAGGTGGTCCGTTCTACTAGGGGCACACCAATATGACATCGAATACAAAAGGTCCAAACAGCATGGAAATGCTGATGGGTTATCGCGCCTACCGTTGCCAGTGGAAGAAGAGGCGACTACAGTGGACCCAGTGGAGATGTTCCACTCAACCATAATGGAATGTCTACCAGTAACAAATTCCATGATCGAAAAGGAAACAAGAAATGACCCGACTCTCTCACGAGTCTACGATTTAACGGTGGAGGGATGGCCAGTACATGGCGAACCAATGCTGCCAGCATTTTCGCACAGAAGAGAACAGCTGTCAGTGTGCCGAGGAACCTTGATGTGTGGATCTAGAGTGGTGATTCCACCCAAATTCCAGCAGAAAGTACTAAAGGAGCTTCACGAGGGGCATCTGGGTGGAGTGAAAATGAAGAACCTAGCCAGAGCGTTTGTGTGGTGGCCAGGTATTGATGGAGACATCGAAGAAATAACCAAGAGCTGTCTTGGATGCCAGAAGGTCCAAAACGCGCCACCACAAGCTCCTCTGCATCCATGGGAGTGGCCCTCATCTCCATGGCAAAGGGTACATATCGACTTTGCTGGTCCATTTATGGACTCAATGTTTTTAATCGTGGTGGATGCACACTCCAAGTGGCCGGAGGTAATAAAAATGTCCTCCACCACCACGGAAAAAACCATCACAGTATTAAGGACCATATTTGCCAGGAATGGGCTGCCGGAACAGATCTGTTCTGATAATGGACCGCAATTTGTGTCCGAAGAATTCAGGAAGTTCTTAAAAAGCAATGGGGTTAAGCACTATACGTCCGCCCCATACCATCCCGCCACCAATGGATTAGCTGAAAGGTTTGTCCAGACCTTCATAAAGGCCATGGGTAATGAAGACATAAATCTACAACATAAGGTGGATAACTTCTTGTTGGCGTACAGGAATGCAACACATGCGGTCACAAACCAACCTCCCGCCATGATGTTTTTCAATAGAAGAATAAGATGCCGGCTGGATTTGATTAAGCCAAACGTCAGAAGGGACGTAGAGAACCGGCAATTTCAAGGCATGAATGAAAGGCCAACTAGATCCTTTCGGATAGGTCAACAAGTTTTGGCCCGGGACTACCGTACCGAGAAATGGCAGCCTGGAACTATTGGAAAAAGGCTAGGACCGTTGATGTATACCGTGGACATTGGTGAAAGCATAATAAGGCGCCATGTTGACCAGATCATAGAATCATCCACAAAGGCCCAACCTACTCCACAACTCTATACGTCTAATGTTGAAGCAGAGATACCCAGAGCATCTACCTCCGATCCGGTAATACTGGAATCCGATGAACCTGAAACGGTCCTTCAAGCCGAATCGACCTTGCCAGAAGAACCTACTACACCACCGAAAATGACTACACCACCGAGGCGCTATCCGGACAGAGTCCGGAAGCCTCCAGAGAGACTGAATCTGTGAACTGTTTCACATAAAGTTGTATATATGTTAAGATGTTATATTAATGGGAATATGTATATATTGTTAACCTAAAAAGGGAGGATTGTAGTGTATGTAACGTTCCACCTTTAAGAGAACTATTTTAAGGGTTGCACTACTTTGTCTTGGCTACTGTATACTGTAATACCGGTGGTGACCACACCGGTATATAAGTGCTGTGTAAGGATTGATTGGGCAGATTCGCCCTGACCTTCGAATAGTAAAGTCCTGTTAAAGTTACTCTTGTAGTCTGTGTATTAATTCACCATATAACCCACAGACTTTACAGTTATCTCTACTGTCTATCCCTGTTTTTAGTTCATATTCTGGGAGACTAGTGCCATTGAACTAGCTCCCGTCATTTCTGCTGTGAAATCCATTTCCTTTACCCCAGATTTGCATGGATCTATGAGTCTGTCACCAGCAAAGGGAGACCAGTGGGGTGCAGGGGATTAATTTGAAGTCTTGTGGAACTTTATTCAAAGCTTTCTAATAGTTTAGATAATATATATCACAGGGAGTTCCACCACCTACTTTATATCTAAAAGCAATCAAAAAGGTTTGTCAGGCAGGTTGTTTCCCGTCTAACCTGTTTCTTATTAAGTTATTGGTGTACAGGTGCTCCTCCAACATGTCCCTTTTGAATAGCTTCAATTCTAGCTGTTATTGATGCTAGGCTAATAGCCCCGTCATTACCTAGGCCAGGTTTGTTCAATGTAGGCCTTATGTTTGCTTGCTTCCAGTCCTGTGGAATCTCATCAACGCTCAAATGATTCCCCCATGATAGCAGCCAGTGGCCCACAAATTTCCTCCCTTGTTTATTTTAGAACCTTAATATATCTACCAACAGGCCCAGGAGATCTTTTAGTCTTAAGTCCGTTTAACGTATCCAATACCACTGCCACGTCGAATTAAAATCCTGAAGGGCACTGAAATGAGATCATTTTGCATTATCTTTTCTAGTCAATACATCTAGAAAATATTCAATATATCTTCATTGGCTCTCTTGTCTCTTAGAGTTCTAACTTCCTCTAGAACTGCTCCTTTACGATTATAATAATGGAACAACATTTTAGTATTGTACTGAGCATCATTTACTGTGCTTATTCATCCATAGGGTCCTTTTTATTCCTTTTAACATGCTTACATCCCTCCTAGAGTTCACCCCATGCGCCCCTGGAGATTTTGTACAATTTGTCTTCCTTTTTTGCTACCAATTTAATTGCCCTTTTCATCCATTTTGGAGACTCTTGATTTTGCACTAACTTATCTTTCTTGTGTATCTATTTAACTTGCAACCTCAACATCATTAGGGTGAACATTTGAATGAAATTATATCAATGCAATCATATCAACAGGTTAGTGCCTCTTATAAAATAGCAGAGACAGGAATTCAATATGAGCACATTAAGCATTCTTAGCATAACATCGCCATCGGTAATTTGCCAGGTTTTCTCTTTCAAAGTGCTAATTTTTCTCAGCTGAATTGTTTGCCGGCAATATCTCCCAAGTTAATTTCTTTGAGTCAGCTGATTTAATACAAAATAAAGAAAGACTTGCATTTATATAGTGCCTTTCACGACCACCAGACGTCCCAAAGCATTTTACAGCCAGTGAAGTACTTTTTGAAGTGTCGTCACTGTTGTAATGTAGGAAACACGGCAGCCGATTTGCGCACAGCAAGCTCCCACAAACAGAAATGTGATAATGACCAGATAATCTGTTTGTGATGTTGATTGAGGGATAAATATTGGCCAGGACACCGGAGACAACTCCCCTGCTCTTCTTTGAGATAATACCATCGGATCTTTTACGTCCATTTGAGCAGGCAGACGGGGCCTCAGTTTAACGTCTCATCCGAAAGATGCCACCTCCGGCAGTGCAGCACTCCCTCAGCACTGCACTGGAGTGTCAGCCTAGACTTTTTGTGCTCCAGTCTCTGGAGTGGGACTTGAGCCGACAGGCAAGGGTCCTACCAACTGAGCCACAGCTGACACTTGCAGATAACTGGCTGGAAATCAGCCTGCCCCTCTGGTTTAACAGCAAGCATAGATTGTACAAGCAGGTCATGGTGCCAGCGCAAGGAGCCTGTCCCAATAGTTACTCTTCCTAAATTGGTGGCTACACTGGAAGAACCCCACTGTTGTACAGGTGGACTGATAGCTTAGAACAAAGAGATGCCATTCAGCATCAAGGTGGATCTCAGGCCATTGCAGACACTGGCGCCACCTGCTTTAAATGATAGCACTGCACTAGAATCGGGCTGCATCCAGTGGCTACACTGCATAATAATTGCCGCACGGTTTAATGGAAGTTAACCTCATTATTTATTTATTCCGACTGGAAAGTCGAGAGCTCTCTACACATTTCACTGACTTTGCATTCTGGTTCTACAGAGACATTTGGGATGTTGATGGACCCTGCAGCTTAGCTCTCCCAATAAATGTGTTACATGTCACTGAGCTAGCTAGATAACTTGAGGCAGCATGGCACATAGTTGGCTCGGAGTGAAAACAAATCAGCCAACGTTCCTATTCTTGATTAGCATCCACCAGTCCTCACTGGAAAGGCATGTGTGCGTAGACATTGGGTGAGGGGAGTATCATGCTCAACTGTGAAGGCCCTCCCACAGTCAACTAACTAGCTGACACTAAAGGGTGTATTTTATGATATTGCATCACGGGGGACCTCAACTGCTGGGGCCACAATTTCATCAGACACTGCGACACATCAGGGAGGGGGAGAAGTTCCTGGACTTTATGTTTCAGGAGGTAGTCACACCTATGAAATTAATTAATTCAGATGTAGTCAGTGGTTAGGGACAGGACGGTGTGATTATGAGTGAGGCAGGTACGGGGAACCAGGAGGTAGTGTTGGAGGAGCCGCAGCCCTTGCTCTTGTCAAACAGTTTCGAGATTCTTTCTCCCTGTGAGGGCGGGAGCGGGGACTGCAGGGAGGATGAGCAACCTGGCCACAGCACCGTGGAACAGGGGGCCATTCAAGTGGGGGGAGTAAAAAGAAATGTTGTAGTGGTAGGGGATAGTATCATTAGGGGGATAGATAGGGTTCTCTGCAGTCGAGAGCGGGAGTCCCGAAGGCTGTGTTGTCTGCCCGGTGCCAGGGTTAAGGACATCTCTTCTAGGCTGGAAAGAAACTTGGAGCGGGAGGGGAAGGATCCAGTTGTCGTGGTCCATGTTGGTACAAACGACGTAGATAGGACAAGGAAGAAGGTTCTGTTAAAGGAGTATGAACAGCTAGGGGTCAAATTAAAAAACAGAACCTCAAGGGTAATAATCTCTGGATTATTACCTGAGCCACGAACGAATTTGGCTAGGATAAATAAAATTAGAGAGTTAAATGCGTGGCTCCAAGACTGGTGTGGGAAAAATGGGTTTTGCTTCTTGGGACACTGGCACCAGTACTGGGACAAGAGGGAGCTGTTCCATTGGGACGGACTTCACTTGGCCAGTGCTGGGACTAGAATCCTGGCGAATCATATAACTAGGGCTGTAGAGAGGGCTTTAAACGAATTAGTGGGCGGGAGGTTTCTAGAGAGCAAATAATAAAAATGACTGCGGAGAAGGTCATAGACTTAGGTAGCAGTGGGGGAATTAAAAAACAGAGCGTGTCAGGAAGGGACAGAAGGTGTGGAGTAAAAGGTAAAGTAGTAAAAGGGGAAAAAGCAGGAACTAAGTGTCACAAAACATATTTGAAAGTTCTTTATCTGAATGCACGTAGCATTCGTAACAAAATGGACGAGTTAACGGCACAAATAACTACATATGTGTATGATCTTGTGGCCATTACAGAAACATGGCTGCAGGGTGACCATGACTGGGAATTAAATATACCAGGTTATTTAACGATCAGGAAGGAAGGGGAGGTGGGGTGGCTATGTTAATAAAGGAAGGAATCACTGTAATACAGAGAAATGATATTGGGTCAAAGGATCAGGATAGTGAAACAGTTTGGGTGGAGATACGGAATAATAAGGGGAAAAAAACACTAGTGGGCGTAGCCTATAGGCGTCCGAACAGTTGCAACTCTGTTGGACGGAGTATTAATCAGGAAATAGTTGAGGCTTGTAATAAGGGAACAGCTATAATTATGGGGGATTTTAACTATCATATTAACTGGACAAATCAAATTGGGCAGGGCAGCCTTGAGGATGAGTTCATTGAGTGTATTACGGATGGGTTTCTTGAGCAGTATGTAACTGAACCGACCAGGGGGCAAGCAACCTTAGATTTGGTCCTGTGTAATGAGACAGGATTAATTAAAAATGTCCTAGTAAAGGATCCCCTTGGAATGAGTGACCATAACATGGTTGAATTCCATATTCAATTAGAGGGTGAGAAGGTTGGATCTCAAACAAGCGTGCTGAGCTTGAATAAAGGAGACTATGAAGGTATGAGAGTGGAATTGATTAGAGTGGACTGGGAAAATAGATTAAAGGGTAAGACGGTACATGATCAGTGGTGTACATTTAAGGAGTTATTTTACAACTTCCAAAAAAAATATATTCCACAGAGGAAAAAAGGGTGTAAAAGAAAAGATAGCCATCCGTGGCTGAGTAAAGTAATAAAGGATAGTATCCGACTAAAAACAAGGGCATATAAGGTAGCCAAATCTAGTGGGAGGATAGAAGATTGGGACGTGTTTAAAAGACAGCAAAAAATAGCGAAAAGATTGATTAAGAAAGGGAAGATAGATTATGAAAGTAAATTAGCAAAAAATATAAAAACTGATAGCAAAAGTTTCTATAGTTATATAAAAAGAAAAAGGGTGGCTAAAGTAAATGTTGGTCCCTTAGAGGATTAGACCGGGAAGTTAATGGTGGGAAACATGGAGATGGCAAAAACGCTGAACAATTATTTTGTGTCAGTCTTTACGGTAGAAGACACTAAGAATATCCCAACACTGGACAAACAGGGGGCTCTGGGGGGGGGAACTAAATACGATTAAAATCACTAAGGAAGTGGTACTTGGTAAAATAATGGGACTCAAGGCGGGTAAATCACCTGGACCTGATGGCTTGCATCCTAGGGTCTTGAGGGAAGTGGCGGTAGGGATTGTGGATGCATTGGTAATAATTTTCCAAAACTCCCTGGACTCAGCAAAGGTCCTGGCAGATTGGAAAACTGCTAATGTAACACCCTTATTTAAAAAGGGTAGTAGGCAGAAGGCTGGAAACTATAGACCTGTTAGCCTAACATCTGTGGTTGGTAAAATTTTAGAGTCCACTATTAAGGAGACAGTAACGGGACATTTGGATAAACATAATTTAATAGGACAAAGTCAGCATGGTTTTATGAAGGGGAAGTCATGTTTGACAAATTTCTTGAGTTCTTTGAGGAAGTAACATACAGGGTGGATAAAGGGGAACCAGTGGACATAGTGTATTTAGACTTCCAAAAGGCATTTGACAAGGTGCCACACAAAAGATTATTGCTCAAGATAAAAAATCATGGGATTGGGGGTAATATTCTGGCATGGGTGGAGGATTGGCTATCTAACAGAAAGCAGAGAGTTGGGATAAATGGTTCGTTCTCAGACTGGCAATCAGTAACTAGTAGTGTTCCGCAGGGGTCAGTGCTGGGTCCCCAACTCTTTACAATCTATATTAATGATTTGGAGGAGGGGACCGAGTGTAACATATCAAAGGTTGCAGATGATACAAAGATGGGAAGGAAAGTAGTGAGTGAGGAGGACATAAAAAACCTGCAAAGGGACATAGACAGGATAAGTAAGTGGGCAGAGATTTGGCAGATGGAATACAATACTGGAAAGTGTGAGGTTATGCACTTTGGCAGGAAAAATCATAGAGCTAGTTATTATCTTAATGGCAAGAAACTGGAAAGTACTGTAGTACAAAGGGATCTGGGGGTCCTGGTGCACGAAACTCAAAAAGTTAGTATGCAGGTGCAGCAAGTGATCAAGAAGGCCAATGGAATGTTGGCTTTTATTGCTAGGGGGATAGAATATAAAAACAGGGAGGTATTGTTGCAGTTGTACAAGGTATTGGTGAGACCGCACCTGGAATACTGCATACAGTTTTGGTGTCCATACTTAAGAAAAGACATACTTGCTCTCGAGTCAGTACAAAGAAGGTTCACTCGGTTAATCCCGGGGATGGGGGGGTGGACATATGAGGAGAGGTTGAGTAGATTGGGACTCTACTCATTGGAGTTCAGAAGAATGAGAGGCGATCTTATTGAATCTTATGTGAAGGGGCTTGATCGGGTGGATGTGGTAAGGATGTTCCCAATGATGGGTGAAACTAGAACTAAGGGGCATAATCTTAGCATAAGGGGCTGCTCTTTCAAAACTGAGATGAGGAGAAACTTCTTCACTCAGAGGGTAGTAGGTCCATGGAATTTGCTGCCCCAGAAAGCTGTGGAAGCTACATCATTAAATAAATTTAAAACCGCAATAGACAGTTCCTTGAAGTAAAGGGAATTAGGGGTTACGGGGAGCGGGCAGGAAATTGGACATGAGTCTATGTTCGGAACGGTCATGGCCCTGTGGGTAACGGAGCGGGCCCAGGGGCTGTGTAGCCTGGTTCTGCTCCTACTTGTGTTCTAATTATGTGTTAGATTTCAGGAGATGGTTCTATTCCTGTTCCTGGCTGGGGTGGAGATCACCTTTTACAGAAGGTAAGTACTGTAGAAAATATAGGGACAGTGATCTCCTGGACGAGTTTCGATCGCCTAGATGGATCGGAGAGGAATTTCTCAGATTTTTTTCTCCCAAATTGGCCATTGGGTTTTTTACCTGGTTTTTCGCCTCTCCCAGGAGATCACATGGGTTCGGGAGGGATGCAGAGTGATAGTAGATTTGAGGTTAGGATCAGATCAGCCATGATCTTATTGAATGGTGGAGCAGGCTCGAGGGGCCGATTGGCCTACTCCTGCTCCTATTTCTTATGTTAATATGTTTCTTATTATGCCACATGTGCAGTCACAATCCAGCATGAATTGGTTTCTCCAAGAGAGGAGGCAAAAAAAAGGAGGTTGGAAGTAAATTGGAGGAGGCTATAAGACAGAGCCTGACTTTGTACAGCATGGCAGTAACTACAGACTTTGGGAGCCCTGGAGAGAGTGCATTATTCAAAGAAAGTGGTGTTAATAGAGAAGGTGGTTTAGTTCGCCAATTTCCTCTCTGTTTCTCCCCATCTCCTCTCTGTGCTGGGGTGTGTTCCATAGACTGCAGCAGCCCACTGGTCTCTGCATTTGGGAGCCTGAAAGTGCTGGCCGACTATTCAGCCACTGAAGGTAGCACAGCCAAGCCCAACCCTGCGCTCCAGCTAACACACCAGCTCGGGTTGCCAGTTCTGGTTGGATGTATTCCCGGTGGTTTCATCACATGACCTCCCACTGTCAACTGCCCCGCCCCCCACGCTACCTCCCATTGGCCGGCCAACACGCCTTCCCATGCCAGTTGGAAAAGCGATTAGATTCTTCATTACCCGATTCGATGATTCTTGACTGTCAATCAAACGGCCCTTTTTCCCATCTCCGATGTTCTTACAATTTATAAGCACAAGTGTTCGAAGTAAATGAAAAAAGATAAGACAATTTTTTTAATGCCCATACGCTGTTTCTCCTGGCTTCTTCGCAGATCTTCGCGATCAATTGTCAATTCCTGGAGACTCCATGACAATCCTGGAGGATTGGCAATCCTAATTCCAGCAGTGGTAGCCGTGAGGAGCGGGAGACGCTGACTTGAGTCTTCCCTCCCACATCCCTCCCTGACCCTGAAGGGCCTCGGGCCAGTTCTAGCACCCCAATTACCGCCTCAGCTGAGATCTGGTACGTTAGCACAGATGAGCAATCAAGATTAATGAGACGGTGAGTTAATAAATCAATATTCAAGGGTGAGGGAGCAGTGGACACATTTGCTAATGTTGCTTAGAGTTATATAGAAATTACAGCACACATCTGTGCCGGTATTTATGCTCCACATGAGTTGTCTTCCTCCTTCAACTAAGCCTATCAGCATATCCTTCTATTCCTTTCTCCCTCGTGTACTTATCTAGCTTCCCCTTAAATGCGTCAGTGCTATGCGGTTGGAGTAGGGAGGGGAAATTGCACAGGAAGGATTCCTTTCCATGGTGTTCCCAACATATCCAAACAGGAGCAGGATTGAGGGCTGGAGGGGGCGTAATTGGTGGGGGGAGAAAAGGATTTGATCAATTGACGAGTTTGCTTTTGACGCACCCTTTAAAGGATGTTTTTGAATGGAGCTGGTTTAGTTTTTTTTTAGCTGTTTCTTTCTTCAAAGTGAAAATAATTGCTTGCGGTCCAAAGAAAGCGTTCTGCAGTACGTTTCTTCCAGATTTGTTGTTCACATGAAGGCAAGTCGCCCCCTAGAAAGAAAGTAGCCCACCCGTCCTGCAAAGTTTCTGTCACATTCAAAACCGAAGGAAAAAAAAGGAATCGGATCAAAGGTCTTCTTTCCTTAAAGGGGATATTTCAAGTCTAAACTGCTGACTCATCCTTGCGATCAATTCTGACTTCTATAGCCGTACAAGTGTATTGGTATCTGCGATGCAAACAATGACTTGCTTGGGCTGAAAGGTTAATGCTAAACTGCCCCATACACTCCTTCATTGGAATGCATCGTGAGACCTTTGCTACGAGGATCATTTCCTGGTGTAAGCTGGGTTTTAACCCTCTTATTATTTTGGCCATCTGAATGAAGTTGGACTGAATGAGAAAGCAGTGGTGATTTATTGGATTTGTCAGTCTTAGCTGCACTAATACTTAAATACTTTCTCTCAACTACTGGGGCTTTTCTTGTGTGTGGATCAATTTCCCATTGATCTTCATCAACAAAGAGAGAGACTCTCGACTGACGGTGGCTTGTTTTCTCTCTTGAAAAATGGGCAACCGGAGTTGAAAATCTGGTGAGGACTTTGTGCCCCCATTTGTCCGTCTGAATCAACTTTCAGTCAGGCCTTTAAATGGGCGCCCAGCACTCTTGCCCAAAACAGGCAGGAGGCAACGTTCCTTCTAAGCTGCACAACCGGTGCCGCTCTCTGCCAGTCCCATGCCACCCGGGACCGGATTTTCCAATGTTAAATTTTGCGCACCCCCAAAAAATGAGGCGGGAACATTGGCAGGAGGCCGTTTAAATATGCAAATCATGACCTTACACCTGTTGTATGACACCGATTACAACTTTCAAGGAGAAATAGGGAAAGCATCCACGGTGCACGCCAGTCCCACTTTCTCCAGGCGTTGAGAGGTCTTAAAGGGACCACTGGAGGTCTCTCCCGAAAGGCAAGTTTCTTTTTAAGATTTTTTATGGGGCCAGAAGGAGTTAAGTGGAGAGACTAGAGAAGCTGGGTTATCCAGAGCAGAGAAGGTTAAGGGGAGATTTAATAGAGGCATTCAAAATCATGAAGCATTTTGATAGAGTAAACAAGGAGAAACTGTTTCCAGTGGCAGAAGGGTTGGTAACCAGAGGACGCAGATTTAAGGTAATTGTCAAAAGATGAGATGAGGAGAATATTTTTACACAGCGTGTTGTTCTGATCTGGAATGATCTGCCTGAAAGGGTGCTGGAAGCAGATTCAGTCGTAACTTTCAAAAGGGATTTGGATAAATACCTGAACAGGAGAAAACTGCAGGGCTATGGGGAAAGAGCAAGGGAGTGGGACTAATTGGAGAGCTCTTTCAAAGAGCCGGCACAGGCACAATGGGCCGAATGACCTCCTTCTGTGCTGTAAGATTCTATGATTCTATTCTATAAACCTGCCTTGGTCCTGTAACCCTTAAACCCTTGCCTAACAAAAATCTATCAATTTCAGTTTTGAAATTTTCAATTGACCAAGCATTTATAAAACCCTTCCATTTGTATAGCCCCTTTCACATCCTCAGGATGCTTTTTTACGAGTTGTCCCTGTTGCTGTGTAAGCAAATGCGGCAGTCAGTTTGTACACAGCATGGTCCCAAACAGCAAATAAGATAAATGACCAGATAATCCCCTTTTGATGGTGTTGGTTATGAGATAAGGACACCAGGAGAACTCCCCTGCTCTTCTTCAAAAAGTGCCGTGGAATCTTTTAAGTCCAGCTGAACAGGCAGGTGGAATCTCAGTTTAGCGTCTCATCCGAAAGAGAACAGAACCACCAGTACTGCAGTCTGTCAGTGCCCCACTGAAGTGTCAGCCTAGATCATGTGAGGAAGTCTTGAAGTGGGGCTTAAACCTACAGCCTTGTGACTCCGAGAGGTGAGAGTGCAACCACTGAGCCACAACAACAACTTGTATTTATATAGCACCTTTAACGTAGCAAAACGTCCCAAGGCACTTCGCAGGAGCATTATCAAACAAAATTTGACATTGAGCCACATAAGGAGATATTAGGATAGGTGATCAAAAGCTTGGTCAAGGAGGTAGGTTTTAAGGAACGTATTAAAGGAGAAAAGAGAGGCGGAGAGGTTTAGGGAGGGAATTCCAGAGCGTAGGGCCTTGGCAGCTGAAGGTACGGCCACCAATGGTTGAGCGATTAAAATCGGGGATGCTCATGAGGCCAGAATTGGAGGAGCGCAGCTATCTCGCAGGGTTGTGGGGCTGGAGGAGGTTACAGAGATAAGCTGACAGTAAGTTACCGAAGAACAACGGGCACCCGTTGGCCTTATTCCAGCAAGGATGTGATGACCAGGAGAGGGAAGAAAATTAACAGAGAATAATCTTTTAAAAACCGGTTTGGAAAAGCTTTGTAGTACGGCCCATTTAATCTTTCATTCAGCAAGTCAGTCAGCATAGGGTCTGCAGAGATCACTTAAAAAAAACATTTAACACAAAAAGTGATTAGACTTTTAAAATGCAATGATGTCTCCAGGTGAAATTTGGCAGCAAATTCATTGTTAGTGTGCTGAGCATTGAAAAGCAGATAATTGGGGAGGATTTTCTGCTTGGATCAGGGTTTCCTCTGTATATAATAGTTATGCTCAGATTAGGACTTCCAGAAAATGGGGGTGAATCACATCTGGCGTGGTGCTTTGGAACTGTTGCACGGTCCGATGTCTGTTTACCTGGAGTCTGTGTATTTTTTTACCATCACACTGACACTGCTGAGTCAAGCTGGGGCCTGGTTTTACAGTTGCTGGCCACCCTTCACGTGAGCGCAGGAGCAGGCTATTTAACTGTGGAGGGCTTCGCACTTGAACCTGATCCTGGCAATCGAATGTGTATACGTGCACGCATTGTCAGCCGTGGCTCAGTGGGTAGCACTCTTGCCTCTGAGTCAGAAGGTTGTGGGTTCAAGTCCCACTCCAGGGACTATGAGCATGAAAATCTAGATCTGACAGTAGTGCAGTACTGAGGAAGTGCTGCACTGTTTACAACAGTGACTGCACTTCATTGGCTGTAAAGCACTTGGGGATGTCCTGGGGTTGTGTAAAGGCACTATATAAATGCAAGTCTTTCTTTTCTTATATATAATGTATAACTAAAAAATATGTATATAGGCACATCTATTCTATAATCCTCATCGGCACATAAACCACACTCACAGGCAGTTTGCAGCAAGGGTTACTGGAATGCAATCAAGGCTTTTCCTCTCCCCAGCTCAGGGGTGCTCAGGCCAGTTTGTAACATTCCAACCGGCAACCTTAACTGAGGTCGGCCCACAGACTGGGGATCAACCATTAAACACCTGGACATCACGACACGTTCAGCTGGTCATAGCTTCTCCAGATTGAGCACCTTTGTATCAGTCCTTGGACTGCTCCGAAGTACTTGCTCTGACTAGCATCCACGGAGCCATTACAGGCCAACCTGTAACCGACATCACCTGGGTGGCTTGGGAACCCCCAACTAAACTCTGGTGCACAAAAGTGCAGTGGTTATGTTACTGGACCTGTAATCCAAAGGCTTGGTCCAATAATCCAAGGAATCTGAGTTCGAATCCCACCCCCAGCAATTTGACAATTTGAATTCCGTTTTAAAAATCTGGAAATAAGTGGCCATTAAGCTGTTGGATTGTTGTAAATACTCATCTGGTTCACTCGTATCCTTTGGGAAAGGAAACCTGTCGTCCTGGCTCCAGTGTGGAAGCCACTCAATTCTACCAAACCGCTGTCTCAGGGTAACTAGGGATGAGCAATAAAATGCAGCTCTTGCCAATAAATAAAATATTGTAGAAATTATGGTATTTCCTCAAAAGTTCGAGATATCAAGGTGATATTTTTTTCTTTAAAGGAAGGTGGAGAGAGATACTTCCCTCTTGCTCCTTGACCTTGTCCTTTAGCTTGTGATTCTTTTCAGATACACTTTTTGGGGAGGGGGAAATCCATGGGGCTGATGAAAGGAAAGTGATTCACAGTACCAGAGTCCGGGAGGTTTCTATCCCTTTACAAAATACTTAACAGTAATTTTCTACACACTTGGATCCTTTGATACTCAGCGTGGTTAAAAAAGTGCATTTATTTATGAAACATCTCTGCTTTAATTCTTTTAGGATGGCAGTAAGAACATTGGGTAAGATACAAAAAAAAGTCCAATTACAATCTTTTTAGTTGATAGAGAAATTGTTTCTCTGACAGAAACTGTGCCTTACTTCCTGCCCTCTTCTTCCATCTTCTCTCTCTCTCTCTCTCTCAATTATTTCTTGTGTTCTTCTCCGAACCATCTTTCACAACCGATGCAGAATGGGTGTTTCGACAAGTGGGGAAGGGAGAGTTTAAAATAGTGTGTCAAGGCCGACGAGTTGAAAGTGCGGCGTGCAATATTAGTGGTGGTCACAGCGCCAGGGACCCGGGTTCAAATCCGGCCTCGGGTAACTGTGTGGAGTTTGCACATTCTCCCCGTGTTTGCGTGGGTTTCCTCCGGGTGCTCCGGTTTCCTCCCACAGTCCAAAGATGTGCGGGTTAGGTTGATTGGCCATGATTAAAAAATTGACCCTTAGTGTTAGGGGGGATTAAATACGTGGGGTTACGGGGATA
The DNA here is from genome assembly GCF_052327205.1 of Somniosus microcephalus. Lineage (NCBI taxonomy): Eukaryota > Metazoa > Chordata > Chondrichthyes > Squaliformes > Somniosidae > Somniosus > Somniosus microcephalus. The sequence continues at coordinate 49,084,520 of NC_140987.1, forward strand.
GGGCTTGGGTGGGATGGCTGTCGGTGTAGGGACCGGGTGCTTGGGTTTGGATGATCAGCCATGATCTCGTTGAATGGCGGAGCAGGCTCGAAGGGCCGAATGGCCTACTCCTGCTCCTATCTTCTATGTTTCTATGTTTGCCAGCCGTTTCGATGAGGCCTGGAGTGAAATCTGCAGCTCAAGTCAGTCTTGTTGTCCTAGCATCAGTTCAGAACTAGAGTTTAAATATTCATTGGTGATTTGTGGAGGTTGGCCTTTGGGATTATAAACCATGCGGTTCAAAAATCAGAGTTAATTTGAAGTGTGTCGCAGATATTTAGTTTAAAGACTCCCTCCCCCACTGCAGCAGTACCTCGTAGCCTACTGATGTTAAAATAGGACATCATCTGCCTCGCTGCGAGCAGCACTGCGGGAGATACACTAGTATCTATACTGTAAGAAATATTTTTGATTAAATTGTTTGAGGTTTCGGAAGTAGTTCACTCAAAGAGCCCTGTTTGCACGAGATGCTCTGGCAGCTACACAGCAGAAGTTGCGAGGCAAGTTCAAGAGGTCAAAGGGCACCTTGGTCAACAATTTCTGGCTTGCAGGACAGAAATTCCCGCTATAAATAAGCTGCTCGTTCAGCAGGGTCCACACTGCCTGCAGGCCACTCGCCTTGTCGCCTTTTCAGTAATGCTGCTCGCCAAGAGCTTCAAGCAGTTTAAAGCAGAAAATCCGAACCCACTCCTGCGATGGCTCCATTAGTACAGCCACAGCCCATTGTGGCCCCAGGAAGACCAGACAAACGGAGAAGGTTCCAGGTTAGAAAAGTCGGCCTGCGCTGAGGCAGCTGACCTCATCCCCTGGTGCTTGTAAAAGGTGCTACAATTGGCTTTAGCATCTCCGTGCCAGTGGGAGGCAGGGGGGTGAGGGGAAATGGAACGGAGGAGGCTGAGGGGAGACTTCTGAGGTGTATAAAATATGAGGGGACCTAGCTAGAGTGGATAGGAAGGACCTATTTCCCTTAGCAGAGAGGTCAATAACCAGAGGACATAGATTTAAAGGAATTGGTAGAAGGATTAGTGGGGAGTTGAGAACTTTTTTCACCCAGAGGGTGGTGGGGGTCTGGAACTTACTGCCCGAAAGGGTGGTAGAGGCAGAAACCCTCATCACATTTAAAAAGTACTTGGCTATGCGCTTGAAGTGCCGTAACCTACAAGGCTACGAACCTAGAGCTGGAAACTGCGATTAGGCTGGAGAGCTCTTTTTCAGCCGGCACAGACAGGATGGGCTGAACGGCCTCCTTCTGTGCCGTAAATTTCTATGATTCTATGAATAAATCCTGCTTCTGATCACTATCCAGTGACTGCGGCTGGGAAGTGTTAAGCGTGTAAACTTCGATTAAGGACAGAATCGGCCATCCTGCTGGGGAAGAATAACCCTCCGGTTAGTGGTGGTCGTTGAACTGTACCACACAAGAGGTAGGCCTTCAGGGTCGGAGGGGGAGGGAAAGAAAAAACATCACATAGCTTCATTGAAAGCAACAAGAGAGGCTCACAGGCCTCTATCGCTGCTGTTAACAGCCTAGGCAAGTTTCAGATATTACTGCAATTACTCACCTGCTCTGTAGGACAGCCAATACCCCTTTTAAAAAGAGATTAATGCCGTCCTGGCGACACTTGATCAACACTCTTTGTCAGGCATTCTCGGCAGTGGGAGATTGTGTCCCAGTTGGCAGCAATTTAAACATCTCTGAGCATGTATCACCGCCTAGTCATCTGACTGCTATTACTTGACTTGAGATTCAGACTTCACAATGATATTTGGACAGGTCTTGGAATCTAAGCCACTTGCTGTCTCTCCGAACTGTTTATTGCTGAAAGTTGTCTTCAGTGTCAGTCGTTTTTTTTTTAGATGTTGGCCTCGCGTAAGAATGTTCCTTCCTTATGTGGGCAAGGGAGGGGGAAATGGGATACAACTTGTCACTGCAATCTCTTGCAGACAGTTGAGGTAGCAAATCAGGTACAGCAGTGGTTTTTGTGGGCAAATACAGTGCAGCATTTATCCCATCTCCTCCTCCTGTTATTCTGCCCCCCTCCCCCCCACCCCCCCCCTGCTCCGGCATCCCCACCCACCGCCACTTCAGGCATGTGTCAGAGGTCACCGATGTTGTCCATCCAGTCATAGTTGGCTGCACAGATGCTGGCACGTCACAGCAGAGCGCTCCCAATGTCTCGGGAGAGGCTGCTGTTCACTCAGCAGTTTTGTTGGAGGCTGCTCGCTTGATGGAAGCCTGAGCGAAGCACTGTTATTAATGAATTATGACAGACCTTGTACTCGGCAGGGCAGAAAGGTTTCAGCTCTCTCTTTTTAGGACACAACTTAATTGAAGACGCTCCAGAACGGCAAAGAAAAAAGCGCTCTGGTGATGCTCCTTTAAGTGCGTACATTTCAGATAGCCAAAGGGGCTGCAAGTGGCAGTGTTTAAGGCCATTATAATGGCTGAATAATTTTCCTGGGAATGATCTCTTCCAGCTGCCCCTACTGCTGTTATTTGTTTGTTTTTCACCTTGGCCCTTGCCCTCCCGGTGAAATGCTGACCCAGCTCGAACTGCGATGCAAGTGTAGGAAATGGGTTGATCATTGTAGCCGTCTACAGGTTCATTAAGGGAAGGAGCGCGAGCTCGGTGTGGTGCTTGCCATCAGGCAGCGAGGATTAAAACCTGAACGCTTCTCAGTAGCAGCCCCCTGGAGGCATGACGAGAATAGATGAGCAACAAACACCACACAACAGAGAGGCAAACTTTCTTTGTCATTTTCTCCACGGATGTTAGCGGTGACAAGGCAATGGACTGTCAGCCCGGTGAGTTGCGGAGGCATTTTCCCAGTTGTCCTAGCTGTTCTCCCAACCGTGGATCTCCGCACCAACTGTGTAGATCTGCTTTATTGATGCTAGAAATTACCTGTCATTCTAATGTCAGCGCGATGCTGTACCACCGTTTCCACGCTGCACAAACTTCTAACTTTGACGCTTGTTTAATTTTAATTATTTCTTCCGCGCCTGTCAATTTTGTGTGACGCAGCCCTCTTAACTTCTACATACAAGCCACTCGAAAAGTGCTTCTTTTTTTCTCTCTTTTGCTCTGTGGCATTCTCCAGGCAGTGTTGGTGCTGTTTCCAGAAAAACCGGGCGCTCCCACAATCGCAATGGGAGGGGTCAGCACCAGTGGGTTAATCGCAGGGATCATTGTAACCATTTCAGTACATGCTTTCCGTGCTAAGATAGGAGAGGCTGGGATCCTTTCAAAAAGGTCACGATGATCAGAATATTGCAAAAGTGAATCCAAGAAGCGTTTGCAGATGAGAACAATTCTCTCTTTGCTTTCCTTCACAAATGACAAAAGTAAAAGTAGGAATTGCCCTGTTCTTCTGACTTAGCTGAAAAATGGCGGTCTCCAAGCATTTCTCAGGGGAAGAAAAATCCTAATTGGGAATGGGATGCTCCCGCTTTTGATAGCAGGGCCTCTCTCTCTCTGTGTCGTGAAATCTAGGCATTTATTTGTTTTGACTTTCAGTGGCCTGTTGCAGACCTTTTGTTCAGCGGTACATCCTCGCAGCAGTCTGGCCGTTGCTCTCCTGTGTTTTTTTCTTTTATGTAAATAGCTTTCCTCTTTTCACCAAAAGAACTGATGCTGCGAGCTGTTTATGGCCTGTCCTAAACGGTCGCTTTGAGGACGGTAATGAAAGATTGAACGTATAAAAAGAAGTTGTGATGTGGGAATGGCTGATTAATTCAGTGATAGACAGATTTTTGCAAGATAAGGGAGTGAAGGGTTATGGGGAGCAGGCTGGGAAGTGGCTTTGAGCCCAGAATCAGCCACGATCTTATTGAATGGCGAAGCAGGCTCGAGGGGCCAAATGGCCTATTCCTGCTCCTATTTCTTATGCTCTTAGTGGCTGGTTAAGTCGGCATCAGTGTGAGAACCGTTAACTCTGGTAAGCATGTGCAATGATTTTTTTTCGCTTAATGTTGTGGAAAATGTTTTTTTTATTATGATGCTCTAAAAAAGGAGGGAAAAATGACATCTTCATCCATGTTTCTCAATTGGTTTTTTGATTACTGAGCTTTTCACGACATTTTTAAGAGTATTTTGAAACTGAATCCCTTAAAGATCAGTAAGTAGTTTGGTTATCCTGTAGTATTGGGATATAAGTTCCCATATTCTGTGCCTTGGAACACGAGTAGTTAATGAATGCACCGAGAGCAGAGCTGGAATCCGTATTGGCTGCATTCGGCTTGTCTGCCTCGACAGACTCTGCCTTCGCCTCCCCTCGAGTGCCTGGCAGGATCTGTTGCACGCAGGTCAAGCAAGCAAGTAAGAGCTCGATAGAAATAAAGAGCAAAGCTAACAAGCAAACAGCGTGCTGGTGTCCAGGGGTGCCACTGAACCCAGAGCAGTGCCCATTAGATGCAGTCAGTGGTGATCTGCAAACTTGTGCAACTTGGCCCAAAGCAGTGCCGCGATTGAACGGGACCACATTTTATGGGAAGCTCATGACATTTTAGTACAGCGGCAGGTAAACAGTGTACAGTCCTCGCCACTTCAGTTGGCTCGAAATTTCTAGTTGTAAGCCACGTGACATGGAGACGTGCTGTTCAAAGTCAGGAAAATTCAAACGCTGTGTATTTAAAAAGTGCATATATAGGTGGGGGAAATATATGAAAGGGAACAAACGGCTCCCATAAACAAGTCTATTCCGATTTGAAATTGAATTAGAGTACAGGAAACTTTCGTTTATCCGGAGGTTAAATGTCCGGAAAGTTCTATCCACCGGCAAAATTCTGGAGTCGGTTCAGATAAGTTTTTTTTCTTTTCGTTGCTTTTTTTCTGCAGTCGTGGCTCTGCAAGGTCTAGCTGAAGCTGTTGCTTAGCTACAGAGACGCTTGCAAGCTACGCCGACTGTTTTGAAGCTGTTTAAGCAACAGGGTTTGTTGCTTCACACGGAGCTCAGAAGCTCCGTATGTTTTAACATTAGCGCTGGTTTCTACGGCAGTTTTGATGGGACGGCACCAGCTCGGTCCCGTCAGTGCCGGATACCAGAAAGTTTCCTGTACTTATAATTCAAATGAAATCAATATCTTACACTGTTACCCAAAGTGATTAGAAATCGTGGCAACTTCTGACTGGCTCCTCGCTGTGTAATTGAAGGAAACTGGAGTTTGTGAGATCAGTCTTGTTGGTGTGGGTTAGTGTCTATGAGCTTTAACAAGCAGAGGGTTTAGTTTGAGTTTTAATTGTAATGTTCTTTTTGATAGGTAACTAAAAATGGCATTTATAAAGTTGCTTTTTATAATGGAGATATGTTCCTAGGTTCCTAATGCAGCCTCTGCACGGTCGTGGTGCCCTGCCTCTAGCAGCAGGTTCACGCTGTTCAGTTCAGGTGACTTTTCACCCTAGGTACAGTGCGTGCGAGGCTGAACTCGTCTCACACTGAGGCAAACTGTAGTTAACTGACTGGGTCAATACATGGGTGTGACTGCTAAAGGGGTCTCTAGACGCTGATAAATTGTATATGCTAACTTAATTATTTCCTTGCTAAAAGCTTTAGAATAACAGTACCGTAAACAACCCCTACTTTTAGTACTGAGGAAGCCCTTCAGATTTGCATATTTAAAAATGTTAATGTCTTTATTTAGAATATCAAATTATGTCATTAAAATGTGCTGCTAGTATAACCCTTTAAATCTCAGACATTCACGTTGAAACAAAACTTGAGACCGAGCCACATAAGGAGGTATTAGGGCAGATGCTTGGTCAAAGAGGTCGGTTTTAAGGAGCGTCTTAAAGGAGGAAAGAGGGGTAGCGAGGTGGAGAGATTTAGGGAGGGAATTCCAGAGTCTGGGGTCTAGGCAACAGAAGGCACGGCCACCAATGGTGGAGCGATGAAAACCAGGGATGCTCAAGAGGGCAGAATTGGCGGAGCACTGAGATCTGTGGGGCTGGAGGAGATCACAGAGATGGGAAGGGTCGAGGCCATGGAGGGATTTGAAATCAAGGATGAGAATTTTAAAATCGGGGCGTTGCTTAACCGGGAGCCAATGTAGGTCAGCGAGCACAGGGGTGATGGGTGAACGGGACTTGGTGCGAGTTAGGACACGGGCAGCAGAGTTTTGGATGACCTCACATTTACGGAGGGTGGAAGGTGGGAGGCCGGGCAGGAGTGCGTTGGAATAGTCAAGTTTAGAGGTAACAAAGGCGTGGATGAGGGTCCCAGCAGCAGCTGAGCTGAGGCAGGGGTGGAGACGGGCGATGTTACAGAGGTGGAAATAGGCGGTCATAGGGATGGCATGGATATGTGGTCGGAAACTCATCTCAGGGTCAAATATGACACCAAGGTTACAATAGTCTGGTTCAGCCTCAGACAGTTGCCAGGTAGAGGGATGGAGTGAGTCGGTGGCTAGGGAGTGGAGTTTGTGGCTGGGACAGAAGGCAATGGCTTCGGTCTTCCCACCAGTGGCTCCAAAAACTAGGGGCCATGAATACAAAATAAAAACAGAAAATGCTGGAAATACTCAGCAGGTCAGGCAGTATCTGTGGAGAGAGAAACAAAATTAACGTTTCAGGTCGATGACCTTTCGTCAGGTCTATGACGTGAAATGTTAACTCTGTTTCTCTCTCCACAGATGCTGCCTGACCTACTGAGTATTTCCAGCATTTTCTGTTTTAATTTCAGATTTCCGGCATCCGCAGTATTTTCCTTTTGGCCATAAATACAAGATAGTTACTAATAAATCCAATAGGGAAATAAGGAGAAATGTCTTTACTCCGAGAGTGGTTACTCCACAAGTACATGAGAGAAAAGGGAATAGAAAGATATGCTGAAAGGTTGAGATGAGGCAGAGGGAATGGGAGGAAACTTGTGTTGAGTATAAACACCAGCTTGTTGGGCTGAATGGCCTATTTCTATGCAGTGTATTCTATGTTTTTTTTATTTATTCGTTCACTGGATGTGGGCGTCTCTGGCAAGGCCGGCATTTATTGCCCATCCCTAATTGCCCTTGGGGTGGTGAAGGTACTCCTACAGTGCTGACTTTGTCGTAGCAGTTTGGTACAACTGAGTGGCTTGATAGGTCATTTCAGAAGGCAGTTAAAAGTCAACCACATGGTGTGGGTCTGAATTCACATATAGACCAGACCGGGTAAGGACGGCAGGTTTCCTTTCCTCAACCCAATTGGGTTTTTACGATAATCTAGTAGTTTCATGACCACCATTACTGACGCTAGCTTTTTAATTCCAGATTGATTTAATTAACCAAATTTAAATTCCACAGCTGCCGTGGTGGGATTTGGACTCATGTCTCCAGATAATTAGTCCAGGCCTTTGGATTACTAGTCCAGTAACATAACCACTATGCTTCCGTACCCCCTAATCTGTTGGGTTGGGGCTCACCATCCTTGCCATCAGTCTCCATTACATAACTGGTTGACCAGCAACAGTGAAGCAGGCTGTTGGCAATGAGCCTGCAACAGCAGAGTCTTGAGGCACTTCACGATGTTTACCGATTGTTGAGCGCAGAATGACGTGCTCACTACACATCATACGGTGCCGCTTGTCCCTTTGAAACTATAAATAAAATGCAGATGTTTGTATGATTAAACCACCGGGGAAAAGCTTGTGCTGCAGAAGGTTGCTTTCCAATAAGAAAAAAATTCCCCAGTGACCGGCATTGGAGGCTTGTATACGGAAGATTTCTGCAATCCCGAACCTGGCTGCACAACTCCTCACAAAGCACCTCTTCCCCTTTTTAAGGCCGCTGCCTTATCTGGTGAGGCTGAAGGAGTTAACCGTGTGAAGGTATGCAACATCAAATCAGAGGCAATTTACAGTTACAGATTTTAGAAAGTGCAACGGTGGGTAGGTGACGTATTCATTCTAAATACCTAGACAGTGGAAAAAACACCCCGTTCTATAATTAAACTACAGATTGTGTCCTTCTAAACGTGGGATGAGTGTATTTTGAGACAGGGTGAAGTATTGTTGGTTCCGAGTCTGTCACTGGTGACGGGAGTAACTTGAAGTGATCACACAAGAAGTGTATTGATCCAGCTTTCAAGTGTGCAGTTTTAAGTGAATTTTTATATTGTCTATTGTACCAACACATTAAATTAGGCTGGTGACAACACCGCATAATTTAACTTGATCTGAAAATATTGTTTGTTTCCACACATCGGTGCTTCACAAGCCTTTTTATATCGGAAATCAGATAATTTTATGACACCCATGCTTTTCCCCATCAGCATAATCTGTCTATGTCCTCTCTCTTCACAGAGATACCCTTTCCCTCCTTTTACAGACCTTTCCCTCCTTTTATACACATTGAATGGTAGAATACTGAGAAGTGTAGAGGAACAGAGGGACCTTGGAGTGCATGTCCACAGATCCCTGAAAGGTAGTAGGACAGGTAAATAAGGTGGTTAAGAAGGCATACGGGAATACTTGCCTTTATTAGCTGAGGCATAGAATATAAGAGCAGGGAGGTTATGCTAGAACTGCATAAAACACTAGTTAGGCCACAGCTAGAGTACTGTGTACAGTTCTGGTCACCACATTACAGGAAAGATGTGATTGCACTAGAGAGGGTACAGAAGAGATTTACGAGGATGTTGCCAGGACTGGAGACTTTTAGCTATGAGGAAAGATTGGATAGGCTGGGGTTGTTTCTTTGGAGCAGAGGAGGCTGAGGGGAGATTTAATTGAGGTGCCTTCAGAGAAGAAGAGATTTCCCTTAGCAGGGAGGTCAATAACCAAGAGGCTGAAATTTTAAGTAATTGGTAGAAGGATTAGAGGGGAGTTGAGGAAAACTTTTTCACTTAGAGGGTGGTGGGGGTCTGGAACTCACTGCCTGAAAGGGTGGTAGAGGCAGAAACACTCATTGCATTTAAAAAGTACTGGGATGTGCACTTGAAGTGCCGTAACCTACAGGGCTATGGACCAAGAGCTGGAAAGTGGGATTAGGCTGGATTGCTCTTTTTTGGCCGGCACAGACACAAATGGCCTCCTCCTGTGCTGTAAATTTCTATGATTCTATGACGCGCTTTCCCTCCTTTTATACTCTCTCCTTTTTATAGACACCCTTTTCCTTCTTTTCGAGACATGCGCTCAAGTTCCGCCGACAGCCCCTTCAAGCACAGGTGGAGAATCACAGCTGTATACTCACAGGCTCAGAATAAGATCATTTGTGTCCAAATATTGTTCGATTGAAGTATACTCATGAAGTATTCATCATGAAGCGATTAGGCATTTCTTTTTCCTGTGTGTCTTTCAGTGTGCATTCATTATTGCAAACTAATGCCAGACAAATTGCTTTATTTTTGAGGCAGACTGCCATTGTTGTGCTTTTTTTTTCTCCTCAAACCATTTTAGTTTTCCGCAGTTGGAACAAAAACCTATTTCAGTAATTAATAAAATGCGAATTAATTAAAGCAGAATGGCATTTTATCTCTGGCCCCTTTTGTCTGTTACATCAGTGTTGAATTCCATATGGGAAGAAGTAATTATCATACCTTGGGATAGCATTTACTAAAACAAAGGGGATGAAATCATCCTGAATTGACTGCTATAATTCTGTACGCTAATTGTGGATGAGAAATGACAGCTCGGGTTTTGTGATGAAATGGCACTGAGTTCCACAGCTGAATATATTTCTATTTAAAAACTGCAGTCAGGGACATTAGCTGTAGAGTAATATGTAATGCTAAACAAAAATCACTTTTTGTAAAGAAAGTACTTTCTAAAAATGAGACTGGCAGATGATTATGGCAAATGATTTGTTCGTACTGCCATCTGTTCCGAAAACAGTATGTTCACCACCTCTTAATGTAACACTGCGGGATACGGGCAGAAAATCACGACACCCACTGCACCTTCTCGGGGGGCAATGAGGGACGGGCAATAAATGCAGCCGAGCTAGTTTGGCCCACAGCCCGAGAACCAATTCTCAGAAAAAGGTGTGGAAATTCACAGGATATTGCACTGCCTCGAATCACTTGCCATACAGACGATCACATCAGACTTGTAGCTGGATTTTGCTTTTAACTCTCCCCTTTCTAGTAGTTGCTTACAAAAATAGGATTTCTAAAGCAGCAGCGATTTTTAACCCTACTCGCTCAACAGAAACCTGGCGGGTGGGCAGTTAAAATCTCCCTTGCTCTTACCTGTCCGAGAGCCGCCATGATCGCAACATCTGCAATTTTAACCTGCTCTCCTGAGCAGGCAGCAAGGACACACGCCCGGAGCCAACAGGGTCCTTCTTTCTATATGTATGTTGTGGCTCAATGACATCATTGAGACCCGACTGTAATTTTAACTCAGGCCTGAGTGGGGAATCCACCTGGAGTTGAAATCGGATGTGTCAGTAGATGCAAGCCCAGGTTGATGTGGAAGCAAGCCACGAGATGGACGCAGCTGCAATCTTCGGCCTGTGCTGGCGTGGCTGGCGTTGGCTCGGGTCACGCCAGGGGTTTGGCGCTACAGTTAGCTGTAAGGCTGGGGAGGCGCAGGTGGAAATCAGCCAGAGTTCGCAGTCCGAATCATTACCCACTGTCTTCTGCTGTAACTATCAGGCCAGAATGGCATTGGACTTTGCTGTAATTCCATCTGCCGTTGAATTGCACGCTGGCACGGTGGAAGCCCCGATTTTTAACCCCGCCAATCTGGTGGAAACGATGACGTTAAAATAGCGGCCGGGCACGACCGCTGCGTTTCCCACGGCGTTCGCGATTTTACCGTCCCAGGTGTTCAGGAGCATGGAGGCGTGGGCCTCAGAAATAGTGAAATGTCGGGCCAGAATTTAATTTTAACAATGAAATGCACGATTCATGTGGGGTCTCCACCAGCGAAAGGTAGTTACTTGTGGCCCAGAGGGAGCAGGAGTGCTGCTTGGCCACAAGGAACCTTACCAACATTTGGAAAAAATGACTACTCCCCTGAGCTGCTTCTGGCGCGTTGCTGCTCGTGACTACCTTTCGCCCTCCTCCTGACCTGATGGGAAAACCTTGGGCCTCCTCAGCCCTGGCATTACCCCTACCCCCACCACCACCCCATCTCCGGCGTGATTAGTTCAAACCACTCCCTTCTTGTTGAATTCTCTTGCCCGGAGTCAGTTTCTATGGTCACCGACGGCGGCACGCTCCCGCCTCGATTCCCGCTCCCGCGTTGACGTCATTCCTGCCACCTTCAGGCGGGAGACAGTTCAATGCTATTTAAATGCGGCCCATCCAGGAGTCGAAATGACCGAACTCTGACCTCTCTGCAGGGGGTTCCCACCCTGAGTTAAAATCAGGGCTTCTGTCTCTGCACTCACACACATTTTTAAAAAATGGTCACGTCAGCAAGCTATCAGCAGGGTTTTCACTGCCTGTGGGGACCGTTCCCACGCAGGTAATCAGAAACGATTGGAGGGTCACTCAGAAATCAGAGCTGGTTTTAGCTGCTCCAGGTGGAATAGCGGACGACACCACATACGTGGCAACTCCACAGTTTAACATCACAGAGAGAGGTGACGCAATAATTAGCCACAGGGGTAATCAATTCCAACTCGGAAATTATTAATTCACAAAACAAATGGAAAGCCTTTCACTGCGTCTGTATAACTCCCACTGAACCCACTGTCTGTACCGGATAAAAAAGAAAATCCCTTTGAGTCCACTGTTATTTTGGGAAAAGTAGCTGATGAATGGTTTGACGGATGGGACAAAGCCAAGGTACTTCATTTTTCACTTCAGATTTAAAGGGCAGTCAGTGAGCCCTTTTGTCTTGTGGATGTGTAGGTTGTGTCATTTTAGCTCGAATTGCATCTAAAATTATTTATAAATGTATTTCTACTTGAATGTTATTTATGAAGCCAAGAAAGGATTGTTCTTGGTGTGAAAATACCAAACTGACTGGGTTAAAGGGGAGTGACATGTTTGGATTTAGTGTTCATCCGTACTGACTGCTGGTTACTCAAGGGACAAGATCCCTTTTGCATGGCTCTGAATCAAACCTGTCAAAATCCTTTTTACGAAACCTTGCCTTCTCTATTAGTGCAGCGCAGCCTCTGTTATTTTAGCTTTGATGCTGCTTTAGACTGTGGCAGATTTCTACTGTTGTCATCTTGGGTTAAATGTTATATACAATTTAAATATTATGAATATGTGGGCAGCGTAACAGAGGGAAATGTGCAGACACTGGACCCCGAACGGGATATCTGCAGGCAAACATGGCTGGAACAGCTGTCTGGTTCTGACACCGTTGTGTGCAAGCTGAGGATGGGGCAACGTTTATAGAAACAATTATTAATGAAAACTCCCTTTGAGTGGAAGTGTCACGTCCAAGCAGCCTACAGAAGTATAAACTACCTTGCACGCATTTGACAGAGGCAATATTTGTTGGGTTGTTATATACTCTATTGATTTGCACTAAACAGTCCCGATGCCAGGACTTGAGCAGAGCAAAACTGCCCGATCGCAGCCTCGGTAACACTTCAAAGTATTGGGTTCCGAAATGATGCAGTGAAGGCTCGCTCCCTGATAACGCAGCAGCTAAATGCCTTTACCCATCAGAGGTGCTCCCGCTGTCGGCTGCATTCCTTAGTGTAAGTGACTCGACCATCATACACCCCCGGGAAAGCAGGGCTGCGAGTCTGCCGTCGGGTTAAGAGGGCCGCGGCAGCAAGCTGAATGCATGGGGTTAGCCCTGTGCGTTTGCGCTCTTCGGCAATCGGGTCTCTGCATTTGGCATCAGAGCCCCACGCTGCATGGGGATCGAGCCCCAAAGGCTAATGTAAAGAGAAGCTCACAGAGATCTCTCTCCTGAACTGGGAACTAAAAGCATAGTAAAAAAAAAAAGCATCCTAAAGCTCAAATGCAAGTCTTCTACTAGCTTGAGCATGACCATGCCCAGAGAGGCTGTAGAGAATATTTGGGTCTCTTCCTGTGTTCATTCGATGCCGCGCACTGTTATTGAAGCTAGCTGCTGTACATAATTGTTTTACTCGTACTACAGAATCCAAATGCACTTTGTAGAAAGGATTAACATGCAGAAAGTATCTATTTGTTCAACTCTTAACTTTACTCTACATAACAGAAGAGAATAGCAGCAAATTGGTTTCTTTGCCTGGCAGCGTTTGAATCCATATCTATCCATTTTGCTTTTGAATGTCTCACTTGTGCAGCTTTTTTTTGACAATGGAAAGTAATGCTTTGCTTTTATCATCACACACCAAAACCCTCATTTTATCTCTCCTCAGGTCCTCCCATGCCATCCTCCTCCTCCTCGTCCAGTCCATCAGCCATTGAGCAGGCCGGTTCCCCACTTTCATCGCCCAATGCCAATGGCAACCAAAGGCGGTTGCTTGGCAACAGCGGCACGCAGCCGGTTCATGACTCTGACACAGATGATGAGGAATACAATGCAAATTCATATCTAGCTCAGGCCAGTTCAGGCACAGCCTGTGTGCCCAGTAATGGTAAGACATTGCCTGCATCTATCAACTCCTCTCGCCTCTTGGCACTTTATAACTTCAGAGCAATTCGGTCTACTTGACAATTTACCTCCCAACCTCTTACTAAACCACTCTTCTCTGCATTTACTCCTAACAAGAAGCTTTATTGCACGGCAAGCCTCTGTTCTCTATCTTGAGTGTGCGACTGACATGCACCTTGTTGTCACTTAGCCATTAAGGGCTGAGCCAAGTACTAACCCCTTTTTGTTAAAGCACATTCAGATCCGAGTTGCAGGCAAGTCAAGTCACCCTCTTGGCTTGCTATTTAACTGAGGATTGCCATTTTCAGATACAATGGGCGCGGAAGCAGTAATTCTCCGGCACGGAATAGAAATTCCAAAAACACTTCCTTCAGCGGGCAGTGATGGGAGCACCTACAGGGATTGCTCGATCGGAGCCTTGTGCTTGAGCACCAGCTCTGTTGGCAGATTGCCAGCTATTGCATTTAAAGAAGGTGCTTCAAAAATCAAGAAGTCCCTACACGGCTATTGGCTTGCTGTTTGGGGAAACAAACCATCGAAGCATACTTTAATGCGTCACTGTAGGATGTATTCGATCTGAATGGAGCATACAATAATAACCCCAGTCGGGGCCCTCTTGGTCGTTTTCTCTTTCTTCGCAATCTGATCTTCTTCCAAGAAGGCAGTGATTACATATTTTAGTGTATGATTATTTTGTTTAACCACAGTGCTGGGAGCTTGATGGGCTTTTGGTTCTGTATTATATTGTTTCAGTTGTTTGGAAAGAAAACAAAAGACACAATAATAAATGAGGAGCTTTGTATTTTTCTTCGGGTTTTGGTTCACTCGCCGGAAATGATTCAGTGTTTTGACTACATAGAAACATAGAAGATAGGAGCAGGAGTAGGCCATTCGGCCCCTCGAGCCTGTTCCACCATTTAACGAGATCATGGCTGATCATCCAAATTCAGTACCCTGTCCCTGCTTTCTCCCCATATCCCTTGATCCCTTTAGCTTTAAAAAATATATCTAACTCCTTCTTGAATATATTTAATGAATTGGCCTCAATGGCCTTCTGTGGTAGAGAATGCCACAGGCTCACCACTCTCTGGGTGAAGAAATTCCTCCTCATCTCTGTCCTAAATGGCTTACCCCTTATCCTTAGACTGTGACCCCTGGTTCTGGACTCCCCTGCCATCAGGAACATCCTTCCTGCATCTAGTCTGTCTCGTCCTGTTAGAATTTTATAAGTTTCAATGAGATCCCCTCTCATTCTTCTAAACTCTAGCGAATATAAGCCCAATCGATCCAATCTCTCTTCATACGTCATTCCTGCCATCCCAGGTATCAGTCTGGTGAATCTTCGCTGCACTCCCTCCATGGCAAGAACATCCTTCCTCAGATAAGGCGACCAAAATTGCACACAATACTCAAGGTGTGGTCTCACCAAGGCCCTGTACAACTGCAGCAAGACATCCTTGCTCCTGTACTCGAATCCTCTCGCTATGAAGGCCAACATACCATTTGCCGCCTTAACCGCCTGCTGCACTTGCATGCTTACCTTCAGCGACTGGTGCACAAGAACACCCAGGTCTCGTTGCACTTCCCCTTCTCCCAATCTATTGCCGTTCAGATAATAATCTGCCTTCCTGTTTTTGCCACCAAAGTGGATAACCTCGCATTTATCCACATTATACTGCATCTGCCCAATCACCCAACCTGCCCAAATCATACTGGAGTTTCTCTGCATCTTCCTCACAGCACACACGCCCACCCAGCTTTGTGTTGTCTGCAAACTTGGAGATATTACATCTAGTTCCCTCGTCAAGATCATTAATATATATTGTGAATAACTGGGGTCCTAGCACCGATCTTTGCGGGACCCCACTAGTCACTGCCTGCCACTTCGAAAAAGACCCATTTATTCCAACTCTTTGCTTCCTGTCTGCCAACCAGTTCTCTATCCAAGTCAGTACCTTACCCGCAATCCCATGTGCCTTAACTTTACACGCTAATCTCTTATGCGGGACCTTATCGAAAGCCTTTTGAAAGTCCAAATACACCACATCTACTGGTTCTCCCTTATCTATTCTACCAGTTACATCCTCAAAAAATTCCAGTAGATTAGCCAAGCACGATTTACCTTTTGTAAATCCATGTTGACTTTGTCCGATCCTGTCACTGTTTTCCAAGTGCTCAGCTATTACATCCTTTATAATGGACTCTAGCATATTCCCCACAACTGATGTCAGGCTTACCGGTCTGTAATTCCCTGCTTTCTCTCTACCACCCTTTTTGAATAGTGGGGTAACATTAGCTACCCTCCAATCCAGCGAATTTTGGAAGATGATCAGCAATGCATCTACTATTTCTAGGGCCACCTCCTTAAGTACCCTAGGATGTAGATTATCAGGCCCTGGGGATTTATCGGCCTTCAATCCCATCAATTTCCCTAACACCATTTCCCTACAAACACTGATTTCTTTCAGTTCCTCCCTCTCATCAGACCCTATGTTCTCCAACATCTCTGGGAGGTTATTTGTGTCCTCCTTTGTGAAGACAGAACCAAAATATGCATTTAATTGGTCTGCCATTTCTTTGTTCCCCATTATAACTTCCCCTGCTTCTGACTGCAAGGGACCTACACTTGATTTCACTAATCTTTTTCTCTTCACATATCTATAAAAGCTCTTACAGTCAATTTTTATGTTCCCTGCAAGCTTACTTTCATATTCTATTTTCCCCTTCTTAATTAATCCCTTTGTCCTCCTTTGTTGAATCCTAAACTGCTCCCAATCCTCAGGGTTACCACTTTTTCTGGCCAATTTATATGCCCTCTCCTTGGATCTTATGCTATCCCTAATTTCCCTTGTTAGTCACGGTTGAGTCACCCTTTTTGTTTTATTCTTATCCCAAACTGGGATGAACAACTTCTGTAGTTCATCCATGCGGTCTTTGAATGTTTGCCATTGCCTATCCACCGTCAACCCTTTGAGTGCCATTCCCCAATCAATCCTACCCAATTCGCGCCTCATACCATCGTAGTGTCCTTTATTTAAATTCAGGACCCTAGTCTCCGAGTCAACTACTTCACTCTCCATCCTAATGAAGAATTCTATCATATTATGATCGCTCTGACCCAAGGGGCCTCGTACAACAAGATTGCTAATTAATCCTCTCTCATTACATAATACCCAGTCTAAGATGGCCTGATCTCTGGTTGGTTCCTCGACATATTGTTCCAGAAAACCATCCCGTAAACATTCTAGGAATTCCTCCTCCACAGTATTTTTACTAATTTGGTTAGCCCAATCTATATGTAAATTAAAGTCACCCATGATGACTGCTGTGCCCTTACTGCATGCTTCTCTAATTTCCCTTTTAATGCCATCCCCAACCTTCGTATTACTGTTTGGAGGTCTATATACCACTCCCACTAACGTTTTCTGCCCCTTGATATTTCTCAGTTCTACCCATACAGATTCCGCATCATCAGAGTTAATATCCTTCCTTTCAATTGTGTTAATCCCCTCTTTAACTAGCAGTGCTACCCCACCTCCCTTTCTTTTTTGCCTATCCTTCCTAAATATTGAATATCCCTGGATGTTGAGTTCCCAGCCTTTGCCACCCTGGAGCCATGTTTCTGTAATCCCAATTTGGCAGTTGGGTCCATCAGGACCTGGCCAGCTTGGTCAGAGGTGGTACTACTGAGCCACTCTTGATGGACATTGAAGTTCCCTACTCAAGAGTGCATTTGCGCCCTTGCTGCCCTCGGCGCTTCCTCCAAGCATGTTCAACATGGAGGAGTACTGCTTCATCGACTGAGGGAGGGCGGTAGATGGTAATCAGTAGGAGGTTTCCTTGTCCATATTTAGCTTGAAGCCATGAGACTTCATGGGTTCCAAAGTCACTATTGAGGACTCCAAGGTCCACTCTCTCCCAATTGTATGGTACTGTGCACCTACCTCTGGTGATTCTATCCTGCCGATGAGACAGGAGATGCACAGGGATGATGATGGAGAAGTCTGGGACGTTAGTTGCTGGCTATAATTATTTGAGTACGACTATAATCAGGCTGTTGCTCGACTAGTCTGTGGGAGAGATCGCCCAACATTGGCACCCGTCCCCAGATGTTAGTGAGGTGGTCTTAGCAGGGTCGACTGGAGTGGTTGTGCCTTTGTCGTGTCTGATTCAATATTGTGCCGGCGTGTATCTAGTGGGTTACATCGGGACTCCTGTCAGCGGCAGGTAGTTCGCCGGTTCTATTTAAATAAGGCCTGAGCCTCGGATTGGTTCAGGCCTCCCGCTGCACCACCCAGGCAGTCAGCCTACGCATCCCACCAGCCATCCGCCCAAATAATAAAATACCCCCTAATGTCACTGTTAAGTGCAGGCCCCGTGCGTTTTGAATCCCAAGGTCCTGCAGCTTCAGAAGGAGGTAAGTTGGCCCTCCCTACTTCTCCTTTCTTAGCGTTAGGTGTCAGTCGTGGCTCAGTGGTAGAATCCTTGCCTCTGAGTCAGAAGATCCCACGGCACTATGTTGAAGAAGAGCAGGGGAGTTCTCTCCGGTGTCCTGGCCAATACTTATCCCTCAATCCACAGCACTAAAACAGATGGGCCCAGAAATTCAGGTCGGGGCTTCCCGCAGGTACAAGCCCACGACCTGCACTTACTTTGCGCGCCGGCAGTTGAGCTGTAGGGCCCCTGTGGAATTCCGCTCCGGGGCCTGGCCCAGCTGCCGGCGCGCTGTGCTTACGTATCCCAGGGGCGTAGTTAGTGCGATGCGTCCCCTGGGATCACGTGAGCCATGGGCAGCCAATCGGAGGAGGGAAAAGCCCATTCATAAGATTGACAGGTAGACCTGTCAAAACTTATAAATACTACGGGCCCCAAAATAGCAGTAAACCTTCAAATAAATTTTTTTTAAATCACACTTTTTAAATAAACTATAAATTACATTAAATAACTATTTTAAACAATAATTTAAATTTTTGAAAAAAATAATTTTATGTCATAACGGGGCTAAAAATAAACTTACCTTGCTTTAAAGTATTTAAAAATAATAAACCTGTGGAAAAAATGTTTTAATTTTAATTAATTGACCACTTACCTTGCAAAAAGCAAGCCTTACGCCTGCTTTTTAAATGTGTAAACCCTGCAGGCTTACCCTCCCGGGAAAACCTGTTTTTAAAAAAAAAAACCTAAGTTCAAAGCGCACACGCAGCCTCCCCTACGCACGCATTCGACCTCTGAACCTCTTCGTTTAGAGGATCAGAAGTGCCAGTTTCCCGCGCATGCGCAGTGCATGCAGGAAACCGGCAATTCCATTCGGCCTACGGGTGAGTACCCCGTGCGTACTCACCCGGGGAGAGCCGAATTTCTGGGCCATTATGTGGTCATTATCACATTGCTGTTTGTGGGAGCTTGCTGTGTGCTAATTGGCTGCCACGTTTCCTACATTACAGCAGTGACTACACTTCATAAGTACTTCATTGGCTGTAAAGAGCTTTGGGATGGCCTGAGGTCGTGAAAGGTGCTATATAATTGAAAATTCCTTCTTTCTTTCTCTTTTCCACCAGGAGCTTCCTGCACTTCCTTTCTTGGCATTCAACTCCATTTGCAACATCCACAAAATATTTGTCTCCATTACTCTACCCGGCAGTTTATTCCCAACATTTATCATTCTTTGAGTAAAGAGAGCTGATTGTTCTCTGTTTTGCCCCTGGGGAATCTTTATTTCCCAGGCGCAAAGCAGAGGAAAAAGGGGTGAGACCTGTGCTGCTGGGTCATGCCAATTTACGTTGCACGGGGATCGCCGGGAGAGCGAGCGCTAAGCACGCCCACCTACCGCAGGTGCAAGCATGGGGTCCCATGCAAATGAAGGACGTAGGACAACCTCCCGTCTCATTTTTCTTCTGTCAGTGGGTGGGTGGGCAACCAGTTGCAGGCTAGTGAAGGAAAAGTGGTCCTCAGGCCTTGCCCCCACCCCCTACTCAACTCAAAGAATCTCAGAGGGGCAGGCAGTAAGTACATGGAGGGCCTAAAAAGTTAGCTGGCCTTTTGGTGAATGGATCCTGCAATGGAGTTTTGGGGCTTCAGGCCTTCTGGCTGCTTCTTTTGGCCAGCTTATTCAAGTGACTTGAACCTGGAAATACAGGCAGGTTCATGACATGTCACTTAGGACGTGCTCCTCCTGAATAGCACAGAGTGAGGGCGGGTAGAAGAAAATTGGCCGTAAGAAGTTTTCTCTAACATGTGTGTTTTAGATTTACTCTTCACTAATTTGAATTCATGTCTCCTGGTGTCGAGCTTCTTGAGTGTTGTTGCAGCTGCACTCATCCAGGCAAGTGGAGAGGTATTCCATCACACTCCTGACTTGTGCCTTGTAGATGGTGGAAAGGCTTTGCGGAGTCGGGAGGTGAGACACTCGCCGCAGATTACCTAGCCTCCGACCTGCTCTTGCTGTCACTCTAAACTATCGAGCTCAAGTATCTCTAATCTTTCCTCACAGCTCATCCCCACTAGACTCGGCCTTAACTGAACACTTCCCAACTTACAGTATATCGATCTTTTTTGTCGTGTAAGGTGAGAACTGGACACCATACCGTGATCTTGCCAATGTATTGTGAAGTTTTAGCGTGGCCAGCATAGGCTTGTACTGCACTGCTCTGGCCATATATTTCAGCATTCTACTGTATTAGCATTTTTAATCAAGTTATCACATTGTTGAGAGATTGAAAGTGACGTATCTCTGATTATTCCCTTTCCAAATCTCCCTGTGTTAATTCGGTGCTGATTATTGTCTACTTATGTTTCACATTTTTGACCTTTGTGCAGTGCTTTACATTTAACTGTATGAAATTTAATTTGCCACTTCACCAATTGCATAAATGATCTAAACCCACCTGCAAATGTTTTGCTGCATCCTCTGTCCCTGCTGGTTTCTCTACTTTAATGTTGTCAGGAAATCAGGCAAACTACATTTACTTTTGGTATCCAGCTCATTAATGTAAATTAGAAACAACAAAATTCTAGCCACCAATTCCACTCTCAACACCTCTTCGCACTCTGACCTTCCACCTCTTATGAGCGCTCTGTTGCCAATTTTTGTAGCCAATTTTCTATTTAGCCTCATATTCTACCAACCTCTTAACCAATCCCGTGTTCTAGCCTGGATGTGCTGGATGGAGCAGACTTATGTATCTGGTCGAATGCGCTGCTTTCTTGGCCCATCATTGCCGGCGGGCTGACGCCAGCACATCGCACACACGCACTGACCGAACAGTCACAGCAAGTCTGCACATGCACTGAATATTGGGATCAAATCGGGAGCCATTTTACACGTAGACCTGTTGCGCTGCACTGCTGAACTCGTAACACAGGAAGTGTGCACTTAGGTCGATCTCTTAAGACCCAGCCAACAATATAAAAGCACGCTTTTGTTTCATTAGAATTCTTTGATAAATAGTGCTGCCAAATGTTTTCTGAAAAGTCCAAATGAACGATATCACAGGAAATTCCATGTCTGTGACAAGGTCAAAAGAGGTAAAAGAAGCTTGTTAATCAGGCTCTTGCCCTATTCATTCTATGCAGCTGTTTGTTGTTACGGTATTGCTGTACAATTGAAGTACTCTTGCAGCCTATCCATTAAAATAGCTTGCATTATTTTACCTGTTTAGATGTTAGGTTTACAAGGCAGTACTTAGCTGGGTAGGTTTCTTGCTCTTTTTGGGCATAGACACTACAGGGGAGATTTTCCACCTCGTCACATGCATGTATCGGGGAATTGCATACTCCCAGCCCATCATTTTCCACCCATTAAAATGAAGGGAAAATCACAAGCTGCGGATGCACAATGCGCAAAACACCGAGAGCGCCAATGGCGGAAAATCGCCACTTCCATTGGTTTCCCTTCACTCCTCCGGAACGTCATCAATGTCTGGTTATTCCTTAATGACATTAAATATGCTCCCTTTGTCTCCTTCAGACCCTTAATCTATCAACTATCTCTGCCAAGCTAATTTCAAAATGTTCAAAGATCTCGGGTGCAGTACAGAAATTGGAGGTTATTGGTTGCTTTCCAAAGATTATCCACCCGCCACCCTCCCCTTCCTGGCTCCGACTGGCAAGTGGACATTTGTGGACATTGGGTGAGGTCAGCATCAGTCTCCGCCATGGTGTTCTCCAGAGTTCAATAGCCTGCCCGTTGTCTTAAGCTGGAGGACTTCAGGCGCCCATGCAACTGTATCCCAGAAACGTTGGTCAAAAAATATATATACGGCAGTAGTTACCTGGGAAACGGGCGAAACAAGAGGCCCGAGGATCAATAAAAATCAGTCCACGGCTACATTCTTGGGGCGAGCTGTTGGCGCTGGTTGCCCCTCCACATCCAGCTCAATGAGGAAAAACAATTTAGGGCCTCCTGCCTCAGCAGCAGCATTCAGGTCAGGTGTGGGGAGGGGAGGGGGTTTGGAGCAGGCTCGGGGTGGGGTGGAGAATGGCAGCCACAGAGGCTGCTGAAGAATCCTGAGCCCGGTTCCTGCCTCGCTCTTTGATAATTACTTTTGTAAAAAGATCCTTCCACAGGTATTAGTCTCCTAATTTACATATTCAAGGATTTTAACGCTTCTGTAAAAAATGGGCCCCGTAAATTTAGCTGTGGGACGAGCGCCTTTGCCGATTGGGCGCCGCTGGCCCACTACAGTACTAACTTGGTATCCTTTGCGCCCATTGTACGCCCGAACAACAGGCGCAACGCATATACCCCGATGAGCGCCGAGGAGTCACGACTCAGTAGCACGCCACTGGAGGGAGGGGAATGACGCACACTCATAGCAAGTTCCCACAAGGCCCCTGTGCACTCCTGTCACTAGCTGGGTGTTGTGAGTAAAGGAACACTCCATACTCCATGGCTGGAGAAAAGCAGCAACACTTTGGTAAATGTGGAAGGCTTGAGAGAGCCTGAGGGTGTGCCCTGACTGAACCAACTACACCAATCGGGGTTTGGTGAGTGGTGCTGGTTACACTTTGAACCCACTGCCTGTGTTAAAACTTGGGACAATGTCATCATATCAGTGGAGAGGAGAGGAAGAAGGGAGCAAAGCTGGTGTAAAAGGGCCGAGTGCCGGGGAGGAATCATTGATGCTCTCCCTCGTCCCAAGCAGCTCTGCCGTTCTATGGATTGCTGCAGAGTTTGGGACAAAGTCTCCAAGGATTTTGACTGAGATTTCCACAGATTTCTGATGGCCTTGCTTATGTGTTGACAGCTAGTGACCTTGAACACCTTTAGTCATGAAGACTGTACCATTACACACACAATATGGTGACAATAAAAATTTCTTTGGATGTGTTGATAGCCAATTGATCCAAGGTGAGAATAAAATGATGTGTCCTCTAACTTCACTCATGTAGATTGTCATTTTCTAAATGAGGTGTCTAACTGTCAGCTAGCAAATAACAGTTTTCTTTTGACTTCAAAAAGGGACTCGTGTTTTACAGGTTTCTCTGCTTCAGCTGCACAACTTGTTCAACCTCACAGGATGGAATGTATCCATCTCGACTTGCAGATACATTCTGTTGTGGCGCGATGGCTCACTGTAGAATTTTGTCTCTTTCTCCCTCGGTGAGGGTAGTGCCTAGTGCCTGCCTCTCCTGAGAGCACATTACAACTCTGGGAGCTTAGTGTGGTGTGAATCCTCACAACGATGCCACACTACATTGTTGTAGTAGTCGTAATAATAATAGTAGTTAATACTAGCAGTAATAGTTGTAGTACCTTAAACATTCACTCCCAGCACCATCGGCGCACCGTGGCTGCAGTGTGTACCATCTACAAGATGCACTGCAGCAACTCGCCAAGGCGTCTTTGACAGCCCCTCTACCACCTAGAAGGACAAGGGCAGCAAGCGCATGGGAACACCATCACCTCCAAGTTCTCCTCCAAGTCACACACCATCGTGACTTGGAAATATATTGCCAATCCTTCATCGTCGTTGGATCAAAATCCTGGAACTCCCTCCCTAACAGCACTGTGGAAGTACATTCACCACACGGACTGCAGCGGTTCAAGAAGGCGGCTCACCACCACCAACTTCTCAAGGGCAATTAGGGATGGGCAATAAATGCTGGCCTGGCCAGCGATGCCCACATACCAGGAGTGAATAAAAAAAAGTTATAGTTATACTAGTTATCGTTGTGGTTGTAGTAATAGCTGTAATTGTAATGGTACTTGTTGTAGTTATAGTTGTGATGTGGTTTTCCTCTCCTGTATTTTTAAATTCTCTGGGGTTGAAATCGCAAGATGTAATATTTGTCACAAAAGTGTTACTGCTTTCTTAGGAAGTGCTCTGTCTGATATTTTAATGACAGCATTAACCCATTTAAAAGAAATGCTTTAAGAATTTTATACAAATGCGTTAATGCGTTTGGTACTAATGTGATTTCAGTTCCTCTGCCTCTTCATTCGAGCTTGAAATGACCCTTTCATCAAAAAAATGGAAGAATAAAAGAGAGAAAGAATTTGCATTTATATAGCTCCTTTTATATGCCCTGGACGTGCTAAAGTGCTTTACAGCCATTGAAGTGTAGTCACTTGAGTTATGTAGGCAAACGCAGTAGCTAAATTTGCACAGCAAGATCCCACAAACAGCAAATGAGTTAAATTACCAGGTCACCTGTTTTTGGTAGTATTGATAGAGGGATAAATACTGGCCAGCACACCAGGAGAATTCCCTTGCTCGTCAAATAATGCCATCTTACATCCACCTGAGCAGACGGGCAGGGCCGCACTTTATCCAAAAGACATCCTCATTACTGCACTGAAATGTCAGTGTAGATTATAAGCGAAAGTCCTGGAGTGGAGCATGAAACTGCTGCCCCCGACGCAGAGGTGCAAGTGTTGGCACTGAGCCAAGCTGAAGAGCTCATTGTTTTTCCGTAACAGAACCACTAACAAAATTACATCTGAGAAATCACAAGTTTCGAATCCATGCATTTGGTGATTTTGATAGGAGGTGTCATTGGCGTGCCGGCCTAGGCTACACGCTCAAATCACTGGAGTGGGACTTGAACCCGCAACCTTCTGGCTCAGAGGCGAGAGTGCTACTACTGAGCCAGATCAGGCAGCGTTAGTGGGTAGAAAAACAGTGGGTTAACATTTCAGGACGATGATCTTTCATCAGAACTCTATCGTTCAAGTCACCCTGAGAAATGCCACAAGAGACCCACTAGGTTGTTTATAATAAAACTATACATGCATTGTTTATGCATTGAATGAGCACTCACTGCAGTCCCTACCATGGGAAAATACTGTAATGGAAAGTATTCAACATTAAAAATATCATGCTATATCTTTGTGGGAGAAAGACGCATGTATTTCCACACACTACAATACTAAACCATTTAAGATTACGTCTGATGTGTCAGTTGGAATGGTTAAATTATAAACACAATTTACCTCTTTGGTAAAAATGAGTTCGAGTGCTCCCACTCTCAGGTCCTGCTCAAGCCCGAGTCCTGGCTCCTGTCAATGGCCACCTTGCACCAGCACCAGCCCATGCCTCCTACAAAAACATAGCTGCCTCACCCTGCCTTGACCTTCAATAGTCTAGATCAAACCTACCCTTCCCTGAACTTTCTGGTTCAGATCCAATCTTTCTGCTTTTTCTTTCACCATCCCCAATGTCACTAGTTAAAACTAAACCCACTATTTCATTGGCCTACAGAATGAGATACCTACCACATTGAACAGCGACAAGTGGACACCACAGTCAAAATGCTGATTACTTCAGGTTGTAGTTTCAAGTCTTGCTACAGACTTGAGCACATAATCTAGGCTGGCAGTGCTGCATTTTTGGAGGTGACGTCTTTCACATGAGATGTTAAACTCTAGCCCAATCTTCCTGCTTCAGAGGCAGTAAGGGATACCGTGGCACGATTCAAAGAAGAGCAGGGAGTTCTCCCAATGTCCTGGCCAGCATTTCTCCTTCAATTGCCTCTGTCGTTTGTGGGACCTTGCTCTACACAAATTGGCTGCCAAGTTTGCCGACGTGACAGCTTTTCAAAAGTACTCCATTGCCCGTGAGGTACTTTGGAATGACCTGAAGATGCTGTATGAGTACAAGTTGTTTGCTTCAGTATTAAATATAATGTTGAGAAAGGGGAATTAATGATGTGAAAGGAGCTTTATTTTGCATTTATTTTTTAATGAGGGTATGTTGTACCCTGATCCCTCTGGAGAATACCGTTTCACGCCATTATCATTATTTGTTTTTTGCTGGATTTGTTTTGGTGCATCTGTAACCCAGCTGGTTCAAGCTCCCCACAGATCAGCTGCAGTGACTGACACACTAGCGAGCTGAATATGTCTGCCTGATGATTGCATAATGGAGCCAGGGCAAGAACTTAAGATTTTAGTCTTCTCAACCTAAAGTGAGGTCATACAAGGCATAACGGGTGAGCAGGAAAACCCTGAGCACCATGCCATTCCCAGATCACATGGGGAACTGACTGGTAGCCATGAAGTAAAGGAAGGAAGAACATGCATTTATAAAGTGCCTTCAATGTCCTCAAGACAAAGTGCTTCACAGCCAATTAATTGTTATTTAGGTAAACACAGCAGCCAATTTGCACACAGCAAGGCTGATGGGGCATATTGGGCAACCACATTTGCCTGTCTGTGTTAGTTTTACCATAATTATTTGCATGTAACATACACTTTCCCCTTTCACTGGTGGTCTGCATTCCTGTTCCCTGGAATTGGTCTGTGCTCCCTAACATTGGTTTGTGATCATGTTCCCTGGCATTGGTCTGTGGGCCCGTTCCCTGGGGTTGGTTTGTGTTCATGTTCCCTAGCATTGGTCTGTGGGCCCGTTCCCTGGGGTTGGTTTGTGTTCATGTTCCCTGGCATTGGCCTGTGGGCCTGTTCCCTGGGGTTGGTTTGTGTTCATGTTCCCTGGCATTGATCTGAGTTCCTGTTACCTGGTGTTGGTTTGTGTTCATGTTCCCTGGCACTGGTCTGTGGGCCTGTTACCTGGTGTTGGTTTGTGTTCATGTTCCCTGGCACTGGTCTGTGGGCCTGTTACCTGGTGTTGGTTTGGGTTCATGTTCCCTGGCATTGGTCTGTGGGCCTGTTACCTGGGGTCGGCCTGTGTTTTTACACCTGGCACTGGTCCAAATTCCTATTACCTGATGTAGGTCTGCGTTCTTGATCGCCCACTGTAGCAGATAGACTATGTTGTCATTCTGTGGCAATAATATGGGAAGTTAGTAATATGGGAGGTTTTGATCCATGAATCTCACTACTAACGAGCCTGAAAGGGTCCAAGGGCTGTCAGGCTCTTCAATGTATCGGGAAAATGGATCTGGGTATTTTATATTGATTTAGACACGCTGAATTTTAGGTGGGCACAATTTGAAGTCTAAATCCATCCCAATGTTCTTCATTCCTAGCCCAAGCCAGTAGTCTAGGGAAGGAAAATCAAATTATCTTGTGTACTAACAATGCTGAAGCCTTGATCTTTGGCAAATAAAGCTTTAAAACTTCACATACTGCTTGCACTTATGGAAAAGAAAGGAGAAGTCTGTGGCACGCCACCCCTTTAAATGGGATATGGACTGTATAACTACTGCTTCCTGGAAATTGGTATTGCAGTCTGTACTGTAACGTAAGGCAATAGGGACCTTGTGAATGATAATTGATGGCCAGTTGTTGCAATATGCAATGTAACATAATCTAAACATAAATATATATGAGTACAAGTTTGAAGCAGTGTCTACTTATTTAACAATTCTAAATTAATGCGGCGGTGATATTTAAAAATTAATTAGTGTGGTCTTTAAACCCGAGTTACATTTCAGCACCAAAATAAAAACCAGCCAAGCAGGATTACAACGGGCTTGTAATCCGTTCGGCTGCTTTGACTAAAGCCTCTTAAGAGATTGTCTGAAAAGTTTCATGCCGGCCCCACGTGGATCATGCTTTGTTTCTATGGTTGTGCTCCCTCTTTTGTATTGAGATCCGATTTCTTTGCCAACGTCAATCTAGTGACATGTTGCGCTTGGCGTTTGACTTGGAGAATGCTGGAATTTTGGGAACCGTCAGGAAGTAGTAATCTGGGGCACTGGGTGGCACAGTGGGTTAGCCCACTGCAGGGCAGATCTTCCCTCCGTGCGGTTTTCGAGTGGCCGACCGGCAGAGTGCCCAGTACATCTTGAGGCATGGGCCTCGTTAACATACAGCCGACGGACATCAAATTAGCTCCTCAGGACCACCAGGAGGCTCCGGACCACTGCAAAAGCCGGGTTTCCTCCGGGTGCTCCGGTTTCCTCCCACAGTCCAAAGATGTGCAGGTTAGGTTGATTGGCTATGATAAATTGACCCTTAGTGTTGGGGGGATTAAATACATGGGGTTACGGGGATAACGTGGGATATGTGTTGGTGTAGGGGTTACAGGGATCGGGTGGGATATGTGTCGGTGCAGGCTCGATGGGCCGAAATGGCCTCTATCTGCACTGTGGGGTTTCTGTGATTCTGTGAAAAGCGAGCACTGAAGGGCCGGGAAAAGCTAAGTTGGGGGAGTCCAATCTTTTGGGGTGGTGGAGGGGGGGGGATCCAATGCAGCGTCAGTGGGCCAGAGTCAGAGGAAAAGAGAGTTGGGTGGGGGGGCGGTGAGATTGTAGGACTGGAGCAATAGGGAGGAGCGAGCACTGAAGAGGCAAATTTGAATTTGAAGCATTGGGGGACCCGGAGCCAGTGTTGATCAGCAAGGACAAGCTGATGGGTGAGGGGGGATTTAGTGCGGGATAGGATACAGTCCAAAGCAGTTTATGGAGGGCGGAGGATGGGAGGCTGGCCAGGAGGGAGTGTTGGACTAGTTGAGCCAGGTGCTCTTAGGTTAGAATCCAATCTAAACTAATTGGGTGAAATCATCTTGGGTCCATTCGTTGTGAAAGTGCTAAATTAAACCTTTGAACAGTCTCAGTGCAGTACTAATGATCGTGAGTCAACAGCACACAACTACCTTTGATTTGACACAAAAAAGACACAGTTTCCGCTCGGTTGCACTGTGTTTTTCGGCATAGTTTGGCCGAAATCGGTGTAGCCGGTGTAAAAGATCGTGGGATTTTAAGCGCTAATTACGTTCAGTGCAAATCAAGTTTCCGCGATCTTTTGCGCTAGTTTAATAAAACATTGTGCTAGAAGCGAGCCCCGCCCACAAAACCGGCCACGTCCCCAGGGTGAATTCATCACCTTTGGGAGTTTCCGCTAATTGCGTTTGTTTGTGGATCTTTGAGGAGGCTCCAAAAATTAAGCTGGAACCTTTGGGCGCAAGGACACTAATAGGAACGTTTTAAAAGCTTTCGAATATAATTATTTTTTAATTTACTAAGAAACTAACTATTGTACACTAATATAATTAGCAAATGGTTCTGTATATTTTTGAGTCATTTTCAGTCATTTAAAATCGGGTTCCTCACAGGCGGTGGATTGACACTGTGATTAAAAATGTATAGTTTCTGTGATAAACCCATTTCAGTTGTTTCAATCAAACTGCACCGAGTTGCCACCCTTGCATATATCAAGGAATTTTTTTTAACGCCAATTGTTTTGTTTAAATTACTTTTTAAAATGCTGTCCAATTGCGCTGGTCCATGGCAGATTTTGTGCTTGGCGATATGCAAATGTGTTTGAGTGGAAACTCAAGGAAGAAAAAACACTTTTCAAAACTGGCGCAATTTGCACCCGGATCGCTGATGCGTCCAAAGCGGAAACACTCTACACCTAAATGTGCAATCTCGCTCAATCCATAAGGATATACGATGTAAGAAATGAAAAATATCATGCTCATGCTGGGTTTTTTAAAAATTTGTGTTTGGGATGTAGGCATCGTTGCAAAGCCAGCATTTATTGCCCATCCCTAATTGCCCTTGAGTAGGTGGTGGTGAGCCTCCTTCTTGAAGCGCTGCAGTCCCTGTGGTGAAGGTACTCCCACAGTGCTGTTAGGGAGGGAGTTCCAGGATTTTGACCCAGCGACGATGAAGGATCGGCGATATACTTCTAAGTCAGGATGGTGTGTGACTTGGAGGGGAACTTGGAGGTGGTGGTGTTCCCCTGCGCCTGCTGCCCTTGTCCTTCTAGGTGGAAGAGGTTGCGTTTTTTTGCCACCCTTATCAGTAAGGCAGTTAGCATTACATTAGCGTTTATATCCTTTGTGGATAAACATGGTGAAGATTGGACGCAAGAATGGACGGTCTTCAGGAGATCGATGGACAACAAGCCTTGGGGTCTGCAGCCTTCCGGACTCAATATCGAGTTCAACAATTTCAGATCATAACCTCGGCCCCTATTTCATTTTTTCTTGTAATTTTTCCACTCCTTTCCCCCCCCCCCCCCGCCTTTCCTTTTGTTTCTCTCTTACACCTGGCAGCTATCTCTTGCCCTGCCAGTACACTTTACACCTAATCTCAGCCTATTACCATCTCGTCTAGCTTCTAATACCTTTTATTGTCTCTTTTTTACTTCTTTTGTTCTTTTGTCCGATCGCAGCCCTGCCTCCGATCTATCTTTTCTTTCCAGTTTTGAAGAAGGGTTCGACCCGAAACGTCAACTCAAATTTCTGTCCATGGATGTTGCCTGACCTGCTGAGTTTTTCCAACATTTTCTGTTGTTATTTCGGATTTCCAACATCCGCAGTATTTTGCTATCGAGCAAGCCTTGGGGGATGTGCTCACCTCCATGCAAAGCATTGCGCCAAAAGTGCGAAGCTGCAAAACCTACCCCCGTTTCCTTTACCACACTAATCCACAGGGAGAAGATAATTATCAGTCCGATAAAGTCATCATAAGTCCAAGGGTTTTGCCTTTTCAAGAGGGTCACAGAAACAATTCATGGAGACAGTTTTTACTTCCTGCTTTAAATTTAAACATTAAAAGTGACAGAATAATGTCATTTTATTATGCTGTTTTGATTAACTCCTTCAGAAAGAGACAAGTCGAATCACAGAGGTGGTGATGTTCCCATGCGCCTGCTGCCCTTGTCCTTCTAGGTTAAAGGTGTCGCGGATTCCAGAGGTGCTGTCGAAGAAGCCTTGGCGAGTTGCTGCAGTGCATCTTGTAGATGGTACACACTGCAACCACGGTACACCGGTGGTGGAGGGATTGAATGTTTAAGGTGGTGGATGGGGTGCCAATCAAGTGGGCTGCTTTGTCCTGGATGGTGTCGAGCTTCTTGAGTGTTGTTGGAGCTGCACTCATCCAGGCAAGTGGAGTGTATTCCATCACACTCTTCACTTGTGCCTTGTAGATGGTGGAAAGGCTTTGGGGAGCCAGGAGGTGAGACACTCGCTGCAGAATACCTAGCCTCTGACCTGCTCTTGTAGCCACAGTATTTATGTGGCTGGTCCAATTAAGTTTCTGGTCAATGGTGACCCGCAGGACATTGATGGTGGGGTATTCGGCGATGGTAATGCCATTGAATGTCATGGGGCGGTGGTTAGACTCTCACTTGTTGGAGATAGTCATTGCGCGGCACTTGTGTGGTGCGAATGTTACCTTCCACTTATCAGCCCAAGCCTGAACATCCTCCAGGTCTTGTTGCATGCGGACATGGACTGCTTCATTATCTGAGGAGCTGTGGATGGCACGGAACACTTAAAGCACACAGATGGAAAAGGTGCTCAGGTCACTTAGCGTAATGACACCACGAGTGCATTCATTAAGATTTCTGCTTGTCGGTATTTCAGGTGAATGGTCAAAAAGATGTTTATAACTTCACTAATAATACCAGCCAGAGGAAACCTTCATGAGCGCATTTATAATGCCCCTACACATGGCAACCAGAGCCAGAGTCAGTTGAGGAGAAGGAGCTTCACTGTATTTTTGACCCATGATGTGCCTGACCCTGGGAATATTAGTTGGCTTTTAAAAGCTTACCATGATGATGAAAAACAAAAATCACAATTTTAAATATATATATATATTTTGATATTAACATAGAAACATAGAAGATAGGAGCAGGAGTAGGCCATTCGGCCCTTCGAGCCTGCTCTGCCATTCAATGAGATCATGGCTGATCATCCAATTTCAGTACCCTGCCCCTACCTTCTCCCCATATCCCTTGATCCCTTTAGCCTTAAGAAATATATCCAACTCTTTCTTGAATATACTTAATGAACCGGCCTCCACCGCCCTCTGTGGCAGAGAATTCCACAGGTTCACCACTCTCTAGGTGAATAAATTCCTCCTCATTTCAGTCCTAAATGGATTACCCCTTATCCTTAGACTATGACCCCTGGTTCTGAACTCCCCGGCCATCAGAAACATCCTTCCTGCATCTAGTCTGTCCAGACCTGACAGAATTTTATAGGTTTCGATGAGATCCCCTCTCAATCTTCTAAACTCCAGTGAGTATAAGCCCAATCGACACAAACTCTCCTCATACGTCATTCCTGCCATCCCAGGTATCAGCCTGGTGACCCTTCGCTGCACTCTCTCCATGGCAAGAACGTCCTTCCTCAGGTAAGGTGACCAAAACTGCACACAATACTCAAGGTGCGGTCTCACCAAGGCCCTGTACAACTGCAGCAAGACATCCTTGTTCCTGTACTCGAACCCTCTTGCTACGAAGGCAGTAATAATGAAAAGAGGGGTCATCAGTAACATCTAAAGCTACGTTTAAACTGGTGCCCACTTAGTTTGGATTCCGAGAGATCGACATGTGAGTCAGCTCCCTGTGTTTACTCTGCTAAACCTAGCTCCCTTCTCCCAGTGGCAGAATCATAGACCCACAAAATTCTAACAGTGCGATTCTAACATTGAGATAAAAAGATTTAGCAGTGTAGCCTTTGGGAGCTGGATCACGGACGCCAGTCTTCTTGAATCTACTAAACTACTGCCAGCAGCTAAAGCGGTGAGGGAGATGTGGTTGTTGTAATGTCTATTTACCAAATTATAATTTTTGCAGCTGTTTGGTGGTGAATGACGTGCACCTTTCAGAAGCTGCTCATATCATTCAGCTGTCGTTGGTTCCCATGGTACTCTCTTTATCTATTCTCCAGACAGGCTCGAAGGATCCCTTGAGTCAGTTTGCCAGTCTTCCCTTCCCCACACCCAACGATGCCAGGTCGCAGCAATGAATAAAGTGGGGAATTCTGTTGTCCCTTTGGTTTGGCAGCCCCCAGAGAATGTCAGCAAGGATTTACTCCAGTCTAATACAGCTCCCCTCCCAGGACATAATGTACGGGGCAAACGGACTCTGCAATAAATAGCTATCAGCTACTTTGATGGCTCAGTGAGTAAATGTATCGCATGGTGCCCCTTGACCCTTATTGACTAAGAAGATCCCAGGTTTGATCCCTGATCTGTGGTGAAGTAGCTCATTTCAGTCAGGATAGTGGTAGGGATAGCTGGAATTGAGCTAAGGGAGGGGAAAACCAGCCGTGGTTCTGTTACTGACCGCTATCCTCTGACTCCTGCTGGAATGTGCACATATCTGGATGTCGGGTGAGGACAGGATAGGCGAAGCTCAGTTATGATGTCCACCACGTTCAAATGCCCTACCGACACTTAACTATCTGAGCTCCCAGTTGAGGAATGCCACATGAGTGAGATGCTGCAGGGCGCCTGCCACTCATCGAAGTACCCCAGCGAGAAGACATCAGCAGGATGAAGCCAGGCTTATGGAGTCAATGCGTACTTTTTATCCCCATGGGACAGAAAATCATTGAGCTTGTGCATTAGCTGACTTACTGCACCAGGGGATCTGACCAGGAGATCATTGCTGCTCCTCTCCTTGTCAATCTTCTCACAGCTGGTCCTGACTTCAGCTCACTCCTGAGATTGCTGCTCCACTCTGGGCTGCAAGTTGGAACTTCTGGCCTTACGATAGATCAGGAATTCCCACCCACAGCACCAATTCCTCTCCCAGGAGAGCCAGATAACAACAACAACAACGTATATTTATCTAGCACCCTTCACATCCTTGCCAGTCTTCCCTTCCCAAGGC
Organism: Somniosus microcephalus; assembly: GCF_052327205.1. Classification (NCBI taxonomy): domain Eukaryota; kingdom Metazoa; phylum Chordata; class Chondrichthyes; order Squaliformes; family Somniosidae; genus Somniosus; species Somniosus microcephalus. Next base: position 49,118,010 of record NC_140987.1, read on the forward strand.
GCTTCACAGGAGTATTATAAGACAGAAAATTTGACACCGAGCCACATAAGGAGAAATTAGGGCAGGTGACCAAAAGCTTGGTCGAAGAGTTAGGTTTTAAGGATCGTCTTAAAGGAGGAAAGAGAGATAGAGCGGCGGAGAGGTTTAGTCAGGGAATTCCAGAGCTTAGGGCCTAGCAACAGAAGACACGGCCACCAAAGGTTGAGCGATTATAATCAGGGATGCTCAAGAGGGCAGAATTAGAGGAGCGCTTATCTCGGCGGGGGTGGTGGGGGGTTGTGGGGCTGGAGGAGATTGCAGAGATAGGGGCGAGGCTATGGAGGGATTTGAAAACAAGGATGAGAATTTTGAAATCGAGGCGTTGTTTAACCGGGAGCCAATGTTACTTCAACCAAGACATCAGTGAGCACTGTATCAGAGAAATTGGAAGGGGAGGCGGGGTGGAAATACTTCTGAACTGATGGGAGTATTTGAAGAGAAGAGTGCCTCTGTGAACTGGAGAGGTAAGGGGGGAGAATACCTCTGTGAAAGGGAGAGTGACTGTTCAGTCATTCAAGGAGCAATTAACTATTTTGATGGCGGAATCTTACGTTTCTATCGAAAGATGAGCTGGATGAGCCAAGTGGTGACTCTCATCTGTACTTACCTTTGTGGGTCTTGGGGAAATTATGGTCTAATTGGCCCGCTGAATATAGATTAACCCAAATGGCAATTAATTTTACTATTTTTTTTGATTAAAAATGTAAAAATTTGTGAGGTAAAAAGTGTTGAAATTGAACATGAATGCACCATTTTTAGGTTGAAATACAAATGCCAAAGTGTTTGGGAGGAATGTGTACAGTTCCAAATTTGCTGCCTGGTTGCCACTTTCAGAAAAGGAAGGGACAAGATGAAATATTTAAAAAGAAAAATGGAATGACTGTCAACAGCTGCTTCTGTTCGCTTCAGGAGCAAAGTCATCAGGTAGTCTGAGTGTTAGCTCAGTTACTGTGACTGAGCAACCAGCAGGATTTGCTTTGTGCCGAAGCGTCACACTTGAAAGGGGCCTCATTGTCTGATAGCTGGTTCTGAAAGACAATTAACAGGTTAATAGAGCAAAGCAGGGTAATGCAGTAGGTGACACAATGACATCATTGCATTGGCAGCTGTGTCAGCTTCTAAGAACGGTTGTCATTTATATTAAAACCAACCCTAGAAACATGTGCATAACGGAAATGAAAACTTGAATTACAGCAAATACATATTATTTGCCGTATGGTCGCAAACGCATAATTCACGGTTACAATTTTGCCACAAATATTAAAACAGCTGAGATCTTCCCCTGCAGGGTTTGCATTGTCAGCTGTCTCTGCTGGACAAAATGTCCACATCACTATAAAGTTTACAGTATTAAGCCTGCCTGAAAACTCCTCACTCAGGCGATTAATGCCCTTTCAACTATTGTAGGCAGCGAGTCCAATTCAACATCTCTGCTCTAAATGTATTGTCACATTTATCCTCCAGTGTCAAAAACAGTTTCAATAAAATGTGCCAACAGAGCAGTATTGTTTTCCAAAGGAGATGCACTATAACAGTGGGGAGGTCCATTCGCAATAGCTGTGTTCTTTCTTCTTCACGTTCAGGTTTGAATATTTCTTGCCACACAGCAACTGGCAAAAGCAAAACGAGAGTCTATTGAAGTACAGGAAACTTTGGTTTATCCGGAGGTTGTATGGCCCGAAACCTCGCTCTAACGGCAGAAATCAGCAGCCGTTTTGGTTAGGTTTTTTTTCTTCTCCTAGCATTCTTTTAACAGGCAGGCTCTGGAAAGCGTCTTTGTAGCTTAGCAACAGCTTCAGAGACGCTTCCAAGGTACGGGCCGAGTGTTTACAAGCTGTTGCTGAGCAACAGTGTTTGTTGTCAGATACGGAGATTTCCGTATGCTTCAACGTTAACTTTGCATGTCCGGCAGTTTTGATATATCGGCAACACGCCGGTCCCGTCGGTGCCGGATATCAGAACTTTTCCTGTAAAGCAAGACTTCAAAGGGAAATGAGGAACTGTCTAAAGGCAGTAACAATAAAGAGATTGCCAGTTCTCCCCGATGTCCTGGCCAATATTTATCCTTCAACCAACACCTAAAAACAGATGCTCTGGTCATTATCACATTGATCTTTATGGGACCTTGCTGTGTGCAAATTGGCTGCTGTGTTTCCTGCATTACAACAGTGACTACACTTCAAAAATACTTCATTGGCTGTAAAGTGCGTCGGAATGACCTGAGGTATTGAAAGGCGCTATATAAATGCAAGTAATTTTTTTAATCAGTGGAATCCTTCTGAATATCTCAAAATTGATTGTGTGTGAGTGTGTATATGTGTGAGAGGTGTTTGCGTGTTTGGTACTGAACAAGTTTTAGGGTATTGATAAAAGATTACTTAATTTCATGAAGAAAATTTGACTTGAATGTGTGTGTACTGGTGTTCATCCTTTATTAATAGTGCAGACTGTCAGTTAAGTGGCAAGTTTTCAGAAAAGATTGCATTCAGGGATTTCTATTGTAGATTGAATTGTACTTGAGCTTTGGAATAAAACATAGACACCTAGATAATTTATGAGTTCAATATAGGTTTGACAGATGTTATTTATAAATTAAAAGAAAACTGCAGCAACTTACATTATATAATGCCAATTACTGTAACTGCATGTCTTAAGGTGCTTCATAGAGGAATGGGTGCCAAGCAGTAAAAGTGAAGTCAGAAACAATGAGTGAAAATGTGGTTGTGAAGGTAGATTTTGAGGACCCTTCTAAAAGCAGAGAGGTAGCAAGGTGGAGAAGTTTATGGAGGGAGTTCCAGAGAGTAGGGCCAAGTGGCTGATAACTCTACCACCAGCAGTATAGTTAAGGGAAAATTGACTACACAGGAGGCCATTGTTGGAGGACCAAAAGATACATAGGGATGTAGGCTCAGAGGAGACTGCAGGGCTAGGGAGGGGCAAGGCAATAAAGAGATTTATTAATGAAGGTGAGGATTTTGAATTTGATGACGTGGGAAGCAGAGAGCCAATGAAGGTCGACAAGCACTGCCATGATGGGTGCGCAGGACTTAATGCAGGGCTTTGCATAAGTTGACGTTTGGGAAGGATGGCTCTTGCAAAGCCAAAGAGGAGGACCAATGGAAAGATCAAATCTGAAAGTAGCAAGATGGTAGATGATGGCCTCAGCAACAGAAGTGAGGTCATGTTGTCGAAGTTGAAGTGCAGAAGCTTGGTGATTTGAAGCTCCGCTAAGGATCGAATAGGACACCAAGTTTGTGAACCATCTAGCACACCGTGAGAGAATAGCTGGGATGTGGAATTGAATTAGGGGTACGTGTATGGATTTTTTGACAGGACCATTCAATGGGATGGCCTTGGTCTTTCATAGAATGGTTACAGCACAGAAGGAGGCCATTCGGCCCGTCGAGCCCGTGCCAGCTCTCTGCAAGAGCACTTCAGCTAGTCCCACTCCCCCTGCTTTTTCCCCGTAGCCCTGCAAATTTCTTTCCTACAGATACTTAACCAACTCCCTTTAGGAAGCCGTGATTGAATCTGCCTCCACCACCCTTTCAGGCAGTGCATTCCAGATCTTAACCACTCGCTGCGTAAAAATGTTTTTTCTTACATCGCCTTTGGTTCTTTTGCCAATCACCTTAAATCTGTGTTCTCTGGCTCTCAACCCTTCTGCCAATGGGAACAGTTTCCCTCTATCTACTCTGCCCAGACCCCTCATGATTTTATACAACTCTATCAAACCTCTTCTCAATCCTCTCTAATCCAAGGAGAACAACCCCAGCTTCTCCAGTCTGTCAACGCAACTGAAGTCCCTCATTCCTGGAATCATTCTCGTAAATCTTTTCTACACCCTCTCTAAGGCCTTCACATCCTTCCTAAAGTGTGGTGCCCAGAATTGGACACAATACTCCAGTTGGGGCCGAACCAGTGTTTTATAAAGGTTCATCGTAATTTCTGCACTTTTGTACTCTTAAGGGCTGGATTTTCATTGAGGAGGTGGGACTACAACTTTCGGGGTTGTAGTCCCGCCTCCATCGAGTTCTAGCCAACCCATGCGATTTAGACTTGATTGACCTTGTTGAGCCCGCCCAGTGGGCTCAGCAGGCCAATTTAGGGCCACCCGGCAACAGGTGACATCACAGATTGAAATTTCATCTGTCAAGACCTTTTGACAGATGAAATATCAGCGTTTCACAGCTGGTTGAAGCTGTCAAACACTGACAATCTGCACTCCAGCTTAATTCCTTCCTCTCAGGATGATTTAGAGATCTCCCCGGAACAGAAAGCAGAGGCTGCAGATTTTGACAGATTCTGCTTTCTGTGCCGGTGAGATGAGGGACTCCCGAGACCTGAAAGAAGGAAGGCTGTAAAGTAAGTAAAGGTTAGTAGAACTTCTTTAAACACTTTACACAGACCAAACACACTTACCTCTGCACTCATGCACCCATCACTCACCTGAACACCGGACATCTCGACCCCTCCAAGCCCTTCATCCCGACGGCCCGCCTCGCTAACTTGCCGTGGTTTGGATCCGTCGGGAATCCCACATTTCAACAATGAAAATAGGGATTAGGCTAAAAATTGCCTGTTAACTACCTGTTAACAGGCAGTTAATTGGCACTAATCCCCTTCCCAGTGCAGGGCGGGTACCCTCCTCCTTTGAAACTGGCATGGAGGCGGGATGGGGTCGGGACCCTCGATTTCGGGATTTTAAACCCCCCACACGCCTCCAATCCCAACTCCACTGCCCAATGAAAATCCAGCCCTATACCTCTATTTATGAAGCCCAGGATCCCGTAAGCCTTTTTAACTGCTTTCTCAACCTGCCCTGCCACCTTCAACGATTTGTGCACACATACCCCCAGGTCTCTGTTCGTGCACCCACTTCAGGATTGTACCCTTTAGTTTATATGTCCTCTCACTCTTTCCACCAAAATGTATCACTTCACACTTTTCTGCGTTAAATTTCATCTGCCACGTGTCCGCCCATTTCACCAGCCTGTCTATGTCTTCCTGAAGTCTATCACTCTCCTCCTCATTGTTCACTATACTTCCAAGTTTTGTGTCATCTGCAAATTTTGAAATTGTGCCCTGTACACCCACGTCCAAGTCATTAGTATATATCAAGAAAAGCAGTGGTCCTAGAACCGACTCCTGGGGAACACCACTGTGTACCTTCCTCCAGTTCGAAAAACAACCATTCACCATGACTCTCTGTTTCCTGTCACTTAGCCAATTCCATATCCATGCTACCACTGTCCCTTTTATTCCATGGGCTTCAACTTTGCTGGCAAGCCTGTTATGTGGCACTTTGTCGAACACCTTTTGTACCCTCATCGACTCTCTCTGTTACCTCATCAAAGAACTCAATCAAGTTAGTTAAACATGATTTGCCTTTAACAAATCCGTGCTGGCTTTCCTTAATTAATCCACACTTGTCCAAGTGACACTTAAATTTGTCCCTGATTACTGTTCTAAAAGCTTCCCCACTACCGAGTTCAAACTGACTGGCCTGTAGTTGCTGGGTTTATCTTTACACCCTTTTTTGAACAATGGTGTAACATTTGCAATTCTCCAGTCCTTTGGCACCACCCCTGTATCTAAGGAGAATTGGAATATTATGGCCAGTACCTCCGCGATTTCCTCCCTCAATTCCCTCAGCATCCTAGGATGCATCCCATCCGCTCCTGGTGATTTATCTACTTTAAGTACAGCCAGCCTTTCTAATACCTCTTTATCAATTTTTATCCTATCAAGTATCTCCACTACCTCCTCCTTTTGCTATGTCTGTGGCAGCATCCTCTTCCTTGAAGACAGATGCAAAGTACTCATTTAGTACCTCAGCCATACCCTCTGCCTCCATGCATAGGCCTCCTTTTTGGTCCCTAATCAGCCCCACCCCTCCTCTTACTATCCATTTACTATTTATATGCCGATAGAAGACTTTTGGATTACCTTTTTATATTGGCTGCCATTCTATTCTCATATCCTCTCTTTGCCCCATTTATTTTCTTTTTCACTTCTCCTCTGACCTTTCTATATATAGCCTGATTTTGAAATGTATTTGAAACCTAACAATTGTCATACACGCTCTTTATCTGCTTCACCATATTCTCTATCTCTTTCGTCATCCAGGGAGCCCTGACTTTAGTTGCCCTACCTTTCCTCCTGGTGGGAATGTACCTCAACTGTACCTGAGCTATTTCCTCTTTAAAGGCAGCCCATTGTTCCATTGCAGTTTTGTCTGCCAATCTTTGATTCCAGTTTACCCAAGCCAGATCCGTTCTCATCCCACTGATAATTGGCCTTCCCACAGCTCAACATTTTTACTCTAGATTGCTCCCTGTCTTTTCCATAGTCAATCTAACCCTTATGATACTATGATTACTATTCCCTAAATGTTCACCCACAGATCCTTGCTCCACTTGACCTACCTCATTCCCCAGAACCAGATCCAGCAATGACTCCTCCCTCATTGGGCCGGAAGCATACTGATCAAGAAAGTTCTCCTGAACACACTTCAGAAATTTTACCCCTTCTCTGCCCTTTACACTATTATGATCCCAGCCTATATTAGGATAATAATTGAAGTCCCCCATTATCATTACTCTATAGTTCTTGCACCTCTCTGTAATTTCTCTGCAAATTTGCTCCACCATATCTTTCCCACTATTTGGTGGTCTATAGAATACACCTAGTAGTGTAATGGCACCTCTATTATTTCTTACCTCTATCCATATAGATTCTGTCCTTGATCACTCCAGGATGTCCTCCCTCTCCAGCACTGTAACATTCTCCTTGACCAATGCTGCCACACCACCTCCTATCTTTCCTTCCCTAACTTCCCTGAACACTTCATAACCAGGAATATTTAATACCCAATCCTGCCCTTTTTTGAGCCAGGTCTCAGTTATTGCCACAACATCATGTTCCCATGTGGCTATTTGTGCCTGCAGTTCACTTACCTTGTTTACTACGCTTCGTGCATTCACATACATGCACTGTAAACCCATCTTAGACCATCCTGTATTCTCTTAGTTTGACCCCACCTAATATCTTACTGTTTCTTACTTTAGTGCTATCCGCCTCTCCCAATTCTTTGAGCACTTTATTTCCCCTTTCTAATGTTACATCCTGGTGCCCATTCCCCTGCCAAATTAGTTTAAACCCTCCCCAACAGCACTAGCAAATCTCCCCGCGAGGATATTGGTTCCGGCCCTGTTGAGGTGCAATCCGTCTGGCCTGTACAGGTCCCACCTCCCCCAGAACTGGTCCCAATGCCCCAGGAATCTAAAGCCCTCCCTCCTGCACCATCTCTCCAGTCATGCATTCATCTGCACTATCCTCCTATTTCTATCCTCACTAGCACGTGACACCAGGAGTAATCCGGAGATTACTACCTTTGAGGTCCTGCTTTTTAATCTCTTTCCTAGCTCCCTGAAATCTGGCTATTCATCCTCCCACTTCCGAATGTTCTGCAGCCACTCGATGACATCCTTGACCCTGACACCAGGGAAGCAACAAAACATCCTGGAGTCACGTCTGCGGCCGCAGAAACGCCTGTCTGCTCCCCTAACTATCGAATCCTCTACCACTATTACCACTATTGCTCTCCTACTCTTCTTCCCACCCCCCAACCCCACCCCCCCATACAGCTGAGCCAACCGTGATGCCTCAGACTTGGGTCTGGCTATACTCCCCGGAGGAACCATCGCCCTCACCAGTACTCGGAACCGAATACTGATTGGAGAGCGAGATGCACTCGGGACTCCTGCGCTACCTGTCTGGTCCTCTTCTGTCTGGTGGTCACCCATTCCCTTTTTGCCTGCACACTCTTTATCTGCGGAGTGACCACCTCACGAAGCTCTCAGCCTCACAGATGCACCACAGTGACGCCAGCTGCTGCTCAAGCTCCAAAACCTGGAACTCGAGCTCCTCCAGCTGACGACACTTCCTGCACACGTGGTTGTCCAGGACATGGGAAGCATCCTGGATTTCCCACATGACGCAAGATGTGTATTCCACGGGACTGAGCTGCCCTGCCATGCGTTTACTTAATGGACTATTGAATGGAAACACTTACCAGCTACTCACCAATCAGCTCCTTCCCTGGTTGTGGCATCACTTTAGCTGTTGTGCAGTTGTTGCTTTTGTTGTTGATGTTTTCGCTAGAGGTCGTCCTCCTCCTCGCTGCCGCCGCTGCTCCAGTCTGCTCTCTCTCTGGACCTCCCGCTCGATTTATACTCCACCTCCTCGCTGTCGCCTCTGCTCCAGTCTGTGCTCTCTCTGGGCCTCCCGCTCAATTTATACTCGGCCTAACGCTCCTGCCGCTGCTCCGGTCTGCACTCTCTCTGGGCCTCCCGCTCGATTTATACTCTGCCTCCTCGCTGCCGCCACTGCTCCGGTCTACTCTCTCTCTGGACCTCCCGCTCGATTTATACTCCGCCTAATGCTCCTGCCGCTGCTCCGGTCTGCGCTCTCTCTGGGCCTCCCGCTCGATTTATACTCCGCTTCCTTCAAATGATTATTTTTACTTTTAATTTTTAGGTTTAATTAGTTAATTTAGTTTGTTATTAATTCAATAAAGTTATAGTAGTTAATACTCTCCCAGTTCGGAATTTAATCCATTCACCGAGATGTTCAAGTGAAAGAAGATCTGGTTGATCCATAACTTGATGTTGGCCAGGCAGTTTGACAATGCAGAGCTGGTCAAGAGGTCATGCTAGAACCTTATAAATCACTGGTTAGGCCTCAGCTGGAGTATTGTGGACAATTCTGGGCAGCACACTTCAGGAAAAATGCAAAGACCTCAGAAAGGGTACAGAGCTCGTTGGAGATAATCTTTGCCTGGCACTTGTGTGGCGCAAATGTTGCCTACCACTTGAGGATGAGGAACTTACAGGGTTACGAACAAAAAGCGGGGGTGTGGGACTAAGCACGACTGCTCTTTCTAAGAGTCAGCACAGGCACGACGGGCCGAATGGCGGCCTCCTGTGCTGTTTGTTCTATGATTTTATGATGGTCAGAGAGTTGAGGATACTGGAGGAGAGGTAGAGCTGGGTATCATTAGTATCCATAGGGCCAGTAAAAGCTGACCCCATGCCTATCGATGATATCTTCAACATGTAAATAAGGAAAAGTGGGAGCCAAGAATAGAACCTTGAGGCTCTCCCGAGGTAGCCATGTCAGGACCAGAAGAGAAGCCATTATTGGAGATCTGCTGTTAATGTTGGGACGTTTTGCTACGTTAAAGGCACTATATAAATGCAAGTTGTTATAGGCAGGAATAAAACTGTTGAGGAGGACCCAGAAGCAGAGGGGGTTGGAAAAAGGTAAGTGGTCAAGTGTGTCAAAATTCACAGAGAGGTTGAGGAGGACAAAGAGGGTGTGTTTGGTGATTTTGACCAGGGCTGTTGGCAGAATGGAAGCAGGGCTGGAGAAATTCAAGAAAAGAATTACGGGAGAGGCGGACAGTAAGCTGGGGTGGTGACAGCTCAGTCAAAGGCTTTGGATCAGGTGGGGAGATCCTTGGAGAGGAAGTGAGGATCGGCTTTGCAAAAGTCCCCTTCACATTGCAGTATTGTATTTTATTATGGGCCTCAACATTCACAGGTCTGCAATCCCACCAAATCCAGGCCCCAGCCTAATCACGGGCCTTCCTCCACACACTCGACAGTCTTCTACCAGGAGTGCGCCACAAAGGCTCACTCATATTCATAAGTGTTCCTGCCACTTTATTTTACTATCTCCCCTTCCTTGTACTGCCCCTCCCAGATTCAACATTCCTCTTTTACTCGGATGGTGAACGATGATGAGAAGTAAATCCATTTCCGGAGGAAATGGGTGACTTTCTTCATTGAGGTTAATTGATCTGGGGACAGTTTGAATCATATATTTCTGAATCTGGATGGTCACGGACAGGGACATGTGACTCACCCAGTTTCTAAAGTGGAAGCACAAAGAGAGTAAGCTTCTGTTTGCAAGTACCTTAAGCGGCTTGTCTATTCTTCCCTCACGAGGCCCAGTGCCTTCTCTCTGTTAAACATAGAAGATAGGAGCAGGAGTAGGCCATTCGGCCCCTCGAGCCTGTTCCGCCATTTAATGGGATCATGGCTGATCATCCAAATTCAGTACCCTGTCCCTGCCTTCTCCCCATATCCCTTGATCCCTTTAGCCTTAAGAAACATATCTAACTCCTTCTTGAATATATTTAATGAATTGGCCTCAACTGCCTTGTGTGGTAGAGAATTCCACAGGTTCACCATTCTCTGGGTGAAGAAATTCCTCCTCATCTCTGTCCTAAATGGCTTACCCCTTATCCTAAGACACTGACCCCTGGTTCTGGACTCCCCCGCCATCGGGAACATCTTTCCTGCATCTAGTCTGTCTCGTCCTGTTAGAATTTTATAACCACAATTTTAAATAACCACAACTACCAACCCAGGTGAGAACAGAAAACCACAATCAGACAATGGCTGGGTAATCAGTTCAGCCATGACTCAGATTCCATTTTGGGCCTGTTCTGCCATTTCAAACCAACTCATTTCCCCAAAATAGCACTGTTATCCTGCATTACAACAGTGATTACACTTCAAAAAAAGTACTTCATTGGCTGTAAAGCCCTTTGGGATGTCCTGAGGACGTGAAAGGTGCTATATAAGTGCAAAGTCTTTCTTTCTTAAATTTCAGGAGCAGATTTTCGATGTATATTTATGCAGACAGATAACCCATACCAGACAGTATTGTTAACATTTTATGCTTCCTGTTTTTCTGAGTAAGTTGCAGAAATCCTAGAGGCATGAAGGGTTGGGGAAGGGCCGTGGCCAGATTTTATTTTTGAGTTATTAAAATTCTTAGTAACAAGTCGAACCTCTGTGAAGAATTTGCTGAGATTTACGTATCGGGGAGTTTGAAGAACAGCTTTGTTGCATTGTGTTTTATAAAATATGACTTGAGCAAAGATCTGTTGGGAGTCCTTAAAGGAGAGAAACAAACGCTGTCTATAAATGGACTAAACTTCCCCAGACTTCCTGCCGCTGCTCTCCCGGAAACCCCGTTTACAACGCACTTCCGATGAAGTTATGGCGGCACAACAGCAGAAAGTCTGAGGAAATTCCGGGCCTGGAAACGCCATCTGAGCAGCTGGACCCTGTTCCATTGCCGCTAATATGTAAGTTTGCCATTTGACCACGGTGCTCATCTTTTGGAACTAAACAATTCCCAGAATTGCATCAATATTTCATGGAGCAATTGTCCTTAGATGCATTTTGTTTTGACCTGGTCGCCAGTAACCTGGTTAGTAGATTTGAGGATTGATGCTTAGCACAAGTCCACTTTGAGGCAGCTCATTCTTTGCCTGCCTCATGCGTATGTGTAAACCTTTGAGAGTCAGCAACAAAGTTGTTCAGGCAAGATAAACAGGGTAGCCTTGTTGTTCTCTGGAAATACTTTGAACTGGAAAGGATGAACACCAAACATAAACTGAGAGCTTTGTTCGCATTGGGCTGCATGAAGTATGTAGCTATCAGCTCACCTGATGGCTCAATGCACTAAGTGCACTTCTTTTTAGGCAGTCCCTCGGAACCGAGGATGACTTGCTTCCACATTAAAAATGAGTTTGCAGGTGACTGATGAGTCCAATGCGGGACCTACAGTCTCTGTCACAGGTGGGGCAGACGGTGGTTGAAGGGGCGGGTGGGTGAGGTGCTTGGGTTGACGTGCGCTCCTTGCGCTGCCTGCGCTTGGCTTCCGCTTGCTCCCGGCGAAGAGACTCGAGGTGTTCGGCGCCTTCCCGGATGCTTCTCCTCCACTTTGTGCGGTCTTGGACCAGGGATTGCCAGGTGTCGGTGGGGATGTTACACTTTTTCAAGGAGGCTTTGAGGGTGTCCTTGAAGCGTTTCCTCTGCCCACCTGGGGCTCTCTTGCCGTGCCGGAGCTCCGGGTAGAGCGCTTGTTTTGGGAGTCTCGTATCGGGCATGCGGACAATGTGACCCGTCTATCGGAGCTGACTGAGCGTGGTCAGAGCTTCGATGCTGGGGATGTTGGCCTGAGCGAGAACACTGACGTAAGTGCACTGAGCCTTATAGATCAGTAGTTCCTCATTCGTGCCAAATTGGTTTATCTCAATGAGGGTGCCAGTGGAATATATACAATTGGCCTCAGAACTGGCCTAGGCTAGGGAGGCCCTGCAGGTGTCCTTAACCCTGATGGCTTTCCACTGACCGCTTCTGAAAAGTGCATCTGTAAGCATAGAGATCAGGTGGTAGCAGGATTGACATGATTGTGATGCCCTCCGTGGTCAAGATGCCCACTGATGCTGTCTGTTTCGGCTGGCGCATGAGGAATAGCCACCGGGATGAGACATTGGTGAACGGCTTGCACCTGGGGAAACGTACACTTGTGCCTTTGGGACAGGACAGGAGAGAAGAGAAAGGGGCAGAGAATTAAGGAGGAATAATAAATATAGATTTATTGCACGACTTTGAGGGTCTGGACTGTAAATGAGTGTTATCACACAGGAAATGACGTTGGCATTGGCACAATGCACAGATCAGCCCGATCAGAATGTGCTGTGATGCTTTTGAAGTTGTTTTTAGTGAAGTGAGGTCAAATTCCAGTGGTGTATTTCTTCTGCAACCCTGCCGTGGTTTTGAAGTGATTTATTCCACTCACCTTGTTCTGTTTAATTATGCATCTGACACAGCGGTGTACTTTCCTTTCAGACATGATAGAAACATATGAGACAAAGAAGGAAGGAGTCCGTATCTGAGCGAAGCTCAATTGATATAGAAGAGAAAACTCTGCACTTCTGAATTGCTGGAGGAAACATAAATATTTCCTATTTTGTGCCGTGTGTAACTAGGCTAGATTTTACAAACTAATAGGCGCTAAATCCTGTGAGGTATGCAGATCTCTGCACCAAGTTCTCGATACTCAGCCCCACCACACTAACCTCTGTGAACTTGTAAAGCCTACCCCTGTGGTGAACTTGTTTTAGTGTTCATTTATAATCCCGGACTGAATGATAAAAGGAATAGATTTATTCTTAAAGTTTAAAACTATGTTACATCGAGCACTCGTGCTAGCTTACAAACTGCTTGTTGCAGATTAACTAATTCAGGGTGGATTTAACCGATTGTAACATTGAGATAGCACAGAATAGTGTTAAGGGAATGTCTCTTAATTACTTAGTCAAAGTGATAAATCAACACACACCCTTCTTACCCCAACCCCCCCAAAAAGGAAAGTTCACTCATAAAGCTGTTGATGCCTCCAATCGACTGCAGAGTCACCACCGTGTGAGGAGATACGCAGAGATTTTTCACCTTAGTTTACTTGGAGTTACGCAGTATAACCACAACATGGAAAAATATTGCATTTCCCATCAAACCGGGAGAACTTAATACAGCGAGAACTGAAATCAGGGCAGCTGACAACCTCGGTGCACAGAGGAATTACAGTATGCAGACGACGCTTGCGTCTGCGCTCACTCGGAGGTCGAACTCCAAACCATCGTCAACACCTTCACCGAAGCGTACGAGAGCATGGGCCTTACACTAAACATCTGTAAGACAAAGGTCCTCTACCAACCTGCCCCCACCACACAGTACTGCCGCCCCCCCGCTCCCCCCGGATTATCAAAATCCACGACAAGGCCTTGGACAACGTGGACCACTTTCCATACCTCGGGAGCCTACTGTCAACAAGGGCAGACGTCGACGACGAAGTCCAACACCGCCTTCAGTGTGCCAGTGCAGCCTTCGGTCGCCTGAGGAACAGAGTGTTTGAAGACCAGGACCTCAAACCCGGCACTAAGCTCATGGTCTACAGAGCAGCAGTGATACCCGCCCTGCTGTATGCCTCAGAGACATGGACCATGTACAGCAGGCACCTCAAAGCACTGGAGAGGTACCACCAACGCTGCCTCCGCAAGATCCTGCAAATCCATTGGCAGGATAGGCGCCCAAACGTCAGTGTTCTTGGTCAGACCAACATCCCCAGCATCGAAGCTTTGACCACGCTCAATCAGCTCTGATGGACAGGTCACATTGTCCGCATGCCCGATAAAGGACTTCCAAAACAAGCGCTCTACTCGGAACTCCGACACGGCAAGAGAGCCCCAGGTGGGCAGAGGAAACGCTTCAAGGACGCCCTCAAAGCCTCCTTGAAAAAGTGTAACATCTCCACCGACACCTGGGAATCCCTGGCCCAAGACCGCACGAAGTGGAGATGAAACACCCGGGAAGGCGCCGAACACCTCGGGTCTCTTCGCCGGGAGCAAGCGGAAGCCAAGCGCAGGCAGCGCAAGGAGCGCACGTCAACCCAAGCACCCCACCCACCCGCCCCTTCAACCACCGTCTGCCCCACCTGTGACTGTAGGTCCCGCATTGGACTCCTCAGTCACCTGAGAACTCATTTTGAATGTGGAAGCAAGTCATCCTCGGTTCCGAGGGACTGCCCAAGAAGAAGAAGACAGAGGAGAGTAGCAAGGTATCGAGGAACATTAACCCTTTAGGCACCAAATTCTCCTGACAACTTATGAATGCACCACAACCTTTAATTGTTCTGTGAATATATATATATACTAGCTGAAGTGCCCGGCGGTGCCGAGGCTTTTTCGAGGGCATGTTGTTGTTGGAAGAGAGAGAGAGAGCGACTGGGGGGAAGAGAGAGAGCGACTGGGGGGAAGAGAGAGAGCGACTGGGGGGAAGAGAGCGAGCGACTGGGGGGAGGGGAGGGAGGGGAGGGGGGGAGGGGAGTGGGGGAGGGAGGGGAGGGCGGAGGGGAGGGCGGGGAGGGAGGGGTAGGAGGGAGGAGGAGAGAGGAGGGGGGGAGAGGGGGGAGGGGAGGGGAAGGGGGAGAGTCCCCGAGCCCCCTGATCCCCGTCCCCCCAAACTCCCGAGCCCCCTGATCCCCACCCCCGAACTGCCGAGGTTGGCCCCCCCAAGGCTCGCCCCCCCCCCACCACCAACCAAGCACCGAACTCCGGAGGCGCGATCTTCCGAGCACCGGCCTCCCGAGCTGACTTCAAGACCGCCGATCGCGAGACGGCCGGCGGGCCCGGTTGCCAGGGTAACCCTTGACGCTCACCAAGCCCCACCCCCCGGCCGAGCCAGAGAGAGACGCCGCGTCTCAGCTGCTCCTGCTGCGCGCGCACCCTTTAGTAAGGTAGCGGCGCTGGGCTGAGGCCCGCCCCTCCAGCCTTCGACTGCGGCCGGGAGGTGCCTAGCTCGGGCGTGGGTGCGGCGGAGAGGCGGAGGCTTCGAGGCCTACCTGGAAAAACGGGGAAAGGTAGGAAAATTAATGAGATTAGATAAGTTAATTACTTTGTAAATATTTTTTTTTTAAAACAATATGTGTTTTAAAAGCAACGTTTTTTTTAAAGACGCAGAAAGCGGGAAAAAGAAAGGAAAAGTTTGGAATCAAGATGGCGGCGACTCACCTTGGTTCAGAAGGATAAGGCCCACCCACACACGCACCGATTGGCCCGGCGGCACACGCCAGCAACCCGGCGTACGATTGGCCGAGCTCGAGGTCACTCTGTTGCTAATGAGCGGATAATGAGATGCTAATGAGCGGAATGTTAAGGTTTTTCGGATACCGCGGGCGCGATTTTAGCCCGGCCGAAACGTAAATACGCTTAAAACCGTCTCGGAAGCGTAAGCTTTCTTTGGAGGTAACGCGCGCGTAGGTACGCCCTGTAACTTTCGAGCGCATAGCCCGACAGACGCACACGCGATGACAGACAGATGGACAGACAGATCGACCGATTTATTTATATAGTAGATATATAAAAGGATAGTTCTGCCTGTCTGGGCATCACTCAAAAGTTATAGAGCGTATCTACACATATGTTATATCAAAAGAAAGCTTATGATTAGGGGAGTCTACTAGGCATCTTTACTTTTTGGTCAGACAAAAATTGTTCGGACAGTAGACAAAAAACGTTCAAACAACGGGAAAAAATCCGCTCATTAGCGGTTGACCAATCCTACCGCTCATTAGCGTTGAGTGACGTGATGGTTGACCAATCCTACAGTTCAGTGACCTGATGTTTGACCAATCGGTGCATCACGGGGGGCGTTTCATGGCGTTTGTGGGCGGGGCCTAATCCTTCAAACTGCCGTTACTGAGGTGAGTGGCGGCCATTACATTAAAATATTTCTCTCTCTCTCTCTCTCTCCTTCCCCCCCCCTCTCTCTCTCTCTCTCTCTCTCTCTCTCTCTTCCCTCTCTCTCTCTTTCCTTCCCTCTCTCTCTCTCTCTCTCTCTTTCCCCCTCTCTCTCTTGCCATGAGTGCGGGACCGGGAAAACCGGGGCTTTCACACGAGCCGTCCCCGACCGATACACGGGAGTCCGGAGTGAAAGGCATTCCACTGCCGCCCGGCCAACTGGGTCCAAAGTCCCGCCGCGTTAACCATGAGGAACCCCGGGCTCGCTTCGGAGCGATGGGCACCCGGACTCCCGGTGTCGGATATACTCCGTTCTGGTACCGTGGTGAGTCGGAGGGAGGGAGAGAGAGGGGCAGGGAGAGAGAGGGGAGGGGAGAGACAGGGGCAGGGGAGAGATGGAAGGAGAGAGAGCGGGGAGGGAGGGGGAGAGAGAGAGAGGGGCAGGGAGAGAGGGGTGGGGAGAGAGAGAGGGGAGAGACGGGCAGGGAGAGAGAGGGGGCGGGAGAGAGAGGGGGAGGGAGAGAGGGAGGGTGAGGGAACTTCCCGCCGACCTCACAAAATGGCGGCCGCCCTTCTTCACCGCAGTCTCTCTCTCTCTCTCTCCCCCCATTCTCTCTTTCCCCCAGTCTCTCTCTCCCCCCCAGTCTCTCTCTCGATCCCCGGGCCTCTCTTCCCCCCGCCCCCCCCCCCCCCCACAGTCTCTCTCTCTCTCTCTCCTCTCTCTCTCTCTCCTTTGCACACACAGACAGACAGACAACCTCATTTATATATATCCTTCCCCCCAGCCTCCCTCTCTCTCTTCCCCCCAGTCTCTCTCTCCCCCCCATCTCTCTCTCTCTTCCCCCCAGTCCCTCTCTCCCCCCGTGTCTCTCTTCTTCCCCCAGTCTCTCTCTCTCTCCTTCCCCTCTCTCTCTCTCTCCCCTCTCTCTCTCTCCTTCCCCCTTTCTCTCTCTCTCTCCTTCCCACTCTCTCTTTCCCCTCTCTCTCTCTCTCCTTCCCACACAGACAGACAGACAAACTCATTTATATATATCCTTCCCCCCAGTCTCTCTCTCTCTCCTCCCCCCAGTCTCTCTCTCTCCCCCCCCCCAGTCTCTCTCCCCCCCAGTCCCTCTCTCCCCCCCAGTCCCTCTCTCCCCCCCAGTCCCTCTCTCCCCCCCAGTCCCTCTCTCCCCCCCAGTCCCTCTCTCCTCCCCCCAGTCCCTCTCTCCCCCCCAGTCCCTCTCTCCCCCCCAGTCCCTCTCTCCCCCCCAGTCCCTCTCTCTCCCCCCCCAGTCCCTCTCTCCCCCCCCAGTCCCTCTCTCCCCCCCCAGTCCCTCTCTCCCCCCCAGTCCCTCTCTCCCCCCCAGTCCCTCTCTCCCCCCCCAGTCCCTCTCTCCCCCCCAGTCCCTCTCTCCCCCCCCAGTCTCTCTCTTCTCCCCCCAGTCTCTCTCTTCTCCCCCAGTCCTCTCTCTTCTCCCCCCAGTCTCTCTCTTCTCCCCCCAGTCTCTCTCTTCTCCCCCCAGTCTCTCTCTTCTCCCCCCAGTCTCTCTCTTCTCCCCCCAGTCCCCTCTCTCCCCCCCCAGTCCCTCTCTCCCCCCCAGTCCCTCTCTCCCTCCCCCCCCCAGTCCCTCTCTCCCCCCCCCCAGTCCCTCTCTCCCCCCCCCAGTCCCTCTCTCCCCCCCCAGTCCCTCTCTCCCCCCCAGTCCCTCTCTCCCCCCCCAGTCCCTCTCTCCCCCCAGTCCAGTCCCTCTCTCCCCCCCAGTCTCTCTCTTCTCCCCCCCAGTCTCTCTCTCTTCTCCCCCCAGTCTCTCTCTTCTCCCCCCAGTCTCTCTCTTCTCCCCCCAGTCTCTCTCTTCTCCCCCCAGTCTCTCTCTTCTCCCCCCCAGTCTCTCTCTTCTCCCCCCCAGTCTCTCTCCTTCCCCCCTCTCTCTCTCCTTCCCCCTTTCTCTCTCTCTCCTTCCCCCTCTCTCTTTCCCTCTCTCTCTTTCCCTCTCTCTCTCTCTCTCCTTCCCACACAGACAGACAAACTCATTTATATATCTAAAAATTATTTCTACTTTTTTCATAACAACATGCCCTCAAAAAACCCTCGGCACCACCGGGCACTCCAGCTAGTACAAGCATATAAATGCTCAGTTTGAACAGAGATGTTAGTCCAATGTAAACATTATCATGAGAATGCTTAACAATTTTTCCATACAATTCTCTTTGCCTCCTGTTTCAACATTAATTGTTAATCCATTTCCATTGAAGGGTTAAGTGTTCATGTGGTAATATCTGTGAAGAATTTTCAGTGGGTTAATCTGAAGGGCGTGGTGTATTCGTCCATTAATATTCATATAGAGTCACTAGGTGCAACCATTTTTATTATCTAATACTCTGAATACTTGATTCACTTTGAACAAAGGGCAATGAGCTGCAAGTACTGAAAATGCTCGTTTCAAATACCTCTCCCCACCATCTTAATGGAGGCATTAATCCAAACATTGTCTTCTTTTTGTAACAAGAAGAATTTCTTTCTTCACAATAAAATCCAAACTCTTCCTCTGACCCCAGCCCCACTCAATTTTTCTCCCTATTTCTCTCTCCTCTTCCAAAGGTTTTGACTCTGGTTCAGAGGATACCTGCAGGCTGCAGCCCTCCAATGCATCACCCAAATAGCCAGTCTTCCTGTGCAAGCCTTGACAGTCCAGTGTCAGTGAGTCTATTCAATAGGACAAGGCATCACTGTCGAGCCTAATCCTGTCCTCCTCTGACATCTCCGCACACACTCACTCACGCACGTGCACACACGCACGCACAGGCTTTCCAACCAGAGGTTACCAGACAGCATTCAGGAAAGGTACCCTGGCTGACTTGGTTTCCCCACCATTTCTGCTCCTCCTGGCCCCACAAGGAAAGTTTCAAAACATTTTTAAAGAACGTGCCTCTTCTGGTCCCAGTTCCTCTTCCCGCTTCCTTCACCTGGTGGAAACGCTACAACGGCTTCCCCGCTCGGGCCACCAGTTCAAATTGCAGTCGAAGCCCGATGACATTGTCAGACATCGATCTGCATATTTAAAGAAGGAGCCTGCCGGCTTCAGGCACGTGTCCTTGTCGCCTGCTCAGAAGAGCAGGTTAAAATTCCAGATAGTGGGATCGGAGTGGGACATTGGCAGCTCAGTCACGATTTTAACTGTTGGCCCACCAGGTTTCCACCAGGCGGGTAGGGTTAAAATTGCCCCTAAGATGTGATATGGCCACGCACTGTAATTCACATTTCTCTTGTTGATTGCTGGTAATGAGGAATAACCCAAAGAAATGTTTCTTTTTTATTAATTTTAGAAGCTGGATTTAGGTTACCTTTTTTTTTTCTCGTTTTGTTTGTCTCTCTGTGCTTTCTCAGACTGGAGCAGGTCCGGAGAGATTGTGCGGCTGCCATGCTGTGCATCAACTCACCTTTCTAGCATCTGTCTTGTTTACAGCAAAGCCTGAACAGCCCTCCAATAAACCGAGTGCGATTTGTGGAAATAGCCTCAAATTAAACCAGGCACAGTCCGTAAAAAGATATTTGCTAGATATCACTCAACCCCATTAAAAGAGCAAACTACAAAGGATGTAATTTCAGTTCTTCCATGCAATATTAATCAAAAGCTTTCGAAGTAACAGGCCACTGATGGGCACCCCACGCCACTGTGACATTGAAAAATAGCGAGCAAAATGCAGGCTTTGTAATCAGATTTCTGCTGTCCATGGAAAGCTGAAGTCTGTTAGCTGCTCCATAAATTTCACTTTGTAATCCTAACGGCTCATGCTATGGTTTGCTCTATATTTTGGCATCTGTACCTAATGCATTAAGTGGCCGAGTAGAGCATAATCAATCGCAGACCCACTCATTCCCAGTCCTCCCGTTAACCGTGGTCATTGTGCTCCATGCTGAGAGTGTGCAGGATTGTGCAGTTAAAAAAATAAATAAATAAAAAGCAGCTCTTCTCTACCTGCTAATAAATTGCTCTTTTTATGTGGTTGACGTGCCTCTTGGCTCCTCTGAACTTTAGCTGCCTCTCACCAGGGCTTACCGCAGGACATAAAGTAATAGCATACTTTTGCTGCCTCTCACCAGGGTGCCAAGGGATAGCATTCAATGATAAAACCTGTTGTCAATATGTTGGGGGAAGGTACTCTCAATGTCCTTGCATTTCGCGCCTCCCACTCATGACCCTGTCTCCAAAAATATGTTTTTTTATTCATAATTCTTGATTCGTATGTTTGAAAAAGAAAACATTTTAAGATTATGCCCATGTCAGGACAAAGGGGGACATTTGCCCAATTTTCAGTGGAAAGTTACCCTCCACCCACAAGGGAGGTTTGTGGCGTCTCCTCTGTGACAGGACATCTGTGACAGGACATTTGTGTCCACCAAACCCCATTTACTGGAGACTCACTGTTTTGGTCCTCCCAGATATGAATCCTGCTCTGATCATGTACTTCCATCCAGCTGCCATTACAGTACAGAGGGATTGGTTTCCAGAAGAATTCAACAGTGCCACTGAAACGTTCAATGCTGGCTAGGGTTGAGAATAATTCTGATAGCCCGTAAGTGTCGTGGTCCTAGGAAAGCACTCAAGTGAAGACCTTTGACTTCCATGAGCTGCTTTCTCCTATCTTTTTCCTAATCAAGGCAGAGCTCCACAATTCCCATTGTTATAAAGGGGGAAATCCAGTTAGACACATAGAAATTTACAGCACAGAAGGAGGCCATTCGGCCCATCTTGTCCGCGCCGGCCGACAAAGAGCTATCCACCCTCTGCGGTTCTACTTTTAAACGGTAACCTGTCAGGGCAACGGAGCTGCTTTTAGCACACGGATATCATTCTCCCACAATCCAGACTGCACAAGCACCGAGCATCAAAAGCCGCTTCGGACAGCCAGATCCTGATTATCTCTGTACCCAGATGGAGAGGAGGTTCCAGATGGAAGCCAGGTGGAAATCGTGGGGACCAGCCAGATGAAACACAGTGGGGTCTTGGAGTCCTCTACATTGTGGTGTTAACTGTACGAGTCATCTCATGTTCTTCTCTGTTCTCTCATGTAGTGGCCTGGGAGAAGGTGAGGGCTGGTAGGGGGGAGGACCGGAAACAGGAAGAAAAGAAATGTCTGAAAAAAAATCATATTTTTCTTTAGAGAAGTGTTTTTTGCAAGAAATATCTTCTCAGCCTGAACAGCTTTCTGTGCAATTTAATGAGCCACCATTTTATGCGTAAGTGGTATAGCAACTTCAGGCGAGGGGCAGATGTGATATTAAACTCAAATATCCAAAAGTTGCTCTCCACCGTTAACTTTACGAAAGCATTGAAATGCATTGAACGGCGTGAAGTTGTTGTATTTGGGCGGTAGACACGAACTAAACTCGTAAGTTTAATGAATGTTAAGTCTTGTCCATTTCAGTCTAAGTACCATTTTAACAAAGTGATAAGTGTTAATTACTGCCAGTCATCCTCTCTGGCACTGAAAATTAACTATTGCAAGTGTGGAGTCTCATTCCTTTGGGTTTTAATCGTTGTTGGAGATTTTAAAAATGTAAAATTAATTTTTTTAATAACATCTTTTCTGTCTCTTTCTCTCTCTCTTAATCCAACCTTTTTTTCCCCTTTCTCTCTTTCTCTTTCTGTACCTGATTTGACATTGAATTCACCCACTCTAACTTACCCTTCCTTCTCCGCCCTTGCACTATTTATTTCACAATCCTTCAATGTGATTGGTTAAGGAGAGACACAGTTGCTTGCCCTGTTCACTCAGGTCCCAGATGCCCGGTTTCCCTCGCTGCGACGTTATCACCTCGCACTTTCAGCAGCTTGCTAGGCAAAAAATTAAAACCTAAACATGCAGGGGCAAGTCTGACTAAGAGCAGTTAGATAACCCGCGACAGCAAATGGTGGCCCGTTACTGTGTAAAACGAATTGGTTATAACAGTTATAGTTAAATGATCATTTTCAGATTTGCTTAAGCTGCCTGAACATGGAGGCTGGCTCCATCTGTGGGTGTGAAGTACTTATTACGTTGCAGTGTATTTTTGGACTATTTATCTACGAGTCCCCAAGACACTTGAACTGGTTACAATAATTTCCAATGCTCTTCAATGTACAGCCTACAGATTTCTGCTTCAACAAGTTCAGTGTGCAATAGCGACGGCACCTCTAAAACGTACTGGAAAGGAATCAAAATGCACTCAACAACTTATTATCATTATAAATAAACAGCTAGTATCAGTAATGGTGACCATGAAACTACCGGATTGTTGTAAAACTCCATCTGGTTCACTGACGTCCTTTAGGGAAGGAAATCTACCGTCCTTACCCGGTCTGGCCGATATATGACTCCCAGACCCACAGCAATGCGATTGACTCTTAACTGCCCTCTGAAATGGCCTAACAAGCCATTCAAGGGCAATTAGGGAAGGGCAATAAATGCTGGCCTTACCAGCGACACCCACATCCCATGAACGAATACAAAGTAAATGCAGCACCTTTAACATCCGAAAGCTGATCTTTTCTTAAACAGACATTTTGATCTGGTAAATTTATTTTGTAAGACAATTTTACCAGGTTAGTTTTAGCCTACATATCAGCTGTGACTGTGCTCCACTGTGTGATGCACTTTGTCGTGGCAAGACACTGAGGGGGTGACATTTGTCTTGGGCAGTGAAGCAAAACAATGTTGGCGGGTCGACAGCCCCTTTCACATGCCCCCCGATTTCTGAGCAGGATGTAATACAGGCTGCCTATTCGTAATCACCCGTTCTGCGCTACTGCCTAAGACGGAGTTACCCTCACTATATATAAATGCAAGTATTTATATTGTATTATAAAACAAAATAATGCAGTCATTTCCGCTGCTGGAGATCTGCTATTTTGGCCTTGGCGTTTGTTAAACTATGAGTAAAGCTGAGAATGCTTGGATTGTAAAAGTCTGTGCTGCGGGGAGGACAGAGTTTGTAACGCAGTGCGAACGTAGCGTAGCAACGGAAGGTTCAGAGCCAGCTATTTCAGGAAGCGAGCCAACGTACAAGCCCCCTAATTGAGGTGGTAATGCCCTTTGAAACTGTGCACAGAAATCCGACCCCACGCGCAGCCTCTCTTGGCAGACTGGCAGCGTATTACTCCGGAGTCAGCCGTGTAAGTAATCGAGCCGGTACCAACTGCTCGGAGGAGGTTCCCCAGCTCCAGGACGGGTGTCCCAGCGTGTGCCTCCTGCAAAGTCGGAAAAATGTTGCAGCGAGTCGAGGAAATGGGCAGCCTAATGTATTTAATGGTCATTAGGTACATGATGTTTCGAGTGCTATAATCAGCTGTGCTACAGTCTGTAAAATGGGCACGATAGAACATCTGCTCCGCAGAATGGGTTTCTGCCAAATGGAGTGTGTGTGTGGAATACTTCTGTTCGCTCAGTGGAACATGTCGCATTACCGACACGCTGCTCGTGCGCTCAACAAGTGAGCCGTCCCACAAGTTGCCAACACTATATAAATGCAAGTCTTTCTTTTTACTCAGCACATATTGGAGAATCAAATCTGTGGCTTTCCTGCCCCGCTTGTTAAACTTCTGTTAACATGCAGGTACAGCAGGCAATTAGGAAAGCAAATGGTATGTTAGCTTTTATTGCAAAAGGATTGGAGTATAAGAGTAAAGAAGTCTTCCTGCAATTATATAGGGCCTTGGTGAGACCACACTTGTACAGTTTTGGTCTCCTTACCTAAGGAAGGATATACTTGCCTTGGAGGGAGTGCAACAAAAGTTCACCAGACTGATTCCTGGGATGGGGGGATTGTCCTATGCGGAGAGATTGACTAGACTAGGCCTATATTCCCTAGAGTTTAGTAGAATGAGAGGTGATCAAATTGAAATGTATAAAATTCTTACAGGGCTTGTCAGGGTAGATGCTGGGAGGATGTTTCCCCTGGCTGGGGAGTCTCGAACCAGGGGTCACAGTCTCAGAATAAGGGGTCGGCCATTTAGGACTGAGATGAGGAGAAACTTCTTCACTCAAAGGGTTGTGAATCTTTGGAATTCTCTACCCCGGAGGGCTGTGGAGGCTCAGTCGTTGAGTATATTCAAGACCAAGATCGATAGATTTTTGGATACTAAGGGAACCAAGGGGTATAGGGATAGTGTGGGAAGGTGGAGTTGAGGTAGAAGATCAGCCATGAACTTAGTGAATGGTGGAGCAGGGTCAAGGGGCTGTATGGCCTACTCCTATTTTTTATGTTCCTATGCTTGGCTCAGTACCACACCAGGCAGTGAGTTTGCCCATTGAGCCATCAGGGTCCATGATTTAAGTTTTAACATCCCTTTTTACTTTTGTTTATTTCATTCTTTGTTTTCAACAGTCGGTCCTAACAAACCTCATTGGGGGAAAGTAGCTGAGAAGAGATGCAAAGCCCAACTGTGCCAAAGAATTGAATTAAGATCAGTAGAGACGCAGAGTCTTGCATTGCAGTTGTGAGTTCAGTCACCACCCCAAGGGTGCTCTGCATCTCCTCCGAAAATCACTTTAGCTGCGCTGGTTTCAGGAAAATGGTACGATACAAGACTCCTGCCACTGCGCTCTCCCGTTTCCCTTTCCGTGCTCCCTCAGGCGCTGGGAAGATGCACAGCCGGTGAGCCCGGCAGCCATTCCCCCAGCCCCACTGACACACAAAAACAATGGGTCTCTGCAGTCACCAGAATGAGGTGATTTGGGCCTTTCGCATTCCTAAGTGTAGCCGAGGACAGCAGAACCGGAAAATGGAGCCAGCACAGCCCTGCTCTGGCATCAGAACCTCACTATGGTGGATCTCACCAGAGGAGATCTGAGGGCCGAGATTTAAGAGAACCAGGAAGCGATGAGAATTTTTTTAACGTAGTGAGTTGTTACGATCTGGAATATTCTTGTTATGTTTTAAAGCTACAGAGTCACTTGACTTGGAAATTCATGGTTTTTGGTAGAGAGGTCTCCCCTAGTGGAGTGAGGACTGGCCGCTTTGGGGTATTATTTACATTCAGAGAGGAAGGTCATGAAGCACTGTCTACAACAAGCAGTGCAAGGGTCACGGGCTCCGTACAACAAGCCTGAGCGGGTGGTGGAAGCAGTTCCAGCAGCAACTTTCGAAAGGGAATTGGATATATACTTGAAAAGGAAAAATTTGCAGGGCTATGGGGAAAGAGCAGGGGGGAGTGGGACTAATTGGAGAGCTCTTTCAAAGAGCCGGCCCAGGCACCATGGGTCGAATGGCCTCCTGTGCTGTATTATTCTATAAGTGAGCTGATTTTGCATTCAATTGTCTCATACTGTAAATTTGCCACCATTCATCCAATAACAGATTGAGATTCAAAACCAGTGTAGCTCAGCAGATCAGTTGACTCTAACATACCCTTACAGCTCATAACTAGAATATATGTTAACCAGGGTGGAACTGGGATGGACAATTGGGTCACGCTCCCTTGCTCATCCCAAGATTCCAGCAGACACATGTTTTAAACAAGCTGACCTTTTTGCAATTTCTTTCCCCCCCCCCCCTTCTGCCCTTGCAGAGCAACCACCCAATCATCAGAGCCAGTCGACGCTACAGCCGCTCCCGCCTGTGCACAAGCCGCACCTGAACCAGCAGCATCCTTCCATCACCTCGCTCAACAGGAACTCGCTGAGCCACCGGAGGAACCAGAGCCCGGCCCCCGCGGCCGCCCTGCCCAGCGAGCTGCCCACCACGCCGGAATCTGTTCAGCTGCAGGACAGCTGGGTTCTTGGCAGCAATGTGCCACTGGAGACCAGGTAACCGCGTAAATCCAGCGGAAAATGCCCTCGCTACCAGACAAGAGAGCTTGCCGTTTCGAACGGGGCTAAAGGGGGCAAGGATGCAACGTTCCGATGAGCGCTTAGTACAAGGAGCGGCGCGCACGAGCCAAACTGGTTTTTTTCCAATGTCGGCACACGTTTATCCGGGATTCCGGGGGAGCCTCCAGGCTCTCCCTCTGCTAACCTGGCCCAGCTCCCCTTTTCATAGTGGCAGGATGGCAGACCCAGTTTCTTTGCACGCTTGCGATTCTGCCGCTTTGGCCAGGAGAATTGGATTTAATTTGTAAACATGGTGGGGTTGGCGGGCTGCTCACAGGCTCCGATCTCTCGAAACTAAGCGAGTGCCGGCATAAAAACAGCATGGCTTTGTTAAAAGAACTGACGCCTTGGTGGAATGATTTACTATTTACACTCTTCTATAGCGTAGAAAATACATAGGAACAGGGGTAGGCCATTCAGCCCCTCGAGCCTGTTCTGCCGTTCAGTTAGATTATGGCTGATCTGTATCTTAACTCCATTTACCTGCCTTGGTTCCATATCTCTTAATACTCCTGCCTAACAAAAATGTCATTGCCCGCTTTAATTAAGTTTGTATCATGGAATTATTCTCACACAGCACAAGGAATAGATTCCAGCACCGGCACTCATTTGTATTAAAGCCATTTATGGATCTCGGTGAACATTATAGTCACATAATTACACAGAAAATGACATGGTTGGGATTTTTTTTTAAATTTCAATTCCACTGAGTACTGTTTAACAATTACATATTCTTGGTTGCCTGTCCTATCTCATCAGTCTTTTCAAGACGAATCTTTCTGATTACACTCATTGAGATAGGTCATGAAAAACAAGGAGAAAGAAGGTCAATCTCCACCGAATCATTCTGATTTTAAAGTGTCTCTGTAAAGCTGGTGGTAATCCCGTCTCTCTTTTTTTGAAGTTGAGGCACTTGACAGGGAAATTGGTGTAGAGCAGGGCTTCTTAGCAACGGTGGAATTCAGTCACGGCCTGCTCAGCATCTGCAAGAAGGACCTGTTTTGAATAATTTAGTTTCTCACTGATTTTATTTGGGTTTCAGCGCAGAGGGGAAGAATAATTCTCTGGGCCAGCAGTGAATATTGGGCTGGATGTGATTTTGAGCAGTAAATAGGGCCCCTTACCCACCTGACTGACTGCCATCAGTTCGGCTGGCTGAAGTTCCGCCCAGCTAACGATAAGTGTCCAGCCATTTAATTCTCGTTCTATGGGAACGATGGCGTAGTGGTAATATTACTGGATTTAGTAATCCAGAGACCTGGACTAATGAGCCAGAGCCATGAGTTCTAGATCCCACCACGGCAGCTGGGGAATTTAAATTCAGTTAATTAATTAAATCTGGAATATTATCAGTAATGGTGACCATGTAACTAATGGATTGTCATTAAAAACCAATCTGGTTCACTAATGTCCTTTAGGGAAGGAAATCTGCAGTCCTTACCCGGTCTGGCCTATATGTGACTCCAGACCCACAGCAATGTGGTTGACTCTTAACTGCCCTCTGAAATGAACTAGCAAGCCACTCAGTTGTATTCAAGAAGGCGGCTCACCACCACCTTCTCGAGGGCAATTAGGGATGGGCAATAAATGCTGGCCATGCCAGCGATGTCCACATCCCATGAACGAATAAAAGAAAAAGTTAAAGCATGGAAATCTTTATAAATACATTTCTCACAATAGAGTGCTGTCGGTTGGCTGACCTGGTGAAGGCGGTCTCATTTAATATTCCAGTACAGGAGCTAAAATTAAGGGATGCATTGATTTTTGCATTGCTAAAAGGTGACTTCTACTTTTCTGCTCTCCCTCTTCCTGAAGGTACTGGGATGGGATACTGCTCTCTACGGTTCAACAGTGTCGGTTACCTCACACACTGTGCTTCACATATATCCCCAGCCAGTGTATGTCAACAGGACCTTTTACCATGGGAGGGGCATCACAGCCAAGCGCACACGCACTCACGCATGCGCACACATACACTGACACGCACGTGCGCACACACGCATACACTTTCCAGTACAAGTTAAGGGAAAGCAATCAGTCACACAGACCCTGATACATTGAATTTCCCTGCTGACTACCCAGGGGACCCTGTCGCCAATTGTGGTGTCCCAACTGCCACCCATTTAAGATCAGCCAATTCACAACATGCGCGGGACTAACCCAGGACCACAGTAGGCACTACGCTTATCTGTTGAACCTTTGGGCAGCCTCTGCTATTTGTTTTTTTTGAAGGTACATTTTGAACACCAATGAGTTAATGTGAGAATAATTGATTTCCTGCACAGGGCAGATTTTTCAATTTAATGCCTTGCCATTAAATAATCCCCAGGGCTGAACGCAGAGAGCGAAATCAGTCGGGGAGGATTTTGAAGCAGAAGCCCGCCTGATTATCTGTCCATTAATTTCAAACCGTGCTGTCCTCCCCTTCTAATTTTCCTCTGTGTGCTCCACCCAGGTGATTATTTAATGGTCAAAACTAAAAAGGGAAAATCTACCCTGACACGTATCATAGAATCACAGCATGGTTACAGCACAGAAGGAGGCCATTCGGCTCGTCGAGCCCGTGCCGGCTCTCTGCAAGAGCACTTCAGCCAGTCCCACTCCCCCGCATAAGAGCAGCGATGGAGGCAGTGAATGTCTTTAAAGCAGCCTGCTACGTTTCATCCTTTTGCTTATCTCTAGCATTCATTAAAGCTTGTCCTCTGATTGGTGGTCCTTCGTTCACCTCTAGCCTCCAACCTCTTTGTCGCCGTCATAATCTTTACTGTCTTGCTATTTTATCAATACTCCACTGGAGTTTTGTTCCTCCTAAACTCCAAATATGCTATCCTGCACATTCTTCCACCACCTGGCGATCTCACTGCGTTAAAATCGCAATTCAGAGAGTCCCTGAACCTCATTCAATCTTTTCCAGACCTCCAATGCTACAAAGCTTCCATCCTTCCCCCACCCACCCAGTGTCTCCTACTTCCTACAAGCCTACACCCTCACTGAACCACTACTTCTTCTATCAAGGGATATGGGGATAGTGCAAGAAAGTGGAGATGAGGTAAAAGATCAGCCATGATCTGATTGAATGGCGGAGCAGGCTCGAAGGGCCAAATGGCCGACTCCTGCTCCTGTTTCTCATGGTCTTACGTACCTCATCTCTCCCACGCTTTTCCAATTCGCCGGTCTCCTACGTTATGGGCTTGACCCTTCACCTCAGTTTCTCAAATTTAAAAAGGAAATGGAGAGCAGGCTGCGATGCACGGTGTTTGCGTGCAAAGCTGCTGCATTCCTCTTCCAGTGAATCGTTTTTTCAAACAGTCCCACGCTGGCTGCCCCCGTCACATTTGACACATGTAATAATGAGTGACTGGGAGTGAGCAGTACGGGGGTAATTCAATCGCGGAGCTTTAGATGGCATTCTAAACAGTGAGAGCAAAGGTCGCCTGGTTTATGGACGTCACCTGAACCCCGGGATTAAATGACAGGGTTGACTATCTCTAATGTCAGTTTTGTTTTAAAGATACATATTGAAATATATCCTATGGGCTCGATGAAAGAAAACCCACATCAATATGGCTAAAATTACCTTGATTATAGACTAGGTAGACTCTTCTGTGATGACATTACTTCTTAATAGGATTCACAGGAGGGAATAGTAGAATTATTTAGCAGCTCTCAAGGACGATTACAGGGAAATTAAGAGCTTTGCATTTATTATAAGGTAATTATTTAGCAGTTCGAAAACAAAATTACAGGGAAATTAACATGTATCATATGTACATATTGTTTGTTTGCCGTGTACATAGAAAATGCAATTAGCTGGAATTTTCATACAGTAACCAATGTCGAAGCCAGTCAGGGCAACAGGGATTATTCATGCAGGTATCCTTTCATTTGGCAGAAGAGATTTTGTTTTGTTTTATTTTTCACTCCCATTTTAAATTAGTCTTTACCTTTTGATTCCATTCCCCCCCCGTGAACAGGTCACGTAATGCTCGGCAAGACTTGCTGTTCTGTTCCAAAGCCTCTTTTCAGTGCCACTGAAAATGATCATTAAGAGATGAACTCGAATACTGGAGGCCGCTCCTTCACTCAGCAAGTGACTTACATTAAAGAATTACATCGAATTTTACAGCACAGAAACAGGCCATTCGGCCCAACTGGTCTGTGCCGGTGTTTATGCTCCA
Organism: Somniosus microcephalus; assembly: GCF_052327205.1. NCBI lineage: Eukaryota > Metazoa > Chordata > Chondrichthyes > Squaliformes > Somniosidae > Somniosus > Somniosus microcephalus. The sequence goes on from NC_140987.1 coordinate 49,148,223, forward strand.
CACGAGCCTCCACCCACCCTACTTCATCTAACCTTATCTCCTTATCCTTTGATTCCTTTCGCCCTCATGTATTTGTCCAGCTGCCCCTTAAAAGCATCTATTCTATTCGCCTCAACCACTCCATGTGGTAGCGAGTTCCATATTCTCACTGCTCTCTGAGTAAAGAAGTCATCTCTGACTTACCACTTTTTAAAAATTTGTTTATGGGTTGTGGGCATCGCTGGCAAGGCCAGCATTTATTGCCCGTCCCTAATTGCCCTTGAGAAGGTGGTGGTGAGCCGCCGCCTTGAACCGCTGCAGTCCGTGTGGTGAAGGCACTCCCACAGTGCTGTTAGGGAGGGAGTTCCAGGATTTTGACCCAGCGACGATGAAGGAACGGCGATATACTTCCCGGTCAGGATGCTGTGTGACTTGGAGGGGAACTTGCAGGTAGTGGTGTTCCCATGCGCCTGCTGCCCTTGTCCTTCTGGGACATAGAGGGGTATATTTTCAGATTGGCAAATTTCACATATGAACATTTACTGAGGTAAATTCTCTTCCTCACTGCCTGGGCATTGGTCTGGCAGAGCGGATCTTTATAGAACCTGTTCGATTTTCATTCCGAATATCGGACGGATTCTACAATGGTCGGCGATCCATTCCACCAGATTACAACCCGGGCAGTAAAAGCTAAAATTTACCCCAAAGTGCTTGTGGTACATTCGTCTATATGCTAGTTTTAGGCAGATGTTAATGCCTGCTTAAAAATAAGGCACAGAGGAATGAAATATGACAACAAACATTCATATGTAAATTCAACAATTAGAAAATATACTCCAGAAAATCGCAGAGGCAAATCCATGCCCTTCCATTGCATTGGCACACTGCTCTGGTAAACTGGATTCTCATTCCCTTTGAAAAATTGTTTCACCTCCCCTGAAACCTCCCTCTGAAATCCCGGCATCTATTCCTGTCATGTGGTATGGGTACTGAACTATGCAGGTAAGGAAGAGCCCAGATTCAGTCAACGTTGAGTTAAGTCAGTCGCAGCTGGAGCAAGAAGGTGAACCCTGGGCCACATTTGGAACTCGGGAATGTACAAGACTGGAGGAAATCATTGCAGCCCATCTGACCAAAGCTGGGAAAATGCTGAATATTCTTGATGCGCCTCAATAACTTCAAGGCTCAAAGTTAACTGGATAAAACTAGGCTTTTATTAGCAAAGAAAGATGCCTGTGTCTTCACCTAGCATTCTGCTGTTCTGCTGCAAGACAAGCCTGGGCTTGTCTTAAGTAGGGCCAGGTATGGGCGGAGCCGACACACCCAATGGGGAGAAAGGGGGCGGTGCACTATATACAATACAAGGTAAAAACACAGGAGCAGGCAATACAATATATGTAGTTAAATACGGAGTCTGATGAATGACATATTTCATCACAATTCTACAATAACTTTGCGCTGGAATACAGCACAGAAGAAGGCCATTCGGCCCATCGTACCTGTGCCAGCTCTTGGAAAGAGCTATTCAATTAGTCTCACTCCTCTGCTCTTCCTCCAGAGCCCTTGCAAATTTTTCCCCTTCAAGTAGTTATCCAATTCCCATTTCAAAATGTTATTATTGAATCTACTCCCCCCTCCCTTTCAGGCACTGCATTCCAGATCATAGCAGCTCACTGTGTAAAAACATTTCTCCTCATCTCACCTGTTGGAAAGCGTGCCTATGTGTACATTGGAGAAGGAAAATGTTGCTAATTTCTCTGATGCCTCCCAAAATCAAATAGCCTGTCAGCACTCATAAGACTCCCATTCCAAGAATAGCCACTTGGCAGTTGTGGGACTGTACACGAGTGTAATTCATTAGTTTCAACAGACATAGGCTGACAATCGGGGAGGAAAATGACAATGAGCATAAAGAAGGGCTGGTGGTCGGGCCAACATGACTGCATAGGCATTAGTTTCACAATCTTGAATCACCACAAGAAAAGTTACTGATTGCCACAGGGATGTCTGGGAAAGGATTCTGAGAGCGCCTCCTTTAAAAGGTGGGGATTGGGAGCAGTTTAGGATTCAGCAAAGGAGGACAAAGGGATTAATTAAGAGGGGGAAAATAGAATATGAGAGTAAGCTTCCAGGGAACTTAAAAACTGACTGTAAAAGCTTCTATAGATATGTGAAGAGAAAAAGATTGGTGAAGTCAAGCGTAGGTCCCTTGCAGTCAGAATCAGGGGAATTTATAATGGGGAACAAAGAAATGGCTGACCAATTAAATATATACTTTGGTTCTGTCTTCACAAAGGAGGACACAAATAACCTCCCAGAGATGTTGGGGAACATAGGGTCTAATGAGAGGGAGGAACTGAATGAAATCAGTGTTTGTAGGGAAATGGTGTTAGGGAAATTGATGGGATTGAAGGCCGATAAACCCTCAGGGCCTGATAATCTACATCCTAGGGTACTTAAGGAAGTGGCCCTAGAAATAGTAGATGCATTACTGGTCATCTTCCAAAATTCTATAGACTCAGGCACAGTTCCCATGGATTGGAGGGTAGCTAATGTAACCCCACTATTTAAAAAAGGTGGTAGAGAGAAAACGGGGAATTATAGACCGACTGGTAAGCCTGACATTGGTAGTGGGGAAAATGCTAGAGTCCATTATAAAAGATGTAATAGCAGAGCACTTGGGAAAACAGTGACAGGATCAGACAAAGGCAACATGGATTTACAAAAGGTAAATTGTGCTTGACTAATCTACTGGAATTTTTTGAGGATGTAACTGGTAGAGTTGATAAGGGAGAACCAGTGGATGTGGTGTATTTGGACTTTCAGAAGGCTTTCGATAAGGTCCCGCATAAGAGATTAGCGTGCGAAGTTAAAGCACATGGGATTGGGGGTAAGGTACTGACTTGGATAGAGAACTGGTTGGCAGACAGGAAGCAAAGAGTTGGAGTAAACCAGTCTTTTTCCGAGTGGCAGGCATTGACTAGTGGGGTACCGCAGGGATCGGTGCTAGGACCCCAGCTATTCACAATATATATTAATGATCTAGACGAGGGAACTAAATGTAATATCTCCAAGTTTGCAGACGACACAAAGCTGAGTAGGCGTGTGTGCTGTGAGGAGGATGCAGAGAAACTCCAGTATGATTTGGACAGGTTGGGTGATTGGGCAGATGCATGGCAGATGCAGTATAATGTGGATAAATGCGAGGTTATCCACTTTGGAGGCAAAAACAGGAAGGCAGATTATTATCTGAACAGCACTAGATTGGGAGAAGGGGAAGTGCAACGAGACCTGGGTGTCCTTGTGCACCAGCCGCTGAAGGTAAGCATGCAGGTGCAGCAGGCAGTTAAGAAGGCAAATGGTATGTTGGCCTTCATAGTGAGAGGATTCGAGTACAGGAGAAAGGATGTCTTGCTGCAGTTGTACAGGGCCTTGGTGAGACCACACCTTGAGTATTGTGTGCAGTTTTGGTCGCCTTTTCTGAGGAAGGATGTTCTTGCCATGGAGGGAGTGCAGTGAAGATTCACCAGACTGATACCTGGGATGGCAGGAATGATGTATGAGGAGAGATTGGGCTTATATTCGCTGGAGTTTAGAAGAATGAGAGGGGATCTCATTGAAACTTATAAAATTCTAACAGGACTAGACAGACTAGATGCAGGAAGAATGTTCCCGATGGCCGGGAAGTCCAGAACCAGGGGTCACAGTCTAAGGATAAGGGGTAGGCCATTTAGGACAGAGATGAGGAGGAATTTCTTCACCCAGAGAGTAGTGAACCTGTGGAATTCTCTACCACAGGAGGCAGTGGAGGCCAATTCATTAAATATATTCAAGAAGGAGTTAGATATATTTCTTAAAGCTAAAGGGATCAAGGGATATGGGGAGAAAGCAGGGACAGGGTACTGAATTTGGATGATCAGCCATGATCTCATTAAATGGCGGAGCAGGCTCGAGGGGCCGAATGGCCTACTCCTGCTCCTATCTTCTATGTTTCTATGTGACCGAAAGGGCAAATTAGTCTAGGTTGCTTTCACATACCTCTGGTTTGCCTTTCAAACACCTGAATTCACAGTAACCTCACAACAAGTCATCTGCACATCCTCTGTGCAATAGAGCGGGGTGCATCGATCCCCAAAAAAGCAGTGAAAATTGTCATAATTTTTACTGACTATTACCCTTTATCAACTCTAACCTTAAATTGCAATTATTAACCCTTCAGTGTCTGCAAAATAAAAGCCCGGAATAAAAAGCAAAGTATAATTAATCAACCAACTGCTCAGTATATAATCCTTAAAAAAATAAGGTGTAACTAGTTCACATTCATCATCTGAACCTCTTGATCAAATCATTACCTTACAATCTCTCTTGAGCATCCACTTGCCCCTCTAAAGTGTAACCAAGTTTTTCTTTTAACACAGCGACCTTAGGGCACTGTTCAGGTGACCAAGAGTTCTTTTGCAATGAATAGTCTTTATCGGTCAGCTAAAAAATGGCACTGCACTTTTAATGGCTGCTTACAATGCTTGATCAGTTTTGTGTTTGGAGCACCGCATTTTATGTGTGTGCCTATTTTGTGGGTAATACTTCATGAGTTTTATGATGCTTTATGAAAGCAAGCCACTGTCATTTTTATAAAGCCATTGGTTAGAGGTGACCAGCAAGGAGAACCAGTGACAAAAACGTTTAAATCTGGAATAGTAAATGTCTATTTTTGGGACATTGGAAATATTGTGTTTTGCAAATGCAGGCACATAATGTGCAGGTGGTAATATCACAAAGCAATTTTTATATTAAAACAGTAAATCTCATTATCCTGGGATGTACTTTTAACTTCAGGGAGCTGGCTGTTGCAGCAGTATCCATTGCTATGCTGGTCTTAAGAACATAAGAATCATTACATAAATTTAAAACAGAAATAGACAGTTTCCTAGAAGTAAAGGGAATTAAGAGTTACGGGGAGCGGGCAGGAATTTGGACATGAGTCTAGGTTCGGATCGGTCATGGCCCTGTGGGTAGCGGAGCGGGCCCAGGGGCCGTGTAGCCTGATCCTGCTCCTATTTCGTGTGTCTAATTCTGTTAGATTCAGGAGATGGTTCTGTGATAGTAGATTGGCAGTTAGGATCAGATCAGCCATGATCTTATTGAATGGCGGAGCAGGCTCGAGAGGCCGATTGGCCTACTCCTGCTCCTATTTCTTATGTTCTTATAAGAAATAGGAGCAGGAATAGGCCACTTGGCCCCTCAAGCCTGCTCCGCCATTCAATAAGATCATGGCTGATCTTGTGCTCAAAGCCACTTCCCAGATGGCTCCCCATAACCCTTCACTCCGTTATCTTGCAAAAATCTGTCTATCTCCACTTTAAATGTATTTAATGACCCAGCCTCCACGGCTCTCTGGGGCAGAGAATTCCACAGATTTATGACCCTCTGAGAGAAGAAATTCCTCCTCATCTCAGTTCTAAAAGGACGATCCTTTATTCTGAGACTGTGCCCCCAAGTTCTAGATTTCCCCACGAGGGGAAACATCCTCTCTGCATTTACCCTGTCGAGCCCCCTTGGTATCTTATATGTTTCGATAAGATCACCTCTCATTCTTCTAAATTCTAATGAGTATAGGCCCAGCCTGCTCGACCTTTCCTCATAAGTCAAACCCCTCATCTCCGGAATTAAACTAGTGAATCGTCTCTGAACTGCCTCCATTGCAAGTATATCCTTCCTTAAATAAGACCAAAACTGTACGCATAAGTTGCTGGAAAAGTATAAAGGATATGGGATTAAAGTTGTAATATCTGTCCCTCCTACTGTTTTTATTAGTGATCTGTTCACTTTTCCAGAAACAGTAACATTTTATGTTGAGCTGCTGTCAGTCAGAGTTGTTGACTTTTGGCCAGTCCCAACAGGGAGCATGACGAGCTGGGGTCATTGCTTGACTTCTGAGATTAACTTTGGGTATGATGAAAATTTATCTACTAATTACCTGAAATCATTGATGCTTCCAAATTATGAGACACACAATCGACGGTAGGTTTACATTTTAGAAACGTGCGGGAAATCCACTTGCAAACCAGACTGTCCAGTCCAAAAGCCGATGGGTAAGCAACCTTAGCTGCTGTCTGTAAACACCAGCTTGTCATTGTGATAATTTATTCGTTATCTTTACGGTCTTTCGGATTTTAAAATTGACAATTCACTGCCCAATCATGGGTAGTTTTGTGGCACAAACTCACGTCTTCATAGAGGATCCTTAGATCTGAGCAACTTGAAGCTAGGTGCCAGAGGTGAATGGGCAGTATGGTCACTCATTTTATCTTGACCCCTACCTCTGCTACTCTTGGACTTTAAAAGATATTACACACAAAGTTGTTCTCCTTTTGTTCTTGCCGCCATTCCCTGGCTTTCCAAATTTAAAAATTCTCATTTTTTGTTTTCAAATCCCTCCATGGCCTCACCACTCCCTATCTCTGTAACATCCTCCAACCCTACAACCCTTTGAGATTTCTATGCTCCTCCAATTCTGGCCTCTTGTACATCCCCAATTTTAATCACTCCACCATTGGCGGCCCCGCCTTCAGCTGTCTAGGGCCTAAACTCTGGAACTCCCTCCCTAAGGCTCTCTACCTCTCCTCCTTTAAGACTTTCCTTAAAATCTACCTCTCTTCTGTCCTAATATGTGGCTCAGTGTCAAATTTTGTTTGTTAACCTGTGAAGCGCCTTGGGACATTTCACTACATTAAAGGCGCTATATAAATGCAAGTTGTTGTAGGTTATAGTTATGGGTGTAAACAAGTGGCCAACTGGCAACAATTCCAGTGCCAATCTATAACCTGTCTTTTGGGTGAGATGTTAAACCGAGTCTGCCCTCTCATGTGGACATAAAAGATCCTAGGGCATTATTTTGAACAGGAGCAGGGGCGATCTCCCCAGTGTCCTGGCCAATAGTTATCCCTCAGCCAACATCACTAAAACAAATTATCTGGTCATTTATCTCATTATTGTTTATGGGAGCTTGCTGTGTGCAAATTGGCTGCCACATTTCTTGGATTACAACAGTAACTACACTTTATTTTTAAAAAAAGTACTTAATTGGCAGTAAAGCGCTTTGCAATGTCCTGAGGTTGTGAAAGGCAGTATATAAAGACAAGGCTTTTGTTCTTTTTGGCACTAGTAAGTGCTCAAGTGGAGCGAATATTGACTTGCCTTCTGATTCTTCCCTTGCTGCCTGTCTATAGATTCTTCCCTTGCTGCCTGTCTATAGATTCTTCCCTTGCTGCCTGTCTATAGATTCTTCCCTTGCTGCCTGTCTATAGATTCTTCCCTTGCTGCCTGTCTAGATTCTTCCCTTGCTGCCTGAACATAAGAAATAGGAGCAGGGGTAGGCCAATTGGCCCCTCGAGCTCACTCCGCCACCCAACAAGACCATGGCCGATCTGATCCTAACCTCAAATCTACTTTCACTCTCCATCCCACTCGAACCCATGTGATCTCCCGGGAGAGGCGAAAAACCAGATAAAAAATCCAATGGCCAATTTGGGAGAAAAAATCTGGGAAATTCCTCTCCGACCCATCTAGGCGATCGAAACTTGTCCAGGAGATCACTCTGTCCCTGTATTTCCTGCAGTACTTACCATCTGTAAGAGGTGATCTCCACCCCAGCCAGGAACAGGCCCAATTTACTCTTGAAGGACTCCTAGCTGGCAGCCTGTTCCCGAGGTCTCCACTAATCCCTGTGAATAGAACCATCTCCTGAAATCTAACACAGAATTAGAACACAAGAAGTAGGAGCAAGACCAGGCTACACAGCCCCTGGGCCCGCTCCGCCACCCACAGGGCCATGACCGATCCAAACCTAGCCTCATGTCCGATTTCCTGCCTGCTCATCGTAACCCCTAATTCCCCTTCTAGGAAACTGTCTATTTCTGTTTTAAATGTATTTAATGATGTAGCTTCCACAGCTCTCTGGGGCAGCAAATTCCACAGACCTACCACCCTCTGAGTGAAGAAGTTTCTCCTCATCTCAGTTTTGAAAGAGCAGCCCCTTATTCTAAGATTATGCCCCCTAGTTCTAGTTTCACCCATCATTGGAAACATCCTCACCGCATTCACCCGATCAAGCCCCTTCACAATCTTATATGTTTCAATAAGATCGCCTCTCATTCTTCTGAACTCCAATGAGTAGCGTCCCAATCTACTCAACCTCTCCTCATATATCAACCCCCTCATCCCCGGGATTAACCGAGTGAACCTTCTTTGTACTGCCTCGAGAGCAAGTATGTCTTTTCTTAAGTATGGACACCAAAACTGTATACAGTATTCCAGGTGTGGTCTCACCAATACCATGTACAACTGCAGCAATACCTCCCTGTTTTTATATTCCATCCCCCTAGCAATAAAAGCCAACATTCCATTGGCCTTCTTGATCACCTGCTGCACCTGCATACTAACTTTTTGTGTTTCGTGCACCAGGACCCCCAGATCCCTTTGTACTTCAGTACTTTCCAGTTTCTTGCCATTAAAATAATAACTTGCTCTATGAATTTTCCTGCCAAAGTGCATAACCTCACACTTTCCAGTATTATATTCCATCTGCCAAATCTCTGCCCACTTATTTAGCCTGTCTATGTCCCTTTGCAGGTTTTTTATGTCCTCCTCACTCACTACTTTCCCTCCCATCTTTGTATCATCTGCAAACTTTGATATGTTACACTCGGTCCCTTCCTCCAAATGGTTAATATAGATTGTAAAGAGTTGGGGTCCCAGCACTGACCCCTGCGGAACACCACTAGTTACTGATTGCCAGTCTGAGAATGAACCATTTATCCCAACTCTCTGCTTTCTATTAGATAGCCAATCCTCCACCCATGCCAGAATATTACCCCCAATCCCGTGATTTTTTATCTTGAGCAATAATCTTTTATGTGGCACCTTGTCAAATGCCTTTTGGAAGTCTAAATACACTACGTCCACTGGTTCCCCTTTATCCACCCTGTATGGTACGTTCTCAAAGAACTCAAGCAAATTTGTCAAACATGACTTCCCCTTCGTAAAACCATGCTGACTTTGTCCTATTAAATTATGTTTATCCAAATGTCCTGTTACTGTCTCCTTAATAATGGACTCTAAAATTTTACCAACCACAGATGTTAGGCTAACTGGTCTATAGTTTCCAGCCTTCTGTCTATTACCCTTCTTAAATAAGGGTGTTACATTAGCAGTTTTCCAATCTGCCGGGACCTTTGCTGAGTCCAGGGAGTTTTGGAAAATTATTACCCATGCATCCACAATCCCTACCGCCACTTCCCTCAAGACCCTAGGATGCAAGCCATCAGGTCCAGGTGATTTAACCGCCTTAAGTCCCATTATTTTACCGAGTACCGCTTCCTTCGTGATTTTAATTGTCTTTAGCTCCTCCCTCCCTAGAGCCCCCTGTTTGTCCAGTGTTGGGATATTCTTGGTGTCCTCTACTGTAAAGACTGATACAAATTATTTGTTCAGCATTTTTGCCATCTCCATGTTTCCCACCATTAATTTCCCTGTCTCATCCTCTAAGGGACCAACATTTACTTTACTCACCCTTTTTTCTTTTTATATAACTATAGAAACTCTTGCTATCTGGTTTTATATTTTTTGCTAATTTACTTTCATAATCTATCTTCCCTTTCTTAATCAATCTTTTAGTTATTTTTTGCTGTCTTTTAAAGACTTCCCAATCTTCTATCCTCCCACTAGATTTGGCTACCTTATATGCTCTTGTTTTTAGTCGCATACTATCCTTTATTACTTTACTCAGCCACGGATGGCTATCTTTTCTTTTACACCCTTTTTTCCTCAGTGGAATATATATTTTTTGAAAGTTGTAAAATAACTCCTTGAATGTACACCACTGATCATGTACCGTCTTACCCTTTAATCTATTTTCCCAATCCACTCTACTCAATTCCGCTCTCATACCTTCATAGTCTCCTTTATTCAAGCTCAGCACACTTGTTTGAGATCCAACCTTCTCACCCTCTAATTGAATATGGAATTCAACCATGTTATGGTCACTCATTCCAAGGGGATCCTTTACTGGAACATTTTTAATTAATCCTGCCTCATTACACAGGACCAGATCTAAGGTTGCTTGCCCCCTGGTCGGTTCAGCTACATACTGCTCAAGAAACCCATCCCTAATACACTCAATGAACTCATCCTCAAGGCTGCCCTGCCCAATTTGATTTGTCCAGTTAATATGAAAGTTAAAATCCCCCATAATTATAGCTGTTCCCTTATTACAAGCCCCAACTATTTCCTGATTAATACTCCGTCCAACAGAGTTAGGAGGCCTATAGACTACACCCACCAGTGTTTTTTTCCCCTTATTATTCCTTATCTCCACCCAAACTGTTTCATTATCCTGATCCTTTGACCCAATATCATTTCTCTGCATTGCAGTGATTCCTTCCTTTATTAACATAGCCACACCACCTCCCTTTCCTTCCTGCCTGTCCTTCCTGATTGTTAAATACCCTCGTATGTTTAATTCCCAGTCATGGTCACCCTGCAGCCATGTTTCTGTAATGGCCACAAGATCATACCCATATGTAGTTATTTCTGCCGTCAACTCGTCCATTTTGTTACGAATGCTACGTGCATTCAGATAAAGAACTTTCAAATATGTTTTGTGACACTTAGTTCCTGCTTTTTCCCCTTTTACTTCTTTACCTTTTACTCCATACATTCTGTCCCTTCCTGACATTCTCTGGTTTTTAATTCCCCCACTGCTACCTAGGTCTATGACCTTCTCCGTTGTCATTTTTATTTTTTGCTCTCTAGAAACCTCCCCCCCACTAATTAGTTTAAAGCCCTCTCTACAGCCCTAGTTATATGATTCGCCAGGATTCTAGTCCCAGCACTGGCCAAGTGAAGTCCGTCCTAACGGAACAGCTCTCTCCTGTCCCAGTACTGGTGCCAGTGTCCCAAGAAGCAAAACCCATTTCTCCCACACCAGTCTTTGAGCCACGCATTTAACTCTCTAATTTTATTTATCCTAGCCAAATTCGCTCGTGGCTCAGGTAATAATCCAGAGATTATTACCCTTGAGGTTCTGTTTTTTAATTTGACCCCTAGCTGCTCATACTCCTTTAACAGAACCTTCTTCCTTGTCTTATCTACATCGTTGGTACCAACATGGACCACGACAACTGGATCCCAAGTTTCTCTCCAGCCCAGAAGAGATGTCCTTAACCCTGGCACCGGGCAGGCAACACAGCCTTCGGGACTCCCGCTCTCGGCTGCAAAGAACCCTATCTATCCCCCGAATGATACTATCCCCTACCACTACAACATTTCTTTTTACTCCCCCCACTTGAATGGCCCCCTGCTCCACGGTGCTGTGGCCAGGTTGTTCATCCTCCCTGCAGTCCCTGCTCCCGCCCCCACAGGGAGTAAGAACCTCGAACCTGTTTGACAAGAGCAAGGGCTGCGGCTCCTCCAACACTACCTCCTGGATCCCCGTACCTGCCTCACTCATAGTCACACCGTCCTGTCCCTGACCACGGACTACATCTGAATTAATTAATTTCATAGGTGTGACTACCTCCTGAAACATAGAGTCCAGGTACTTTTCCCTCTCCCTGATGTGTCGCAGTGTCTGAAGCTCAGTCTCAAGCACATCAACACGGTGCCGGAGTTCCTCTAGCAGCAAACACTTGTCGCAAATGTAATCACCGTGAGCCTCAATGGGGTCCATCCGGCTCCCACATTTCGCAGCAGTAACACATCACCAGCTCACCCATTCTATATAATTAATTAAATTTCTTATTATTAGTAATGAAGACCCTCTGCCCCGCTATAGATGATAATATCACACCACTATTTAATAGGACTTACCAACTTATAACGGTATAAAAGAAGGAAGAGGACCTACCAACCAGCTGATCACCTACCTCCCTTTTGAATGCTGTCTGTGGGGCCTGTTAGGTTGATTCGCCTCGCTGCTCCGCTTCTGCAGTGCTGGCTAAGCCTGAGAGTGGGAAACAAAACAGGGCAAAAACACCCCCTCACCTCCCACTTACCCGAACTCTCTCACTTACCAAAACTCTCGTTTACACTCAACGCCGACCGCACTCAGCGCTGCCGCACTCGGCCTGCCCCTTTTTAAACCCGGATTCTACTTCCAGTTTAAACTCCCCAACAATTGAATTTACTTTAATAAATTAAACTTACTTCAAAAAATTAAATTTTCCCTTCACTTAAATTCTCTAAATAAACTTAAATAACTATTCTCTCACTTACCAAAACTCTCGCTTACACTCAACGCCGACCGCACTCAGCGGTCTATAGATTCTTCCCTTGCTGCCTGTCTATAGATTCTTCCCTTGCTGCCTGTCTATAGATTCTTCCCTTGCTGCCGGCCTGTAGATTCTTCCCTTGCTGCCTGTCTATAGATTCTTCCCTTGCTGCCTGTCTATAGATTCTTCCCTTGCTGCCTGTCTATAGATTCTTCCCTTGCTGCCTGCCTATAGATTCTTCCCTTGCTGTCTGTCTATAGATTCCTCCCTTGCTGTCTGTCTATAGATTCTTCCCTTGCTGCCTGTCTATAGATTCTTCCCTTGCTGCCTGCCTATAGATTCTTCCCTTGCTGTCTGTCTATAGATTCTTCCCTTGCTGTCTGTCTATAGATTCTTCCCTTGCTGCCTGTCTATAGATTCTTCCCTTGCTGCCTGCCTATAGATTCTTCCCTTGCTGTCTGTCTATAGATTCTTCCCTTGCTGTCTGTCTATAGATTCTTCCCTTGCTGCCTGTCTATAGATTCTTCCCTTGCTGTCTGTCTATAGATTCTTCCCTTGCTGCCGGCCTATCGATTCTTCCCTTGCTGCCTGTCAATAGATTCTTCCCTTGCTGCCTGTCTATAGATTGTTCCTTTGCTGCCTGTCTATAGATTCTTCCCTTGCTGCCTGTCTATAGATTCTTCCCTTGCTGCCTGTCTATAGATTCTTCCCTTGCTGCCTGTATAGATTCTTCCCTTGCTGCCTGTCTATAGATTCTTCCTTTGCTGCCTGTCTATAGATTCTTCCCTTGCTGCCTGTCTATAGATTCTTCCTTTGCTGCCTGTCTATAGATTCTTCCCTTGCTGCCTGTCTATAGATTCTTCCCTTCCCTTGCTGCTGCTTCCTCCTGTCACTGTGGCCAATTCTGAATTCATCATATGACACCCGACAGACAGACCCTTGTCCTTTCACATCAATGCACCGCCATGTATTTAAACAAACTTTAAGCTTCTTCTCACCACCACCTTCTCAGGGCAACTAGAGACGGGCAATAAATGCATCCTGAGAGCAGAATCTAAACTAGCCTTTTCCGTGCTGGCAAGGAGCAAAAGGAAATTAATTGAATCCCTTTCAATAAACAAGCTTGCATGTTTTTTTTCATGCTTCACTAATCATTCCTGCTTCTAAATCAGCCTGACTTCACAGAGGTTTCCATCAACTTCATCCTTGATGAACTTGACAGGTAGATGATTGGACACTGACTGCCGTTTTAAAGGGGAAATTATTCAACCACAATTTTTTTTTTTAGTGTTTTTGACAGATTGACTGCATAGGACAACTGATCTGCTGTTTTCAAATACTTGTTAATATGAGCTGTTTTGCAGTATTCCTGTATTAAGGAAGACATCACACAAGACTCTTGCTGTTTAGTTACTGCTCTAATCGCCGCAGTTGGCTGGAGGTTCCTGTGGGTGGTGAGATAGCCTCAATTATCATTGATTTTTTTTATATTTAGGAACTTACTGTTGAAGTTCTTCAGCTGATGGATCTTTCTGAGTTAAGGTTCAAACTTATTTTGACAGCACTTATTGTGAGCTCTTGTTGACGGAATGGATGCTAACATTCTTGAGGCACTTAAATGTGCTTTACTTTGTAGTAGAGCAATTGCATTGGTTTGTCTTTTGGTGGTTTGTAACGAGGAAATTGTGTCTTTATTTTCTGCATCAGTCTTTAGTAGCATGATGCCAGGTTTAGTATATGCCTAGCAATGCATGGAAACTGTGTGGTACAGTGGGTTTATCATAGTTTTTTTTTACCACCATGATGAGGCTTGACTGAAAATCTTCTCTTTATCAATGATAAGAGTTTGAATCAACCGAGACGAATCCAGTGTCAATCTAACCATAATTTGGCACTAAATTGGTCGTCTCACTGAGACAGGCAACAGAAATGGTTTGGTGTGAGAAATTGAAATGGGCAAAGTTGTTGGGAAACAGGGAAATGGCGGAGACTTTGAACAAATATTTTGTATCGGTCTCCACGGTAGAAGACACTAAAAGTATCCCAATAATGGATAATCAAGGGGCTATTGGGGTGGGGGGGGGAGGAACTTAAAACAATCACTATCACTACAGAGAAAGTACTAGGCAAACTAGTGGGACTAAAGGTGGACAAGTCCCCTGGACCCGATGGCCTGCATCCTAGAGTCTTAAAAGAGGTGGCTGCAGGGATAGTATATGCGTTGATAGTATATGTTTAGTATATGCGTTACCAAACTTCCCTGGGCTCTGGAGAGGTCCCAGCGGACTGGAAAACCGCAAATGTAACGCCCCTATTTAAGAAAGGAGAGAGACAGAAAGCAGGCAATTATCGATGGGTTAGCCTAACATCTGTCATTGGGAAAATGCTGGAGTCCATCATTAAGGAAGTGGTAGCAGGACATTTGGAAAATCATTATAGTCAAGCAGAGTCAGCATGGTTTTATGAAAGGGAAATCATGTTTAACAAATTTGCTGGAATTCTTTGAGGATGTAACGAGCAGGGTGGATAAAGGGGAACCAGTAGATGTCATGTACAGGAAACTCTCGTTTAAACGGCACCTAAATATCCGGAATTCTCTATTAACCGGCAAAATTCATACTCTGAAAACAACACCTCAATAACCGGAAATGTTGCCGAGTCCGAGTCTCCCGCGGTGGCCGAGTTAGTCAGTGGGGGTAGTTCTCCAAACTGTCACTACTCGGCTTCTTGGCGCTGTCGAAAGTCCGAACACCTCAATAACAGGAGTCTGACTCTCCCGCGCTGCCGGGAGTACCCAATTACTGTATACTACGCATTTCTTGATTTTTTGTTGTTGTTAAAAATAGCCTCGGTAGATAACCCTCTCCGTCATCTGGAATTTTTAATCAACTGGCACCATCCCGGTCCCATCAGTGCTGGATACCAAAGAGTTTCCTGTATTTGGATTTCCAGAAGGCATTCGATAAGGTGCCACATAAAAGGTTACTACACAAGATAAGAGCTCACAGGGTTGGGGGTAATATATTAGCATGGATAGAGGATTGGCTAACTAACAGAAAGCAGAGAGTCGGGATAAATGGGTAATTTTCAGGTTGGCAAACTGTAACTAGTGGGGTGCCGCAGGGATCAGTGCCAGGGCCTCAACTATTTACAATCTATATTAATGACTTGGATGAAGGGACCGAGTGTAATGTAGCCAAATTTGCTGATGATACAAAGATAGGTGGGAAAGCAACTTGTGTGGAGGACGCAAAGAATCTCCAGAGGGATATAGATAGACTAAGTGAGTGGGCAAAAATCTGGCAGATGGAGTTTAATGCGGGAAAATGCGAGGTTATCCACTTTGGTAGGCAAAATAAAAAAGCAAATTATTTAAATGGGGAGAGATTACAAAATGCTGAGGCACAGAGGGATCTGGGGGTCCTTGTACATGAATCACAAAAAAGTTAGCATGTAGGTACAGCATGTAATTAGGAAGGCAAATGGAATGTTGGCTTTTATTGCAAAGGGAATGGAGTATAAAAGTAGGGAAGTCTTGTTACAACTGTACAGGGTGTTGGCGAGACCATACCTGGAGTACTGCGTTTTTGATCTCCTTATTTAAGGAAGGATATACTTGCATTGGAGGCAGTTCAGAGAAGGTTCACGAGGTTGATTCCGGAGATGAAGGGGTTGTCTTATGAAGAAAGTTTGAGCAGGTTGGGCCTATACTCATTGGAGTTTAGAAGAATGAGAGGGGATCTTATTGAAACATATAAGATTCTGAGGGGGCTTGACATGGTTGATGCAGGGAGGATGTTTCCCCTCATGGGGGAAACTATAACTAGGGGGCATAGTTTCAGAATAAGGGGTCACCCTTTTAAGACGGAGATGAGGAGGAATTTCTTCTCTCAGAGGGTCGTGAATCTTTGGAATTCTCTTCCCCAGAGAGCTGTGGAGGCTGAGTCATTGAATATATTTAAGGTGGAGATAGACAGATTTTTGAAAGGTAAGGGAGTCAAGGGTTATGGGGAGCGGGCAGGGAAGTGGAGTTGAGGCCAAGATCAGATCAGCCATGATCTTATTGAATGGCGGAGCAGACTCGAGGGGCCAAATGACCTACTCCTGCTCCTACTTATGTTCTTATGTATGTTCTTTTGACTTTGGCGTTAGGTCACAGTCGGGGGAAGTTGAAGGAATCTCTTCCTGAATCTGAACTGTACCTGACCTTGGAGTGCTTGAGGCTGGTACTAAGTGCAAAAGGATAAAAGGGTTCCTATCCCCAACACCTACATGAACATAAGAACAGTCAATGGTGAGAAAAAGCTTTTGGCCCTCAAATAATTTAACTCTTTCAGCAAAGATTTGACATCCTTTTGATAAGCACAAAGCACATACCCCCCTCCCTACCACAAAATATAAATCGTACAAATGTAATAGGAGGTAAGCTCCATACTCTGCCGCACTGTAGGTCAATATACAGTGTGCCCCATTGAATATTCATCTAAAATCCATAAGAACATAAGAAATAAGAGCAGGAGTCGGCCATTTGGCCCCTCGAGCCTGCTCCGCCATTCAATAAGATCATGGCTGATCTGATCTTGGCCTCAACTCCACTTCCCTGCCCGCTCCCCATAACCCTTGATTCCCCTGTTTTTCAAAAATCTCTCTATCTCCGCCTTGAATATATTAAATGACTCCGCCTCCACAGCTCTCTGGGGTAGAGAATTCCAAAGATTCACGACCCTCTGAGAGAAGAAATTCCTCCTCATCTCCGTCTTAAATGGGCGACCCCTTATTCTGAAACTATGCCCCTTAGTTCTAGATTCCTCCACGAGGGGAAACATCCTCCCTGCATCTACCCTGTCAAGCCCCCTCAGAATCTTATATGTTTCAATAAGATCACCTCTCATTCTTCTAAACTCCAATGAGTATAGGCCCAACCTGCTCAACCTTTCCTCATAAGACAATCCCTTCAACTCAGGAATCAACCTCGTGAACCTTCTCTGAACTGCCTCCAATGCAAGTATATCCTTCCTTAAATAAGGAGACCAAAACTACGCGGTACTCCAGGTGTGGTCTCGCCAACGCCCTGTACAGTTGTAGCAAGACTTCCATACTTTTATACTCCACCCCCTTGTAATAAAGGCCAATTTTCCATTTGCCTTCCTAATTACTTGCTGTACCTGCATGCTAACTTTTTGTGTTTCATGTACGAGGTCACCCAGATCCCCCTGTACTGCTGCATACTGTAGTCTCTCTCCATTTAAATAATATTTTGCTTTTTTATTCTTCCTACCAAAGTGGATAACCTCACATTTTCCCACATTATACTCCATCTGCCAAATTTTTGCCTACTCACTTAACCTATCTATATCCCTTTGCAGACTCTGTGTACTCCTCACAACTTGCTTTCCCACCCATCTTTGTATTGTCAGCAAATTTGGCAACAGTACACTCGGCCTCTTTATCCAAGTCATTAATATAGATTGTAAATAGTTGAGGCCCCAGCACTGATCCCTGTGGCACCCCACTAGTTACAGTTTATTCTGACTCTCTGTTTTCTGTCAGTTAGTCAATCCAGTCTAATGTATTACCCCTGACACCGTGAGCTCTTATCTGGTGCAATAACCTTTTATGCGGCACCTTATCGAATGCCTTCTGGAAATCCAAATACACGACATCTACTGGTTCCCCTTTATCCACCCTGCTCGTTACATCCTCAAAGAACTCTAGTAAACTTTTCAAACACAATTTCCCCTGCATACAATCGAGCAGTGTAAACATGGTTTTAATGGCCCAGAAATTCGGGTCGGGGGCTTCCCGCGGGTACAAGCCCCCGATCTGCACTTACCTAGCGCGCCAGCCGTTGAGCTGTAGGCCCCCGTGGAATTCCGATCCGGGGCCTGTGCCGGCAGCAGTGCTTGCGTATCCCAGGGGCGCAGTTAGTTCGATGCGTCCCCTGGGATCACGTGGGCCATGGGGAGCCAATCGGAGCAGGGAATGCTCCATTCATAAGATTGACAGGAAGAGCTGTCAAAACTTATAAATACTACGGCCCCAAAACATGACTAAATCTTCAAATAAATGTTAAAAAATCACATTTTTTAAATAAACTATAAATTACATGAAATAACTATTTTAAACAATAATTTAAATTTTTGAAAAAAATAATTTTATTTTCTAACGGGGCTAAAAATAAACTTACCTTGCTTTAAATTATTTAAAAATAATAAACCTGTGGAAAAAATGTTTTAAGTTTAATTAATTCACCACTTACCTTACACCTGCTTTTTACATGTCTAACTTCTGGAGACTTACCCTCCCGGGAAAACCTGCAAAAAAAACATAAGTTCGATGCACTCCTGCGCATGCGTTCAACCACTGAACCCCTTCGTTCAGGGGAACGGAAGTGCCGGTTTCCCGCGCATGCGCAGTGTATGCAGGAAACCGGCACTTCTATTGGGCTTACGGGTGAGTAGCCCGTGCGTACTCGCCCGTGGAGACCCGAATTTCTGGGCCATTATGATTTTCTAAATGTCCTGCTATTACTTTCTTAATAATGGATTCCAGCATTTTCCCAAAGACAGATGTTAGGCCAACTGGTCTATAGTTTTCTGTCTCCCTCCTTTCTTGAATAGGGGAGTTATATTTGCAGTTTTCCAATCCGCTGGGACCTCTCCAGAATCCAGGGAATTTTGGTAGATTACAACCAACGCATCCACTATCTCTGCAGCCATTTCTTTTAAAACCCTAGGATGCAGGTCATCAGGTCCAGGGGACATGTCGGCCTTTAGCCCCATTAGTTTGCCTAGTACTTTTTCTCTAGTGATAGTGATTGTTTTAAGTTCCTCCCTCCCTATAGCCCCTTGATTATCAATTATTATTGGAATGCTTTTAGTGTCTTCTACCGTGAAGACTGATACAAAATATTTGTTCAAAGTCTCTGCCATTTCCCTGTTTCCAATTATTAGTTCCCCAGCCTCATCCTCTAAGGGACCAACGTTTCCTTTAGCTACTCTCTTCCTTTTTATATACCTGTAGAAGCTCTTATGTCTGTGACGTAAGAAAACTACTCGGCACTTGGTCTGAGTATTAAACCAGGCTTTAATCAACTGTTTCACAACATGGAGGTCTAGTTGTCCTTCACTAATTCCTGTTTACAAAATGTCCTGAGCAAGCTGGGCCAGTGCCCGAGTATTTATACTCTCCCTGGACAGCGCCACCAGCAGGCCGCCCAGTATTATTTCATAAGTTATTTCTACATGAATGGCAAGATTCATGTCAGTCTGTTTTTGTGTTTTTAGCTATTTACTCTCATAATCTATCTTCTCCCGCTTTATTATTTTTTTAGTTCAAATTGGCCATTTGAAATCCAGACTGTATGTTTTCTGCTCCCCAGTTTGCATGTGACAAGACATTCAAGCTCAGCAAGTGTACTGAGCTGTTTTCTCACATGTCCCACAAATGAGACACCTGCAAGTAGTGTATTACAGAGGGGTTGCTGCATGACTTATAGGACGTTTGCCCTGGTAGCACCACCAGAGTCTAGGTAGCATGGTTCATCATTATACACAGCCTCTGGCTTTCACTTGTGGAAACTTCAGTTCAAGTTTAGATCAATGAAGGAAGATAATTGCCTTCTGTGTCTGACAGTTCCCGTTGCTCTCCAGTTAACCGTTGTCAGTCACCAGTTATATAGCTGCACTGAACTGAAGGACCTCAATTGATCTTGCACATCACGAAGTATTTTGTATCTGAGGTGATTTAATTGAGATCTTAAAATGTAGAACTTCCTTGTTATACATTTATTCCCATTTTATCTCCTCCCCATCTCTCCTCTCCTGAACTCATTGAGTCTCTGCTGGGGTACAATCCCACAGGCATCAGGCAACCTTGTTTACATCAGACAAGTGGCCATTACTCATTTGTGAGCCTTTATAGCGCATGTCGGCAGACTAATCCCTCAAGGAGGGCCTCACAGCCAAAACTGAACGTCTCTTCACCTGATGTCCAATCTTGCCCATTTCCTGCAGCGTTCAGTAGATAGCTGAACTGTAGCTCATCTTTCCCTTTCCAACCTATGGGCACTGAGACAGTGGAATCTTGGTGGCCCCAGGGTGGGTAAGTAATTCAGAGTGGGTAGGGTTAGAATCACCCTCGCCCCCCCCCCCTCTTCCCTCGCCATGTTATTTGACTGCACCTATTTCAGAGTCCGATATCTAGAATTTAAGGTGTCTGAAGATAGAAATGTTACATTTTATAGCAGGTTCAGACTGAGGCCTCTCAAGAGTCCTACAGAATTGCTCTTGACCTATATAATTATTATTTCTGACATAAGATTATTCGATGATTTTTCCCCTACTGAAGCGAAGCTGAAGAAATGATGACCCTGAAGGATTTAATCTTTATAGCTTTGCATATTAAGAAAAAAGTGAGTTATTATGATGTTAGAAAAATGCTTCATAGTTTTGGCACCTGGGTTAAATATAGTCCAGAGTGAAGGAATGAAGGTCTCTGTTTGAAGAATCACTTGAAGCACTTTCGATCATTCTTGTCTATGGAAGTTGTTTGAGAAAACTGGAGGGCAAACAATGTAGCATCTCTGTTCAGAGGGAGAATAGGATAAATCGGGTAACTGTAGACCAATTAGCATAAAATCAACAGTGGGTAAGTTTCTGGAGGCCATAAATGGGATAAAATTAATACTCACTTGGAAAGACATAAAGAAAGAAAGGCTTGCATTTATATAGCGCGTTTCATGGCCACTGGGCGTCTCAAAGCGCTTCACAGCCAATGACCTACTCTTGAAGTGCAGTCCCTGTTGTAATATGAGAAACGTCGCAGCCAATTTGCGCACAGCAAGCTCCCACAAACAACAATGTGATAATGACCAGATAATCTGTTTTAGTGATATTGGTTGAGGGATAAATATTGGCCAGGACACCGAGGAGAATCCGCCTGCTCGTCAAACATTGCCACGGCATCTTTTATGTCCACCTGAGAGGGCAGAATGGGCTTCGGTTTGTGTCTCATCTAGAAGACAGGACCTCTGACAGTGCTGCACTCCCTTAGTACTGCACTAAAGTGTCAGCCTAGCTTTCTGTGCTCAAGTCTCTGGAGTAGGACTTGAATCCACAACCTTCTGACTCCGAGGCGAGAGTGCTACCCACTGAGCCACAGCTGAGACCAAATAGATTTATTAAGGACATTCAACATGGATTTGACAAATTTAACAGTTTTTTTTGAAATAATGGGAAATGCAGTGGATGTTTTTTAGGGCGCTCGTTATACACAGTACAAGGATGTTTAGGGCCACTTAATCACCAAAACATTGCAGCCACTTTCTTCTTTCACAAGGGAATCGTTTAGATGGAGTGATTGTTTTGTTGTCACATATTTGAAACTGAGCAAAACTGGGCAGAATGTACCAACTCAATCTAGCAACATTAACACTGTATATTGAAGGAAATAAATCCAGTACAATGGATGTTGTGTATAGATTTTCAAAAGGCATTTGATAAGGTGCCACATAGGATGTGAGGTGGAATGCACTACTGGAGTTAGTGATTGAAGCAGGGACAGTGTCAACATTTAAGAATAGGTTGGATAGATGGTTGAAGGAAAGGAGGGTAATGGGATATGGGAACAGAGCAAGCACATGGGATTAGGACTACTGCTTGTGTGGAGGGTAAACACCAACATGGACTGGTTGGGCCTCATGGCCTGTTTCAATATTGTGATTACTATGTAGTTCTATGTTTGAATCTAGGGCCAACTAAGAGGGATCAGTTAAGATGGTCCTTTAAATTGCTAAAAAAAATCTTTGGGCAGACTTAGCTGTGACTCCCTCCCATAGCTCCCAAGCTGTCACTCCAAATCCCTACCACTTTCATTTGTTGGTGCCTCTGTAGTGCTGCTACTAGCATTGGCACCTACCCGTATATGTTAATGGGCCCATTTCCCAGATTTGGGATGAAGTCATGGCGCAATTGCACCACCAGAATTTCTAATCTGTGGTATCTGGTATTGATCATCCACTTTACAAAGGATGCTAAAACCATGAAGAGGCCATAAAAGAGAATTACTCAGATTATAGCAGGGATGAAAAGCTCCAGTTAGTTCTTTTCAGAGAACGCCAAGAGGAGATCTGGTAAAGCGTTCAAAATTAGAACCATTTCCCTGCACTTTCCTCATACCGTTAAAATGTTTCTTTTTCAAAGTGGATAGCACGTTCAGAGAGCTGGCTCAGACATGATGGGTCAAATGGTCTCCTTCTGTGCTTTAAAAACCTAGGTGTCATTGCATCTTCCTTTGGTAGCCCCACCTTGTGAATTCCTCTTCCCCAACTAAATCATAGAGCACATTTGGAATTCCCAGCAATGTGTTGTTCCTCACCATTTTCTATGGTGCAATTTAAATGGTGGCAGCACGCAAGAATTTTGAAGGAAAGTGTTACTTGGGAACTTCTCCATTACTGCTTCTTCACGGTGGTGAGACACAAATAAAGTTTTGTCGATATTCAACGAGAAAGAAAAGAGGCAGATTTAAATTAATGAACATAAAACCGGGCTGCTCCCTTAGGGATGTGTGACCGTCCCTGCCCAACTTGAATGGCAGCAGCAAGCAAGAATAATGAAGAAAAGTGTTAATTCGATGGGCAAAACTGCGGCAGATGGAGTTCAATGTGGGGAAATGTGTGGTCATCCACTTTGGGCCCAAGAAAGATGGATCCGAGTATTTTCTAAATGGTAAAAAGCTAGGAACTGTGGGGGAGCAGAGAGATTTAGGGCTCCATGTACAGAACGCACTAAAAGCTAGTGGATGGGTACAAAAAATAATTATAAAGGTTAATGGAATGTTAGCCTATATCTGAAGGGGGCTGGAATACAAAGGGGCAGAAGTTATGCTACAGCTGGATGAAACTCTGGCTTGGTTAGACCGCATCTGGAGTTCTGCGTCAGTTCCTGGCGCATCACCTCAAGAAGGGTATACTGGCCTTGGAGAGGGTGTAGCGCATATTCACCAGAATGATACTGGGGCTAAAAGGGTTAAATGGTGAGGACAAGTTGCATAGACTAGTCTTGTATTCTCTTGAATATAGAAAATTAAGGGGTGATCTAATTAGGGTGTTTAATATAATTAATAGATTTGGTAGGGTCACCTCTAACCAATGGCTTTATAAAAATGAGAGTGGCTTGCTTTCATAAAGTGTCCTAATACTCGTGAAGCATGACACACACAAACAATGTGGAACTTAAACACAAAACTGATCAAGCATTCTAAGCAGCCATTTAAAGTGCAGTGCCATTTTTTTAGCTGACCTATAAAGACTATTCATTGCAAAAGAACTCTTGGTCACCTGAATAATGACCTAAGATTGTTGTGTTAAAATAAACGTGGTTACATTTTAGAGGGGAAAGTGGATGCCCAAGGGACATTACAAGGTATTGATTTGGTCAAGAGGTCCAGATCATGAACATGAACTGGGTCCCGCACCTCAGAAAGGATATACTGGCCTTGGAGGGGGTGCAGCGCAGATTCACCAGGGGCTAAAAGGATTAAATTATGAGGGAAAATTGCATAGACTCGGTTTGTATTCCCTCGAGTATAGAAGATTAAGGGGTGATCTAATGGAGGCGTTTAAGATGATTAAAGGATTTGATAGGGTAGATAGAGCGAAACTATTTCCTCTGGTGGGGGAGTTCAGAACAAGGGGGCATCACCTTAAAATTAGTGCGAGGACATTCAGGGGTGATGTCAGAAAGCACTTCTTCACACAAAGGGTAGTGGAAATCTGGAACTCTCACCCTCAAAAAGCAGTTGTGGCTAGGTCAATTGAAAAATTCGAAAGTGAGATTGATAGATTTTTGTTATGTAAGAGTATTAAAGATTACGGAACCAAGGTGGGTGAAAGGAGTTAAAATACAGATCAGCCATGATTTAATTGAATGGTGGAACAGGCTTGAGGGACTGAATGGCCTACTCCTGTTCCTATGTTCCTTCCTAATTTTCTTCTATGTACTACACCCAGGTGATCCAATGCACCCAGACATGGGAACAGCAATTTCAAGCACATTTTGGGCGCAATTTCCTGATTGCACCTAAAGCGGAAACTCTACCTCTTTGTGTTTACTGTCATTCAGCATGTGAGTAAGCTCTGAGAAAGAAGGGGAAAGTCAGCACAGTCATTAATTATCAAAAAATAATCACAGAATGATACAGCACAGAAGGAGGCCTTTCGGCCCATCTTGCTTGTGCTAGCTCTTTCAAAGAGCTATCCAATTAGTCCCATAGCCCTGTCATTCTTTTCCCTTGAAGTATGTATTCAATTCCCTTTTGAAAGTTATTATTGAATCTGCTTCCACTACACTTTCAGGCAGTGCATTCCAGATCATAATAACACAATGCATAAAAAAATTCTCTGCCTCTGGTTCTTTTGTCAATTGCCTTAAATCTGTGTCCTCTGGTTGCCAACCCAGCTACTGGAAACAGTTTCTCCTTATTAACTCTATTAAAACCCTTCGTGATTTTGAACACCTTATTAAGTCTCCCCTTAACCTTCTCTGCTCCAAGGAGAACAACCACAGCTTCTCTCGTCTCTCCACGTAAGTGAAGTTCCACATCCCTGGTACCATCCCATTCTGCTGAATTTCCTCTGCACCCTCTCTCAGGGCTTGACATCCTTCCGAAAGTGTGGTGCCCAGAATTGGACACAATACTCCAGCTGAGGCCTAACCAGTGTTTCAGAATGGTTTAGCATAACTTCCTTGCTTTTGTACTCCATGCCTCTGTTTATAAAGCCAAGGGACCCGTATGCTTTTTTAACAGCCTTCTCAACTTGTCCCGTCACCTTCTAAGATTTCTGTACCTTCACCCCCAGGTCTCCAAGTTCCTCTTGAACCGCATAGTGTTGCAATGGGGTGGTTGTATTTTTTTTACCTGAGTTACACAGGGTTGCACCTTTGCTGGCATTAACAGAAAGCACATCATTCAAATGCAGTTTATGTGTTTCTTTTTTTAAATCTATATATATAATGTTCCCTGATTGCTGTTTACGATGCTGATGGTAAATGCTTCCCCTGACTCCTTTAACATTTTTATATCTCATTTCTGCACGTAGAAAATTAGCAAAGCAGGCAGTTCTTGAAAATGGGCATGACAACCTTATAGAGATGGATGTTTTTACTCCACCGTGTCACGATGGGAGTTACGGGGACGGGTATGTCATTCTGAAAAACGAAAGCAAAAAGTGATGCGAGCTGCCAGCACAGAATCCTATCCTGCAAGGAGAGTGCAAACAATTAATTCTCAATCAAACCTCCTTTTGATATTTTTTTTTGACGACATTTGTGACATTTCGAGGCCAGCGACTCTTTCACTGATTTCTCTTAATTACAAACAAGCTAAATTTATATACGTAGCAACACTCTCTTAATAAGAAGCAATAAAGCAAAATCACTCGCCTGACAGCCTAGCAACAACTCATTTCCCAGCCAGACAACCCAGTCTGCTATTGTGCAATAACAATTCAAGCTGTTTAGACAACTTAAGTCTTTTAATTTTAATTATTATCATCAGCGTTCAAAGCATCTAATTTCCAACTGAAATACTTTTTCTTTCTTCCTGTTTGTGATTTCTTTGGTCAGTGTTCACTCTGCAAAATCAAACCATCCTTGGATTTTTTTTTTGTGAATAGATCATTTTAAATCTCTCTAATTAGGACAGGCCCCAGCTCATGCAAGTATCCGTGTTGTAATCACATTCTGTCCTAACACGACTGGGATTGATTCTCCAAAACTGTAAATTCTTCTGGTGGAAGAAACACAGCCATCATTAGTGCAGGAAGTTTTTCATGTAACACGGAGGTGCATCATATTGGTGCTTCCCTGCTAATTCCCAGTAACTACCAAACTATCTGAAAGGAAATGAAGGGATGTTTACAAGCTCCCAACAGAGGGAAATTCAGAAATCCACTTGCTGGTTCTCAAAACAGTCTAGCTGGAGGGCTTATATGGTCCCGTGTTTAATTGTAGGATTCTCAACCAGGGTTCATCATTCAAATTCTCCTCTCCTCCTCATCCCCATCATAAAGTTCCAGGATGAATGATTCTCTTGGGCAATGGGCTCACCATAAGTGGGCTGCAGTAAACTAATAGCGTTGGGAAGTTAGCAGGAGTTCCAGCTGAAACATGTTATACATCTGCAGGGATTATACACTGTTGGCCCCGAGTTTATTAAAGAGACACTGACAATTTGTGCACCTCCTGCATTACAACCAAGCCTGATCCTGCCCGTACCTGAGGTTCAGACACACATCATCCAACACAACCCTCTGTACAGTGATCGGGAGCAGAACCCCTTGCTGATTTTTCTTTCCATAGTTTAGAAGCATTGAGGCCAAATTATTTTGTCCCTTTTGCTGGCCCAGTTTGGACCAGCTCGCTCAGCACAGAACCTGCAATCCTCCTGGTCTATATGTGACCCAGTTCCACAATAGGCAGTGCACTGAGCCATTGGGGAAGCTGCTCTCTCCTTTATTCTATCTAGTCAGCAAGCTGTGGCATCAGCATTTTGTCGCATCTCCTGATGGGAAAAGGTGAAAGAAAGTTACATTTATGTTTTGCCTTTATGACCCCAGGACAACTTAAAACACTGAAGTGCAGTCATTGTTGTTACGTAAACAAATATGGCAGCAAATTTGAGAACTCGCAAGCAGAAATTGAGATGACTGGGTTGGGGAGGAATGTTGGATAGGACGTCAAAAGAACACTCTTCTGTCCTTTCTCCATGGGTTTCTTTACGTCCACCTGTACAGGCCAAAGACACCTCAGTTTAATGTTTCATGTGAAGGACAGCGGCTGGGACAATGCGCCAATCCCTCAGTTCTGCATTGGCCTGAACCTAGATTATACGCTCAAGTCCTGGAATTGGGCTTGAACTCACAACTTTGTGATTCAGAGCTAAGAGTGCTACCAACTGAGCCAAGCTGACATTAGTCTTTTTCTTTTACCCACTCTTCCAACCAGATGAATATTCTGAGGCATTTACTAACATACCTTCACAGAAAATAGTGCCACTGTTCTTAATATCTCATTGCAAAGTACATAACGACAGCACCTTTAACATAGAGAACACCTCAAGGTGCATCTCTGAATGTGAGGCCAGACCCAGATAAAACACTCAGTAAACCCATCCACTTCTTCGACTCCCTCTCTTCCTTTAAGACCCTCTTTAAAACACATCTCTAACTAAGTTTTTGGTCATCCCTCCTAACTCCTTGTTCTGTTTGGTTCATCATCCATGTTCCACATGCCTCTGTGAAGCACCGGTGGACCTTTTTCTATGTTAAAGGCACTATATAAATACAAGTTGTTGTTGTTGTTAAAGCCACTATATAAATGCAAGTTGTTGTTGTTGAGTAGGAGGAGGTAGAAGAGATGGCAGAGGTGACCGACCGTAGGCATAATCGAAGAGGTAGCCTTTAAGGAGGCTTTTGAAAGGGGACAAAGAAAAAGGGGGGTTTGGGAACAGAATTCAAGGGTACGGGAGCTGAAAGATCGGCCCCTTGACGGTGAAGCAGTGTTTGTGCAATGCCACCATTTAAAACTCAGCCTACTGATTGCAGGTCCTAACAGGAGAAAGCAACAGTAACTTATAATAACCTCAGAAAACCTGCACATCAAGGAGCCCTAAGTTGCCAGAATCACATATTTACCTAAAAACCCCATTACCTAGGCCAGCAGACAAGTGATTTTGGGACTCAGATGGTTTACTCATTATAAGTGCCCAGACATTAGCATTATAATGGCAAAGCAATTTTAAGGACATAGACTGATTACATTGGAGGTTGCAGTAAAAATTTAATTGGAATATATACCAACGCACTTCCTTCAGAAATGAATACAATTTGTTAAATTGCAACCTGATTTTACCCTGAAGCGGATTTGATCTTTACCTTGCTGATAGCTCGTGTCACAGCTTGCATCATTTTCTATCTGTTCCTTTTTAATTCCCTGTCCTGAATGTAGTATTTGTTTGCATTAATGTCACAAAGAAAAAAAAAGTGCAGTTGAGAATTGCTTAACTTTGCTAATTTTTTTGCTCTTTCGTCTGTTACTTTTAATTTGCAGCAGCAAACTGGCCTTAATATTATTTAATTTGCAAAAGAGACCTCAGATGAACCTGACATTGTGTGGTGTACTTTCTCATGTACCATCTGCATGAAGGTTATAAATGCTTTTCACGGTTATCTTCTGCACTGCTGTCTCTCAGATATAATTGCTGTGCCTTGTGTTTTAAGTCTCATTATTCCTGGATATTAACTTTATATTGATAAAATCCGTCAGAGCTTCTGTGCAGCGCCTGCTTAAACTGGAGCTCCCATCGTGGTTGAGTTGATAAGTGCACAACCTAGAATGAAAATGAGCCATAGATCAGGAAGGCTGCAGATTTAACCCCACCCCACTCGTGTGTTAGCTGGCCTTGGTCATGATAAGAACTAGGAACAGGAGTTGGCCATAAGGCCCAGCGAGCCTGTTCCACCATTCAGTATGATCATGGCTGATCTTCGACCCCAACTGCACTTTCACGCACGATCCCCATATCCCTTGATTCCCCTAGAGTCCAACAATCTATCTATCTCGGCCTTGAATATACTCAATGACTCTGCATGCACAGCCCTTTAGAGAATGCCAAAGATTCACAACCCTCTGAGTGAAAAAATTCCTCCTCATCTCAGTCTTAAATAGCCGACCCCTTATCCTGAGACTATGCCCCCCAGTTCTAGACTCTCCAGCCAGGGGAAACAACCTCTCAGCATCCACCCTGTCAATCCCCCTCAGAATCTTATATGTTTCAATGAGATCACCTCTCATTCTTCTCAACTGCAGAGAGTATAGGCCCAATCTACTCAACCTCTCCTCATAGGACAACCCTCTCATCCCAGGGATCAATCCCAGGGATGATGGCGGTAGTGGAGCTGGAATAGGCCTCAGTGCCCATGGGCTACAAAGGAGAAAAGGTTTTCTCATGGCTTTCTGGTCAGACTCTCGGTGACGGGGTCCAGCTTGCCCACGGACACTCTCTGTCTGTGTTTACACTTGAAGAATGGCCGCTTGAGTAAGGCACCCATGGATGAAAGCATCTTCAGGATTAGAGGAGAAATCTGGTAGCCAGGAAATTTGAAAAAGAAAGGTATAGCGAGAACCTGCTTGGGTAAGCTGTGGGACCTCATAAATATCTTTGTGAAGCTGTCTGGATTGTTCACAAGCACGGAGGTAACAAGTGAGCTCTGGACTGCCTCATGAGTAGAGATATTTATCATACTTCACCACTGTCCATCAAGCGTTCTGTTTAAACCGCACAAATATAAAGCAATAATTTTTAAGCAAATTTGTTTTGATGGCATCACAAGCTTGGCGATGTGAATAATAGCTCCACAGTCCCCAGGCACTGCTGTGGCATACATATTGTAATCGTTTATGGTTAATGACAAGACCTCTTGAATGGAGGTTGGACGGGTATTCTTGTCAGTGAGATGATATTACTGACATCAACTTGCATATCAAGAGGATGAAACAGCTCATTTCAGGAGAAGTTGTTGCTGCATTGGGGAGAGGTTTTATATATACATAGAATTTACAGCACAGAAATAGGCCATTCAGCCCAACAGATCTATGCCAGTGTTTATGCTCCATATGAGCCTCCTCCCACCTTACTTCATCTCACTTTATCAACATATCCTTCTATTCCATTCTCCCTCATGTACTTATCTAGCTTCCCCTTAAATGCATCTATGTTATTCACCTCAACTGCTCCATGTGGTAGCAAGTTCTACATTCTAACCACTCTCTGAATAAAGAAGTTGCCCCTGAATTCCCCAGTGGATGTATTAGTGACTATCTTATATTTACGGCCCTTAGTTTTGGACTGCACAGTGAGTGGAAACATCTCTTCCTCTGCCCTATCGAACCTCTATCAAGTCACCGCTTAACCTTCTCTTTCCTAGAGCAAAGAGCCCCAGCCTGTTCCGTTTTCCTGATAGTTATAACCTCTTAGTTTTGGTATCATCCTTGTAAATCTTCTTTGCACCTTCTCCAATGCTTCTTCATCCTTTTTAGTAGTATGGAGACCAGAACTGTGCAAAGAACTCCCAAGTGTGGCAAGCAGTTTCCGTTCCAGGAACAGGGTACCAGAAAATAAACTCTGCTCAAATGTGCAATCACAGAAATGAGCCCCGCATTCTGCACTTTTTCTGATTTCTGTTCCAGTCCTTAGCTGCACTTTACGCACGGATGTAACACGGTTTAGTGGCAGGCTCAATCGCGCCCAGATGCAATTATTTCCTTCGCCATAGTATGGGCTGGCCTGCTTCCATGCCTGATGAAATGTCAGATGAGGCACTTCACCAGTCGACAGTAACCTTTCAAAATGCTGAAGGTCTCGC
The DNA here is from genome assembly GCF_052327205.1 of Somniosus microcephalus. NCBI lineage: Eukaryota > Metazoa > Chordata > Chondrichthyes > Squaliformes > Somniosidae > Somniosus > Somniosus microcephalus. The sequence goes on from NC_140987.1 coordinate 49,178,898, forward strand.
TGCACCACAAGAAACTGCTAGATATCACTAAAAGAACCTCCTGTGTAATGAAAGCCTTTGGTTCCCTCGCTCTCCCTCATCCCCTGATTTCTCTCCTCTACTCAATTTTGCGACTCTGGGCTGTGGGTCCCCTGGCATTGGCACCTCATCGAAGTGACCATTCTGTGGGAGAGAAACTCGACTTTGCTGGGGCACAGAACGGCCGGTAGCTTTTTGGCCGTCTATTTTACACCCCGTCAGATTTTCCTTTCCGTTTACTTCAGAAAATCAGGCAGGGTGCAGCTGATCCGCTTCCGCCCATTTTTGCGCCCCTTCCGCAGTTGAATATCTCCCCATACATGTCTAAACCAAGGCAGTGAGTTCTGGTAGAATATTTGACTGTGGAAGCATCACACCCGAGTTCAGTCGCGTTCTCCCCCATCATTCACACTTTCTAGCATGGGGGTCACTGGATAGCGATACAGAGGAGACTGACTGATTCTGCCTCCCATCCATAATCCGTGTATACCGAAAGGTTAATTGAAGTGCTCCCACCGCTACCTGGCTGACATACGGGAACACAGAAGGGACAAAGGATTGACCCGGAGACATTTGGGCAACACAGCAGGCAGTGCATTTATCCACTGGGGGGAGGGAGGTTGAGGGTGGGTGCCAGTGTTCCCCCTTTTTTTAATTCCTGAACGGGCCCTTTAAATTAGGGGGAACATTGGTGGGTGCAATGAGGAAATGTCAATGAGTGAATCACAGTGTAGTTTAGCATCGTCCAACACTTTCGCGGACTTGAACTTTTGGCACGGTTCGTTCATTAAGATATCCTGGGCACAGATTGCAGCGGCTAGAGAACTTGTGCTTGGCTCAGACGTTTTATTACTCAGTATATTTCTCCATAATAGTAAGCCTGAGGATTGGGAGTGTTTCAAAAACCAGCAAAGGATGACCAAAAAATGTATAAAAAGGAAAAAAATAGCACATGAAAGAAAACTAGCAAGAAATATAAAAGCAGATTGTAAGAGCTTCTGCAAGAATGTAAAAAGGAAGAGAGTAGCAAAAGTAAACGTTGGTCCCTTGGCGGCTGAGACAGGAGAAATTATTCTGGGGAATAAGGAAATGGCAGAAACATTAAACAAATATTTTGTACCTGTCTTCACAGTAGAAGACACAAAAAGCATACCAAAAATGGTGGGGAACCAAGGGTCTAATGAGGGTGAGGAACTTAACATAATTAATATAAGTAGAGAAAAAGTACTAGAGAAACGAATGGGACTAAAAGCTGACAAATCCCCTGGACCTGATGGCCTACATCTTAGGGTTCTAAAAGAGGTGGCTGAAAAGATAGTGGATTTATTGGTTTTGATCTTCCAAAATTCCCTAGACTCTAGAATGGTCCCAGCAGATTGGAAGTCCGCAAAATTAACACCGTTATTCAAGAAAGGAGGGAAAGAAAAAACAAGGAACTACAGAGCAGTTAGCCCGACATCAGTCATTGGGAAAATGCTGGAATCCTTTGTTAAGGAAGTGTTATCAGGGCACTTAGAAAATCATAACATAATTAGGCAGAGTCAACATGGTTTTATGAAAGGGAAATCATGTTTGAAAAATTTATTAGAGTATTTTTAAGGATGTAACTAGCATGGTAGATAAAGGGGAACCAGTGGATGTAGTATATTTGGATTTCCAAAAGGCAGTCGATAAGGTGCCACATAAAAGGTTATTACACAAGATTAAGGCTCATGGGGTTGGGGGTAATATAGTAGCATGGATAGAGGATTGATTAACAGACAGAAAACAGAGAGTAGGGATAAATGGAATTTTTTCAGGTTGGCAGGCTGTAACTAGTGGGGTGCTGCAAGGATCAGTGTTGGGGCCTCAGCTATTTACAATCTATATTAATGACCTAGATGAAGGGACCAAGTGTAATATATCCAAGTTTGCTGATGATACAAAGCTAGGTGGAACAGTAAGTTGTGAGGAGATCACAAAGAGGGCGATTTTGCCAATGGGGGCGCTTTGGAGGCGGGACTGCTGCTTGTCGGGTCGTTGTCCCGCCTCCATCGATTTGTGGCCAATCCATGCTATTTTCCCTTGATTGACCTTGTTAAGCCCGCCCAGTGGGCTTAGCAGGCCAATTAAGGGAAAGCCGGTTACAGAGAACGTCAGTGTATGACGTTTCATCTGTCAAATATTTTTGACAGATGAATTATCATCGTTTGACAGCTCTGTGAAGCTGTCAAACACTGACATTCTCTGTAGTTTGATGAGTTCGTGAATTCAAGACTCATCAAACCTCTTTCTTTAGCAGAAATTAGATGGTTGTTGCATTGGAGAATGCAGTAGCCATCTGTCATCTGCCGCGGAGATGCGAGACTCTCCGCATCACCATCGATTGAAGCCTGCAGGAAGAAACAAAGGTAAGTAAACTTTTTCTAACACTTTCCACTCACCTCACATACTCACCTCTCCACACTTGCACCCATCACTTACCTTCACAGCGCACATTTGCACCTCTCCGACCCCCGCAGACCCACTGCTCACCTTGGTGACCCTGGCGGGGTTCACAGATTTCAGGAAGCCCACACTTATGTGGGTAAAATAGGGAAATAGATAGACTAAGTGAGTGGGCAGTAAGGTGGCAGATGGAGTATAATGTAGGGAAATGTGAGGTTATTCACTTTGGTAGGAAGAATAGAAAAACAGAATGTTTTTTAAATGGTGAGAAACTTTCAAATGTTGGCATTCAGAGAGATTTGGGTGTCCTCGTGCAAGAAACTCAGAAAGCTAGCATACAGGTACAGCAAGAAATAAGGAAGGCAAATGGCATGTTGGCCTTTATTGCAAGGGGGTTGGAGTATAAGAGTAAGGACGTCTTGCTACAATTGTACAGGGCCTTGATGAGACCACACCTGGAGTACGGTGCACAGTTCTGGTCTCCTTATCTAAGGAAAGATATACTTGCCTTGGAGGCGGTGCAACGAAGGTTCACTAGATTGATTCCTGGGATGAGAGGGCTGTCCTGTGATGAGAGATTGTGTAGAATGGGCCTATACTCTCTGGAGTTTAGAAGAATGAGAGGTGATCTCTTTGAAACATACAAGATTCTGAAGGGGATTGACAGGGTAGATGCTGAGAGGTTGATTCCCCTGGCTGAAGTGCTTAGAACTAGGGGCCATAGTCTCCGGATAAGGGGTAGGCCATTTAAGACCGAGATGAGGAGGAATTTCTTCACTCAGAGGGTTGTGAATCTTTTGAATTCTCTAACCCAGAAGGCTGTGAATGCTGAGTCTTTGAGTATATTCAAGGCTGAGATAGATAGATTTTTGGACTCTAGGGGAATCAAGGGATATGGGGATAGTGCGGGAAAGTGAAGTTGAGGTCGATGATCAGCCATGATCTTATTGAATGGCGGAGCAGGCTCGAAGGGCCGTATGGCCTACTCCTGCTCCTATTTCTTATGTTCTTATGTTCTTGTTAGTATTAACCCACTGTCAAGTATGTACCCATGTCATTTCTAATAAAATGTGTCACAAACTGATGTTATTAAAAACAGTTTTAATTCTACTGGATACACAACCTTAAAGTGTTAATTGTCACGGGAAATACTGTTGAAAAACAACCTGGCGAAATAGGATAGGAGAGAGCGGAAACCTATGTGTTAAAAGCAGATTTGGGAGTGGATTGTAACTGAGGGCGTGTGTGGACCAGTGGCTTAATATTGGGTTTTCAACCAGCATCTTAGTTTGAATCCTCTTACCACCAAAATGCCCCAACATGTGCAATCTTCAGCAGCTGTCTCACCTTAAGAGGGCTCCAGTATACTCCACTGCTAAATGTCACTCAGCATTGCGAGGAAATTCAGTGCGAAAAGAACAACCTGACCCCCTAACCAAGTCTGCAGGAATTGCACTCTACGGCCCCAGACTGATAAAAGAGAGGTTAGTATTATCTCTAAGTTGGCCTTAATTTTAGGCTGACGAAGAGGGCACTTGTCTCAGCTAAAGGCCCACGTTGCACGACGGGCACATCAGTCTGGCGCTGAAAGTGCATGGCTGTGTACCTGAATCCTATTGCAAATGACATCAAGCCCTTGTAAATCGCATCTTCTACTTAATGTCAAATTGAGTCGTTTCACTCAGGACTGAACTTTTCTTTATAGATTAAGCCCTAAACATTTTGTAAAGTCAGAATGTAATAGTTGTAAACTGATTCAAATAAACACTCCTATAATTCTTGCAAAATAATTTTTTTTAAATAGTTAATCTCATCAGGACTCTGGTTTAACTTTTTCACAAAAGTTAGTCAAAGTCCGTAGGAATTTAAAAAAAAACCTATAGAATATGAACAACCAAACAATCACTTAGAACTAAAAACAGAAAATGCTGGAAATACTCAGCAGCATCTGTGGAGAGAGAAACAGAGTTAACGTTTCAGGTCGATGACCCTTCGTCAGAACTTAGAACTATTGTGTAGAAGTGAAGTAAATGGTTACGAACTCTGAACACAGTGCAAGAGCTTCAAAGGGATCAGCCCCTGGGTAATGCACTATTGCTTTTCCCACCATCCTTATTAAGCAAGCACACTAAATGTGTTGAGCAAATATTTCCTTGAACTCAGCGTAGGAGATGCCTTGTGGAGTATTTTAGCCTGTAGAATCACTTGGTTTTTATTTGAACAGGCCCATAAACCTGGAATGAGTTATTTTCCGATGCCATTTCTGATTGCCTTCGACCATCTTGAGTTGCCTTGTTCATCCCCTGCACTTCAGCATGTCTGTTCGCTCAACCCGACTGCGTGAAACCCTGATGTTTGTGCACTTTATCTTCAAGCACCGTGTTTGTCGCTGTGTCTCGCCTCATCCGGGCTCACTCGCACGCCTTCACAATTTTTTTTTTCTCCCGTTCTTCTCAGGCATTTCCTCTTCAAGACCGGTACAGGGACGACGCCGTTATTCAGCACAGCCTCGCCTGGTTACACCATGGCCTCGAGTGCTGTCTATTCGCCGCCGCCACGCCCACTGCCTCGGAACACGCTTTCCAGAAGTGCTTTTAAGTTCAAGAAATCGTCCAAGTACTGCAGCTGGAAGTGCACAGCCCTGTGTGCAGTCGGCGTGTCAGTCATACTGGCAGTACTGCTGTCTTATTTCATTGGTAGGTGTTAAGCAGATCATTAGCTAGGCTATGTTTTTTCTGTTGTCTCTGTTGGATACGCGCCTGATTTCTGAATGATTTATGAATGATTTGTTGCGTTATTTATATCTAAAGGTCACGATAATAAGGGAGAAGAAGTTGTTGCGTTTCCAGATGGTTTGACATCAGTGATCTGATGGGAAACCTTTACTCGTTTGGGGAGGACGCTCACCGCTGTTGTTCCATTTTGATGGGGTCCCTCATGAACTTAGTTGTTTTTGAAATTTTTTTTTCAAAGTGCGAGACCCTGGCACTTACTGAATTGGTGAACGTATATCAGCTCAGCTCGAAAAGGGAAGAAAAAGTTATCTTATGTTTTGAAACAAAAAGAGTCCCATCAGTGTGGTTTATCATTAGACGCTGGAATGAACCAGGTTTTCGATCTCTCTGAAGAATTTGAAATTTCACACCAAAATAAACTCAGGCTGCAGTACAAATCCCAATGAGAATATAAAATAAATAAATCATGGCCAGATCAAAATGTATTTATTGTTGCTATTGTTGTACATTTTTAAAGAAAAGTACGATTTGTAATGGAAATGATGGATACTTGCACTGATAACCCCATCCAAGTGTGAAAGCTTTGACTGTGTGCGTTTTATAAGGACAATACAGTGTTTCCTTTACAACTCGGGCGGTAAGGTAGTAAGAATTGACCTCACTGCCTCTACCGAGGGTTGGGCAAAACAAGGCCATGTTCTTGCTCCTGATTGCTGGCCAGTGACGCATGCTGAACAATGTTCATGTGTGGGCATCAAGTGAAGAACAGATCAGGCTTAGCTAATGGCCCCCACGGAATAACCTCCTGTCACTTACAGCCTCGGCTCGCACATGCAGAATGGCCACTTGGGTGAGGTACCAGAGAATAGCTGGCTCCCGTGGATCACACTCCAGGATTAGTCAGCACCTTCAGAACAGGAGGAGTGGATATTGCAGGAGGAAAATGCTTACGTATTTCTTGTCAAACTCCTGTTATATGCCCAGTTTATATTATAGCCTCACTTTTCCCCCTCCTCCCCACTGAGGGATCATATTCAATTCCAGCTGGTTATTCTGACCTGAACACAATCTCTCAGGACACAGATTCCCAGATTTAGTTCAATTACAAGATGTTATTAAAGAGGAAAATATCCCCAGAAACCCATTACTAAAACTGACAGTCTGCCACCCCGAGTGTGAAATAAAAATACATGAACATGTGAAATAGAAAAATCAATTTTTTCCATCTTTGCAAGCACTGCCCTGCTCCCCAGTGGAAAGAGACATTTTGTAAGTAATTACCATGTGATTTGGCTGACATTTGTGAAACCAGCTTTGGTCAAACGAGTTTGTGTAAAGAACTAAAGGGATAACAAAAAAATGAATTTACCTTTATAAAACACTAGAAAAACACTTTTAAAGCATAGTCGCTGTTATCCAGGCAAACACGAAAGCACAGCAAGGCCCCACCAACAACATTGAGCTAAATGACCAAGTCCTCCCTTTTTAGTGGTGTTGGTTGAGGGATGAATGTTGGCCCAGACACTGGGAGAACTCCCCTGCTCTTCAAATTATGCTGTAGGATTTTTTACATTCACTTAAGGCCTTGACTTCAGAGCTCAGATTTCACATTTCTAATCGCTGTTTCATGCACCATTTATGTCTGTGTTAGTGTTTGTAGAGATTTGACGTAAGTGATTTGAATACTTGGTTATTGCATTTTCCAAGTGGGGTACAGCACCTGCCCAGTGATCCCCAAAGAGTGGCAGACACCACTTTCCAGTGATTATCATCCATAACGACATTTACTTATTGTCACCAGGGTCCCTTGAGTCCCAGTGCTTTAGCAGAGACTCGTAACGTCCGTGCGCTACCCTTCCCCATTTGTTTTCGCTGGTACAAACAGTCTAAGTCCAAGGCCAGAGACTAAAAGGTAGTGAATCCTGATCTGAGGGTTCAGCTTTACGCCTTGGCAGTTTTAAGGCCCACAAAAGTTTGGGTCTCAGATCCCACAGGGCCTCTCTCTGGAAGGCAAGTGCTTTGCATTATAGAGGGCTGTTAATGGTGGGTGTACTACGGGCCAGGAGTTTCCTCAGAGCTGCTCCAGCTTCGCTCGCTGCTGTAATTTCACCAGAAATGCGGGGTCTTCACCGCACTCCTGGAAAGGTTACAGCGACAGACCGGGAGCAGCTCTGAGGAAAATCCCAGCCCACATGATCTGCTCTCATTGGCACTCTTTCAGTGTAAAAGTGCCTCAACTGACTGATGAGTGTTCATAGACTCTCATCATTTGTCAAAATATGACTTTTGGAATGCTAGCACTAAATAGTGCAAGTCCCATGTTGCTTTGATATTTTAAATTCTCATTACCAGAGGCCCGGTATGTCTATCAAACCTGGGGATCTCGATTCGGTATTTACTGACATGTGGTGTCATTTAAATCCTTTGATTATTAGAGGTCCAGTATATTCTTTGAAATGGGTGGAGGATCCAAACATTCTTGGTGACTTTATTAGACTTGTTTTTCAATGAGCCTCCATGTTTGGGAGAAGTGGTGCTCCTTAATGGATTCCAGATATTGAACGCTCCATTCCTTCTGTCACAACAGCAGCAACACATTGACACCAACAACACAGTACAGTGTTTTGCTTTGCACTAGTTGAGTGGATTTTATACCCTTTCAATTTTATTTGAATTGATATAGTGTCAGCGGTGGCTCAGTTGGTAGCACTCTCTGTTTCTGAATCAGAAGGTTGTGGGTTCAAGTCCCACTCCAGAGGCTCGAGCACAAAAATCTATGGTGTGGAGATGCCGGAGTTGGACTGGGGTGGACAAATGTAAGAAGTCACACAACACCAGGTTATAGTCCAACAGCTTTATTTGAAATCACAAGCTTTCGGAGCACTGCTCCGTCACTTCACCTGACGAAGGAGCAGCGCTCCGAAAGCTTGTGATTTCAAATAAAGCTGTTGGACTATAACCTGGTGTTGTGTGACTTCTTACACAAAAATCTAAGTTGACACTCCAGTGCATTACTGAGGGAGTGCTACACTGTCGGAGGTGCTGTCTTTCAATCGAAATGTTAAAACAAGGCCCCGTCTGCTCTCTCAGGTGAACATAAAAGATCCTATGGCACTATTTCACAGAAGAGCAAGGAGTTATCCCCAGCATCCTGGCCAATCTTTATCCCTCAATCAGCATCACTAAAAACAAATTATCTGGTCATTATCACATTGCTGTTTGTGGGAGCTTGCTGTGTGCCAATTGGCTGCCGCGTTGCCTACATTACAATAGTGGCTACACTCCAAAAGGTACTTCATTGCCTGTAAAGTGCTTTGGGACGTCCTGCAGTTGTGAAAGGCGCTATATAAATGCAAGTTTGTCTTTTTTATTACAGATATTTCAGGAAGTCTTTTTACATGTAAACAAAAACACTTGCATTTTATATAGCATCTTCCATATGCTCAGCCATAGAACTACATAGAAACATAGAAGATAGGAGCAGGAGTAGGCCATTCGGCCCCTCGAGCCTGCTCCACCATTCAATGCGATCATGGCTGACCATCCAAATTCAGTTCCCGGTCCCTGCTTTCTCCCCATACCCCTTGATCCCTTTAGCCTTAAGAAATATATCCAACTCCTTCTTGAGTATATTTAATGAATTGGCCTCTACTGCCTTCTGTGGTAGAGAATTCCACAGGTTCACCACTCTCTGGGTGAAGAAATTCCTCCTCATTTCTGTCCTAAATGGCTTACCCCTTATCCTTAGACTGTGACCCCTGGTTTCCTTCCTGCATCTAGTCTGTCCAGTCCTGTCAGAATTTTATAAGTTTCAATGAGATCCCCTCTCATTCTTCTAAACTCCAGCGAGTATAAGCCCAATCGACCCAATCTCCTCTCATACGTCATTCCTGCCATCCCAGGTATCAGCCTGGTGAATCTTCGCTGAACTCCTTCCATGGCTACTTTTGGAGTGCAGTCACTGTTGCTATGTGGGCCAACATAGCAGCCGATCTACGCACAGCAAGGTCCCACAAACAGCAATGAGTTAAGTGACCAGCTAATCTGTTTTGGTGGACAATAAATGTTGGGGAGGGAACCATCCCTACTCTTTAAATAGTGCCATGGGATCTCTTGCATCCATCTGAGAGGGCAGACGGGGTCTCAATTTAACATCTCATCCCAACCTTCCAACAATGCAGCCCCCCGCCAGTATTGCACTGCAGGATCGGTCTTGATTATGTGTTCAACTCCTGTAGTGAAGTTCGAGCCTAGGAACTTCTGACTCCGAGGAAATAGTGCTACCACTGAGCCAGGCTGGCACTTGTGTACTGAGTGAGGGAAGTTCATTTAATTTTTTTTTTAAAAAGCTTATTGTTGCCAAGCAAAATAATAGTGTTACTGGAGCTTGGCATTAACCGCCGTGTTAGTGCCAAAGTGATTTGTAGAAGTGTAATCTAGCCCAGTGGCTCGTGGCCCTGCTGAAAGGCATCAGGAGGTGGTGCTTTATATTTATATTAGGTGCCTCCCTGCACCTGGGCAGTTTGATCAGTGTGGCCAAAAGAGGCTGAAATTTGCACTCTCGAACCATCTGTCTCAATACAGTAGCTTGCTGTTTTTAGGCATATTTAACTAAAATCATGTCGCTTAAGTACTGGTTTATTTCCTCTCTGCGTCATGTAGGTTGGGTAAAACGTCATCCGAGTTGCAGGCAGCTTCAGCTCCAATTTCTGTTGCGATCGGGCAGAATTAAGCAGAATAAAGTCCGAATATTGGACAGTTGTCAGGTGAGCATCAGGTACCTGCTCTTGAACTAGTTGACCAACTGGAATACAGTGGTGTGCTGCTTCTTTAGAGCAGGTTACCAGCTTCAATGCTTGTTCAGTGCCCAGTTTCACTCGGGAAGATGCTCGTGTTTTCTGAATAATTCAGTGGAGTGGGAGGGCAATTTTCATCTCTTCACGGTTTGTGCCAAAATCACACGCGCATTTCTTTTTACTCATTTACACTTTCACTACAAATGGAGAACAGGGGAAATCTTTCCCTGAAGTTCCTTATAGAAAGGCACAGAAATTTGAAAAATGGAATTTGAGTTTTGCTTTAAAAAGATTAAGGCCTCAAGTTTAACTCCCTCTTCCCACTCCCCGGTAACCAGGCAGAGGTGCAGTTAAAATGGAGTTGGGGGACTTAACCACTCTTTTCCTGACCCGATATGACTGGTTGCAATTTAAAATTGCAGGCGGCAAGGACATCCGTCCCAAGCCAGCGGGGTCCTCTTTAAATATCAAGGTCAGGCTCCGATAACTCCATTGGGCCCGATCTGCCATTTCAACCTGTGCTCTGAGCAGGAGAGCAGTGACAGCTTCCTCACCAGACCAAAGCTGCTGTAAGCTGGATCGAGGGCCAGCAAGGTATGTTTTAACATTTTTCTTTTAAAAAGTTTTGCTCCGGGGCCTCACAAGGAAACCGTGGGCCTCTCCCACCTCACCCCACCTCCCCCCAATACGATCACCTCTGCACCCACTCACCACTTACCTGATTGCCGGGGGCCTTTCCTGCGGGTCCTTGGCTGCGGCCTACTGCCGTTCAAATTCCCGCTTCCGCCCGCCGGCCTTGCAGTGACCCCAGCCAGGTTCGGGCGGGAGTCTGAACCTGAATATTTAACTGAGGCCTGGGAGTCAAAATCTCTTGGTCAAAAACGGAGAATTCAAATATTGTCATAGTGCCAGGGAGCTGACGGGGTGACGGAAAATGTGATGCTGATTTTAATTGCGCACCACTGGCTGTGAGCCAGCTCCCCTTGATGTTTGCACTCCCCGCTCTTCAAAGGGCATGTGTTCCACTGGAGCGTGATCAAAAGAAGCAAGAGTCACAACACAGATTTAACACCTAGAAACCGATTGTGTGTGATCTTTCTAAAATCCTTTGAACACGCCCCCTACTCCCAGAAGCGCTCCTGTTTCACCCTGAGATCACTTTAAAGTCAGGCTTGCAGTTCAGACTTCTTTCACCGCAGTTATTGTCTTCTTCCCAGCTCTCCCGCCCCCTCCCCCCCCATGCTTGAGAATGTTTCCAAAGTCATTGGATGCTCTCAGGTACCTAGGGTTGGATTTTGCCAATGGGGAGCTTTTGGAGGCGGGACTCCCACTTGTCGGGTTTCAGTCCCGCCTCCATCAACTTCTGGCCAACCCACGCTATTTTCCCTTGATTGACCTTGTTAAGCCCACCCAGCGGGCTCAGCAGGCCAATTAAGGGAAAGCTGGTTACAGAGAACGTCAACGTATGACATTTCATCTGTCAAGATAAATTGTCATCATTTGAAAGCTCTGTGAAGCTGTCAAACACTGACATTCTCTGTAGTTTGATATGTTCTTGAATTCAAGACCTCAACAAACCTCTTTCTTTTGCAGAAATTAAATGGTTGTTGCATTGGAGAATGCAACGGCCATCTGTCATCTCTGCCGTGGAGGTGCGAGAGTCTCCGCATACTGTCTTCACTATAGAGGATACAAGTAACATCCCAGAAATAGCTGTAAATCAGGAAATGGAAGGGAGGGAGGAACTCAAGAAAATTATAATCACCAGCGAAGTGGTACTGAGCAACTTGTTGGAGCTGCGGGGTGACAAGTCCCCGGGTCCTGATTAACTTCATCCTAGGGTCTTAAAAGAAGTGGCTAGTGAGATAATTGATGCGTTGGTTTTAATTTTCCAAAATTCCCTAGATTCGGGGAAGGTTCCAATAGATTGGAAAATAGCGAATGTAACTCCTTTATTCAAAAAGGGAGGGAGACAGAAAGCAGGAAACTACAGGCCAGTTAGCTTAACATCTGTCATAGGGAAGATGTTAGAAGCTATTGCTAAAGACGTTATAGCAGGGCACTTAGAAAAGTTCAAAGTAATCAGGCAGATGGTTTTGTGCAAGGGAAATCATGTTTAACCAATTTATTGGAGTTCTTTGAGAAAGTAACATGTGCTGTGGATAAAGGGGAACCGGTGGATGTACTGTACTTAGATTTCCAGAAGGCATTCGATAAGGTGCCACATCAAAGGTTATTGCGGAAAATAAAAGCTCATGGTGTCGGGGGTAACATATTGGCATGGATAGAAGATTGGCTAGCTAACAGGAAACAGAGAGTAGGCATAAATGGGTCATTTTCTGATTGGCAAGATGTAACGAGTGGTATGCCACAGGGATCAGTGCTGGGGCCTCAACTTTTTACAATTTATATAAATGACTTGGATGAAGGGACCGAAGGTATGGTTGCTAAATTTGCTGATGACACAAAGATAGGTAGGAAAGTGAATTGTGAAGAGGACATAAGGAGGCTTCAAAGGGATATAGATAGGTTAAGTGAGTGGGCAAAGATCTGGCAAATGGAGTATAATGTGGGAAAATGTGAAGTTCTCCATTTTGGCAGGAAGAATAAAAAAGAAGCATATTATCTAAATGGTGAGAGATAGCAGAGCTCTGAGATACAGAGGGATCTGGGTGTCCTGGTGCATGAATCGCAAAAGGTTACTATACAGGTACAGCAAGTAATTAGGAAAGCCAATAGAATGTTATTGTTTATTGCAAGGGGAATTGAATACAAAAGTAGGGAGGTTATGCTTCAGTTATACAGGGCATTGGTGAGACCACATCTGGAGTACTGTGTACAGTATTGGTCTCCTTATTTAAGGAAGGATGTAAATGCATTGGAAGCATTTCAGAGAAGGTTTACTAGACTAATACCTGGAATGGGCGGGTTGTCTTATGAGGAAAGGTTGGACAGGCTAGGCTTGTATACGCTGAGGGGTATAAGATCCTTAGGGGTCTGGACAGGGTGGATGTGGAGAGGATGTTTCCTCTTGTGGGAGAATCTAGAACTAGGGGTCACTGTTTAAAAATAAGGGGTCGCACATTTAAGACAGAGATGAGGAGAAATGTTTTCACTGAGGGTCGTGAGTCTTTGGAACTCTCTTCCTCAGAGGGCGGTGGAAGCAGAGTCTTTGAATATTTTTAAGGCAGAGGTAGATAGATTCTTGGTAAGCATGGGGGTGAAAAGTTATCGGGGGTAGGCAGGAATGTGGAGTAATCGGATCAGCCATGATCTTATTGAATGGCGGAGCAGGCTCGAAGGGCCGAGTGGCCTACTCCTGCTCCTAATTCGTATGTTCGTACCCAACTCTTGAAGCCTGCAGGAAGAAACAAAGGTAAGTAAACTTTTTCTAACACTTTCCACTTACCTCACATACTCAACTCTCCACACTTGCACCCATCACTTACCTTTAGAGCGCATTTTTGCACCCCTCCGACCCACTGCTCGACTCGATGACCTTGGCGGGGTTCAGTGCCTTCGGGAAGCCCGCACTTGTGTGGGTAAAATGGGGAGAATCCTCTTACCTGCCTGTTAACTACCTGTTAACAGGCAGATAAATGGCACTAATCCCCTTCCCGCCTCCAAGGAGACGGGACCCAGCACGAGTCAGCTACCCGCAGTTTGGCAAGATGGCACGGAGGCGGGTTGGGCACCCGCCCCCAAATTCTGCCATTTTACCGGCAGTCCCACCACCCCAGGGCTGGCAAGATCGTGCCCCCAAGTGTCAATCTGTAGAACCCTAGACATTGAATGCTGGCAGGCAGTCTGACAGTGGTGAGGGGTGGGGTTGGTGGGGGGGGCGGGGGGGCATGGAGAGGAGGGACATCTAGGGTTACCCACCTGTTTGGGTTTGGACCAGGCCTTTTGAAAGTTTCCAGAAGGTAAACTGTTGTAATGTAGGAAACACAGCAGCCAATTTGCATACAGCAAGGTCCCACAAACTCCAATGTCTTAATGACCAGATAATCTGTTTGAGTGATCTTGGTTGAGGAATGAATATTGACCAGGACATCAGGGAAAAACTCTCCTGCACTTCTTTGAATGGGATCTTTTCCGTCCACCTGAGAGGACAGATGGGACCTCGATTTAATGTCTCATCGGAAAGACGGCACCTCCGACAGTGCAGCACTCCTTCACTACCGCACTGGGGTGTCAGCCTAGATTATGTGCTCGAGTCTCTGTAGCGGGACATGAAACCACGACCTTCTGACTCAGAGGCGAGAGTGCTACCCACTGAGCATCTAATTGGAGTGGGAAATTTTGCTGATTCCTTTCCCCACCCTACATTTAGGCCAAGGTCATTAAAATCTTTTTGCAGCCGCCCTAACTTCTAACTCAAACCAGCCATTCCTGATCTGCATTCTCCCCTCATGTGGGTCCAGTTTATTACTGCCAACATAAGCATTGGGAAAGCAGTGTTGTGCTTGTTAACAGAAAGCAACCCGGAGGGACCACAACTCCGCTGGTGAGTCAGATTCATCTCGGAGAGCTTTTTTTTTAACACGCTGCTTGCAACAACTTGCAAAATAACCTTCAAACTAAAGCAGCAAGTGACAACGGAGGTGGCCCAGCTCAATCCCTAATGGCACCAGGAAGCAAGTGGGTGATCGGAACACGCATTCATTCTTTCATTGTGCTCGCAATTGCAATTTTGAGAGTGGAGCAGGGGGTGCAATTTACCGTTTGGCAGTGACTACTTGCCATAATCAGCAATCTGCACTCCATTATCTCCGCTGTAGTGTACTTGGCTGAACCGCTGGTCTTGGAGGCATGGTTGTTTTTCTCTCTCTAAATGGGACTGTTCACTTTACTGTTCTGCCGAGCGCAACCTGCAGTCACCTCTCGGATCTCCAGTGCCTCATCTCCTGCCATTTATGTCATGTTTGACATTTGCAAAATGGATCGGCATTAGCATAAAAACATCGTTCAGTTACCCAGGAACATGACCCAGCTGAACCTTCCTCTAACAAGCGAGCGCCAGACATCTAACCAATTATTATTTCTAAGGAGAAACTGTCGCACGTCGGGGCCCATTTGCATCTTGAAAATGTTGCCACGCTGCGTCTACTTTGACATCCTCAGCTGCATTGGCATCTGTGTCCCTGATTACACTACATGGCAAAGCAAATCATGCTTGCATTTATTCTGTCAACTCTTTCCCCTCCTCGCCCTACCCCGTCCTCCATCCAGCCACCCAGAAATGCAACCTACGGTGACGCCGATGTGTTGAACTTTGTGTGAACTTGGGCTGCGGTGCCTCACTGAACCTCCCCGTGAGATTCCAGCTACCGATATGCTGCGCAACATATTTCTTGCTCTTCGGTCGCCACTTAATGCTACAGGCCACAGGGTTTAGAACTCAAGGGCACAAAGAAATCCGGAGGGAGCACTCTCCTCCCTTAGAACTCGGTGCTCTGTATTTTTCGGCGTTGACTTGCTAATGTTATTTCTTTTGCTGTGTATTAAAACACAGTTTTTGCAGCGACTGTGCTTAACCATTTGCAAAGTGGACATTGTCCGGGAATTTCCTGGGAGCTGCACCTGCACCGTGACTTCACCGGAGGTGCAGCAGGAAACCCTGTTGATGCACTGAATATATTTAAGAAGGAGATATGGGGAGAGAGCGGGAACATGGCGTTGAGATAGAGGATCAGCCATGATCATATTGAATGGCAGAGCAGGCTCGAAGGGCCGAATGGCCTACTCCTGCTCCTATTTTTCTGTGTTTCTATGATGTGCCTAGTTATGGCAGCGGAGTGGCAGCAGCTTCAAGGAAACCCCCGGACATGGTCATTCATTTTAATCTAATTTCTAAAGCCCTTTATTTGAGCTTGTAAATCCCTCCCGATATCCATTGACTTCAAATATCGGGCTGCCGATTCGCTATCACCCGTTTTACACGATCGCACCAAGTCAAAATCTATCCCTTTGTGTGTAATAAGGCCGAGTGGATTTTAGAAGAAAAGTGTCTGGTCATATGTGGTACAAGTTAGCAGTTGAGTAGCAGAGGCATCAGTGCAATATGCTGGAAGTTAGCACATCGGCCAGGTTACCCCATTATAGGAGGGCTCCAAAAACAATGCGCAAGCTGTCCGCCAACTGCTGTCAGACTCCTCATTCAACTGAGACTTCGAAGCATTCCATTATTGTGCTCGGTTTGTGTCAATGTGAAACGATCTCAGCTGTGCTTTGATGCAAAAAGTAGCGGTATAACTTGGGTTCTCACTTGACACCCAAGTGCACTAAGCATAAGCCGTGTCAGACGTTCTCCACGAGGATGCCTCACATCACTTCTAGTTTGCACTGACTGCGGTATAACTTCAGTCCAGTGTGAACCTGCATTTCAAATGTTGGACCCCCTCCCCAAGAAGTTTCAAATATTTTTAAAGTTAGGGCAAACTGCACAATTCCCCCACTCTGTCCAACACTGCTTTACAACAGCGACTACACCTCCAATGCACTTCATTGGCTGTAAAGCGCTTCAGGATGTCCTGAGACCATTAAAGGCACTGTGGAAATGCAAGTTCTTCATTTCTACTATTTTTACTTTTACAACGAGCTGCTAGGAGACTGCAGCATTGAGCGGCGTCACTGCATCTTGGTGCCTGTCAGACTCCGATCAGCATGCGGTATAACTACGGTCTGCTGATTCCGCATCGCAACCGTCGGGTACAGTCCTGCTCTCTGTCTTGGCTGCAGTGCCTAAAATGTACAGATGCCCCCCAACAGTTGTTGCTTATCTGGAAATGTAATGGAAGCACCTTTACTGGGCCTGATGTAGATTGTTCTTTGCCCGCTCCAATTTTTACCTAACCTTCTTCCCGATATCTCTTCGCCCAAGTTTGTTCGGGTGCCCAGAGAGAAAGCTGCTGAGGTTTGTTTCTGATGTCTGGCCTCAGTCAGGGAACGATCAGTTCATAAACTGACGACAGCAGCTATGTACGTCTGTGTGTTAAAGCCACTCTCCACCACGGCGTTGCGGATTCAAAATCTCAGGCCTTGACCAGTGTTCGAATTTGCCTGCTGTCAAGTGGCCGTTCTCCTCTCAGCTAGTAGGGGGAGCAACGCTTGGCCGTGAAGTGCACCATGGTGGTGGGGATCTGTGTGAGGGCAAGGAGCCACAGATACCCCACAATGCAGTGCAGTGCCCATGCGCACCATGTTGAATCCTTTGCTCTAAATATTCCTGCCTGGAATGAGGAAGCCAGCAGCAGGGAACTTAAATTTGGGGAGGGCGGGAGTTGGCGCAGAATGATAATGAAAACAAATTCTAAATGAAACAGCTGGTGAGCACAAAGTTGCTGCTTTGCTAAACCTCTCGGCTGCTTCTTGCTCCGAATATTTTTTTGAACCTTGCCACTTGGTCCCGGGCAGCAGAGCCTGAGAATGATGTTGATTAACTGAAGTGCGTAACTGAATGCCCATAAATATTCCCGGGACACACGAAGCTGGGTAAATGCCCAGGCCCTAGGTTAAGAGAGCATTTTCCCTTGCAAGCCAAGTGATAGTTTTATTTTTTTGCTCCCGACTGCGCTAATTGATAATGCAGCATTAATAACAATCGTCGTGACAGAACTGACAGCTCTTAATCTTCGTCTTTTTCCTCTTATTCTCTGAACTCATTTAAAGATTTCTGGTGTTTCTCTGAGTTTAAATTTCCTCAGGGTGCAATAAGAATAAGGTAGAGATTTATACTTTTTTTTAAAAAACTTGAAATCTCTTGTGCCACATTTTTAGAAGAGTGTATCCAAGGCAGATCCATAATGTGCTTCCCATCGCAAGGAAGCCCCTTTATTTGAGGTTCAAACTCGGTTGATTCATGCGAGGGCCCTTTTATTGGAAAAAGCACAACATGCAATAATAGTCTTTAAAACTTACTCCACGACTCACTTGCTATCAGTCAGGAAGCATATGAACTCAGCAGGAGGCTTGAGATAAAGGCTAATTTATGGAGAATTATGCATGCATAATCACACAGAAACCCCAGAAGGGGTGAACATGACTATGCATCTTCCCTTCTGTGTGCTTCATCTTCATTTCTTGTTTTGATTATAGCATTCCGAGTATTTTGAAAGCCTCGCTTCCTGCTTTGCTCAAAGCTTTATAAGCCACACGTTGTGCTTTGTATGAAATCCTGTCAGATTTAATATGGGACATGAAAGTAAACCAGTAACCGTATGTTAGTTATTCATGAGCTCCAAATATGCACACAGACTGTTGTACAACAACAACAAAAAAATCAGCAGCCCAGTGTGTCATTTAGCATTAAATTAATTTGACCCTTTTGTGCTTGATATTAAATCTTTTCATCAGACGCCGCGTTTATCTGTCATCAACATGCAAATGACTTGGCTGAAGATCACTTGGCGATGCATCATTTGGTGCTTTTACTCTGGCTGCACATTGCCTGTCTTTCCCAGAGACTGGAATATGATTGATTTACATCTTTTCCCCTCCCATCCCAAGATATTGTGTTTTTTTTTTATGTAGAGAAATATAATGAGGCTTTTTTTTGTGTGTGTCTTAGCTGTAGAGTAGACGTGTCTATAATTGGCTGGTTGTGGTTAGGGAAGGTCAAAAGGTGGCTGATATTTGATTTCGCGAGAACAAGAGGAAGAACACCATCCTCAAGAGTACCTCAGCCATCAGGAAGTATGTAAGAAGCCACACAACACCAAGTTATAGTGAAAGCTTGTGATTTCAAATAAAGCTGTTGGACTATAACTTGGTGTTGTGTGACTTCTTACATTTGTCCACCCCAGTCCAACACCGGCATCTCCACATCAGGAAGTATGACCTTGACACAACTGGACCTTGGCACCTGGAATGGGTTGCAAGGAAGGGTGTTTGAGCCCAGGGCTCATTTCGGATACAGCGAGCTGCTGTCGTGGGAAGGAGCTGATACTCTGGTGGAATCAGGTCAAATGGGCTACAAGCCTGCTTCATCCAAACCCGCCTTGTGATTTTGTGAATGTTTGAATAATAAAACAATGACTATTTAAACCGTCATGAAATCAAGGCCTTTTCAATTTTGGTTAACCAGTAGTTGTGGCCTTATCCGAAGTAGACTTTATCCGAAGTAGACTTCTTCACAGTCCCAACACGGTCAATTGTTCTTTATTTCTTCAATAAAGCTCCGTGCTGGTCAGAATAAGTCATACTTAAAAAAAAGGATGAAGTTGTTGGAGCATTTTTGGCGTTTGCTGTGAATTAGTTTGCTTTTGATTCTTTTTCCAATAATCAGTTTGTTCAAACAAGGTCAGTAAAAACTCATATCATTACACAAGGACCATTACAGCACAAGGTGGAACCAACTAAATCTTGTTTGTGATAAGTAATCAGCTATTTCCAAAGTAAAAAGAGAGGTTTTTTCTTACGTCATAACCAAACTTAAGAGTAAAGCCCCAGTTTTAACTCAAGGCGGGAATTGGGTGGACGGGGCGGAGGTGAAGGCAAACCGTCCTGACCGTGGCAGCTTGAGGCCCAAGCGGTTTTAACGCCCGGGCCTCACCTGCATGCCCTTGGTCAATTGCCAGCTGAAACCAGTGGGAAGTGGCCAGCAGGTGGAAGGGCAATGTTGGGCGGCAGGAGACTGGCACTGGGGGGGCCGAAGGATTGGTCCCTGGCACTCAGGTAAGTTGCGGGCACGGAGTTTTTGGAAGGCCTTGCGATCAGGGGGTGGGGGGGTGGCGGCTGAAGCCCAAGGCGCAGGGGAGGCCTAAACTTTCCGTGTGGGGCTCGGAGGAACACCGTTTAAATGACTTGCCTCTCTCGACCTCTTCTGGCCCTTGCTCCTCTTCCCGCTAGGTTGACCTTGCGGGAAACCCACAGTTGCTTCCCCGGTCAGGCCCTCGGTTAAAATAGCAGTTGGGCCCCGATGATTTAAAGAAAGACCCCGGCAGTTTCCATCGGGCAACCTTCCCGCCTGCTCAGGGTCAAATGGAAGACGGCAGAAAGAGAGCGGGATGTGGCCCGTGGGCGGGTAAGTCACCTGCCGATTATAACAGGGCTAAAATTGCCCCTTAAGAGTAGCTTTTGTGGAATTTACCATTTTGAATCCAATAAAATGATATTAAAATGCTTCATTTTCTTATTTGTGTCTGTCTAAACAAAACAGAGCGCCATATGAGAAATGTTATGGAATTGTTCTTGAAATCATGGGAATGTGGAATGTTAACGTATATATTTAAATGATAAAGCCATCACTGTACTTCAGATACATAATACATATCTTTTGTTGCAGAATGCTCCTTCCCTCGTGGACTTACATTACAGTATTATGACCAAATGCTTCTACCTGGATATGTAGATATATTAGATTCCACTCAGGAAGACCATTTATGCTTGATAAAGCAGAAAAGTGACATTTCTCCCTATTCAGCTATGCCTGGGCTGAATCTGTGCAGTAGAACACTACAATACACTTCATACAAGACATGTTGGGACAACCTTGGGACTGATCTTTTCCTTAAGGTGGGGCGGGGAGGCAATGGCAGAGACAATCAAGCTTTTCCTTTCCCTGGTGCAGGTTTGTTACCCATTTGGGAGTCTTGTTCCGAGATTTTTGTCCCTGGCAGAAAATCACACCTGGATTTCACACAATGTTGATTTCATCCAAGCCAAACGATTCTTTGCTTTGAGATCGTGCCGGACCCTGACCTTTTTGTTTTGTTTTTTGCACTTTCTTCTGAATCAGCAATGCACCTACTCGGCCTGAACTGGCAGCTGCAGCAGATCGAAAATTACACGTTTGAAAACGGGAAAGTGAAGGCGGAGACCTCACCGACCAACGCAGTGACAGCAACTTCAGGCGATAGTGGTAAGCAAGGTCGATAATAAGCAAAATGTGAAGGATAGAATAAAAAATATTTCAGGTGCATTGAGAGGCGGAACTAACTTGTAGAAGAATATGGAAACTACAAGTGGATAGAACACAACAGACACCTTGTAAGATTCGGATCACAGGCTCACACAGATTACCCAACAGGGCTTTAGAAGCTGTAAGGCTTTTAGTTCGACCGGTCCCTCCGGTCACCCCGACCAGAACCTGACAACTCCTAACTCGGTGATCCCACTCCTGACACCAACTGTTAGATTCGAATGCCCTCCAGGACCAAACTACGTCCTACCTGCAACCTGCAATCCAGTATCCCACTTCTGACACCACTGTAAGATTAGGATCACCGAGTTAGGAGTTGTAAGGTTCTGGTCTTCTAAAGCCCTGTTGGGTAATCTGTGTGAACCTGTGATCCGAATCTTAGTGGTGTCAGAAGTGGGATCACAGAGTTAGGAGTTGTAAGGTTCCGGTTGGGATGACCGGAGGGACCGGTCGAACGCATAAAAGCCTTGCAACTTCTAAAGCCCTGTTGGGTAATCTGTGTGTGAGCCTGTGATCCTAATCTTACAACCTATATTTTAAAAAAAAGTACTTCCTACTCCCTGATGTGCCTCAATAATTCCGAGACTCGATGTTAACGAAACAAAACAAGGCTTTTATTAACTTAGAAAGTAACACGTAAGAGAGAGAGGTATCTTCCTTCTGGAGACTGAGGCCAGACTGAGCTAGCTTACAAAAGGGGCCAGGTATGGGCGGAGCCCTACACACACAGCACATTCCAATAAACAATACAATGAGGACTGGGGGAAGGGAAATGACACTGAAACCGACCACAGTCACAGGCAGTGATGAATGGAATATTTCATCACATTCACCCCTTCTATAGATTTAGTCTGTTCGGGGGTTTGATAGTCCTCTGCGACCGACGTGGCTGTTGTGGTGCCGCGGGTGTCGGCTGGGTGTCCCCGGTAGTCTCCTGGGTCTCTGCCGGGGGTGCCGCCAGGGTTGTTGAAGGGGTAGTTGGTGGGGGTGCCGTTGGTCGATGTTCTTCCGGGGATGATGAAAGAGTAGTGGGTGGGTAAGAGTTGCTGTGATCGTTGTTGCTGCTATTGCCGTGGTTGTTGTCGATGCCGGCTGGGGCGACGTCTTTTATGGACACGGTGTCCTCCCTTCCGTCGGCGTGCCGGACATATGCGTATTGGGGGTTGGCGTGGAGTAGGTGTACTGGCTCCACGAGAGGGTCCGTCTTGTGGCCCCTCACATGCCTTCGCACGAGTACCGGACCTGGGGTGGAGAGCCATGACGGCATGGATACGCCTGAGGTGGATTTCCGGGGAAAGACAAACATTCGTTCATGAGGCGTGGCATTAGTGGCCGTACACAATAGCGACCGTATCGAATGGAGCACATCCGAGAGGACTTCCTGCCAGCGGGAGATAGGGAGGCCCTTGGTCCTTAGAGCTAGAGTGACTGCTTTCCATACTGTCCCGTTCTCTCGCTCCATTTGGCCGTTACCCCGGGGGTTGTAGCTGGTGGTACGGCTCGTGGCGATCCCCTTGGACAGCATGTACTGGCGTAGCTCTTCACTCATGAAGGACGCCCCCCTATCCGTATGGATGTAGCTCGGCATACCGAACAGGCAGAACAGGCTGTTGAGGCATTTAATGACCGTGGCGCTGGTCATGTCTGGGCAGGGGAAGGCGAATGGGAACCGGGAGTATTCGTCCACAATGTTCAGGAAGTAAACATTGCGGTCGACGGACGGGAGGGGGCCCTTGAAATCTAAGCTGAGCCGCTCAAAGGGCCGTGTAGCTTTGATTAAGTGGGCTCTATCTGGGCGGTAGAACCGAGGCTTGCACTCAGCGCAAGTGCGGCAGTTCCTGGTCAGAGACCGAACTTCCTCAATCGAGTAGGGTAAGTTACGGGACTTTATGAAGTGGAACAGCCGCGTGACCCCTGGGTGGCAGAGGTCGTTGTGGAGGGTCTGTAGCCGATCCCCGGTGGCGCTGGCACACATCCCTCGTGAGAGGGCGTCAGGGGATTCGTTAAGGGCCCCTGGCCGGTAAATGATGTCGTACTCGATGGTGGAGAGCTCGATCCGCCACCTAAGAATCTTATCATTTTTAATCTTCCCCCTCTGTTTATTATTGAACAAAAACGCTACCGACCGCTGGTCGGTAAGTAGGGTGAAGCGTTTGCCGGCTAGGTAGTGGCGCCAGTGGCGCACTGCCTCCACGATGGCTTGGGCCTCCTTTTCCACGGAGGAGTGTCTGATCTCGGGCCCTTGGAGGGTCCTCGAGAAGAAAGCTACGGGCCGCCCCGCCTGGTTGAGGGTGGCCGCCAAGGCGAAGTCAGACGCATCACTTTCCACTTGAAATGGAGTGTTCTCGTCCACTGCCTGTAGCGTGGCCCGCTCAATATCCTGCTTAATGCTTTTGAAGGCAGCGTGGGCCTCAGCAGAGAGCGGAAAAGAGGATGCTTTCAAGAGGGGGCGGGCTTTGTCGGAGTAGTTAGGGACCCATTGGGAATAATAAGAAAATAACCCCAGGCACCTTTTCAGGGCTTTGGGAGTGTTGGAGAGGGGCAGCTCCCGTAGGGGGCGCAATCGGTCGGGGTCTGGTCCGATTTCCCCATTCTCCACCACGCTGCCTAGTATGCAGAGGCGCGTGGTGTTGAAAACGCACTTGTCCTCGTTGTAGGTGAGGTTGAGTTTTTGTGCGGTTTCCAGGAACCTCTCGAGGTTCGAGTCGTGATCCTGCTGATTGTGGCCGCAGATGGTGACGTTGTCGAGGTAGGGGAAGGTTGCCTGCAAGTGGTGGTCATCGACCATGCGGTCCATCTCCCTCTGAAAAACCGAGACCCCATTCGTCACCCCAAAGGGGACTCTGAGGAATTGGTAGAGGCGTCCGTTCGCCTCGAAGGCAGTGTACGGGCGGTCCTCTGGTCTGATAGGGAGCTGGTGGTACACTGACTTGAGGTCGATGGTGGAGAACACCCGGTATTGGGCGATTTGGTTCACCATTTCTGATATGCGGGGTAGCGGGTAGGCGCCTAGTTGGGTGTACCTGTTGATCGTTTGACTATAGTCGATCACCATCCGTTTCTTCTCGTTACCCCTTACCACTACCACTTGGGCGCGCCACGGGCTGTTGCTGCGTTCAATAATGCGCTCTTTCAGGAGCCTGTCTACCTCGGTCGCGATAAACCGCCTGTCCTCCCAGCTGTACCTCCTGCTTTTGGTCGCTATTGGCCGGCAGTTAGGGGTAAGGTTCGCGAATAGCGAAGGCGGCTTTACCTTCAGGGTAGCCAGACCGCACACTGTGAGGGGCGGCTGGGACCCACCGTACTTGAGCGTGATGCTTTGGTGGTTGCACTGGAAATCCAGGCCCAAGATCACGCTCGCACATAGGTTCTTCATGATTAATACTTTAAAATTATCGTATACAGTTCCGTTAACGCCCAATTGTACCGTGCAGTAACCCAGAATGGTCGATGTCTGGGTTTTATCAGCCATAGAGATGGTACCCTGAGCAGGGACCACCTTTAGGGAGAGTTGCTGTGCCAGTTCAGGGTGGATAAAACTCTCCGTGCTTCCACTGTCAATTAAACATTTAACCCGGCACCCGTTTACCTCGATGTCCACCATTGATTTGGATAGCGGGTGCGGCCTGGTCTGGTCCACTGTGACCGATGCCACTGTACGGCCCTGATCGATACAAGATGGCATCCACGCTGTCTGCTCATAAGATGGCGGACCCCACGAGGTCGGGCAAGATGGCGTCCAAGATGGCCGCTCCCACGGCGCACACGCGGCGGTGGCGGGTTTTCCGGCGGTTGGTTTTCCGGCGGGGTTCCCTCTGCACACCTTCCCGAAGTGCCCCTTCTTACCGCACTTAAAGCAGGTGGTGCCTTTCGCCGGGCACAGGTTTCTGGTGTGTTTTGGCTGCCCGCAGAAGTAGCAGTTGGGTCCCTGACGCGTCGCGGCTGTCGTAGGGCTTCTGGGGGGAGAGCGGGGCCCCGCCGGTGTCGGGCTGCCGGGCGGGGAAGATGCCTTCCAAGATGGCGGCGCCCTCGGTGCACACGTGGCGGCGTGGACGGCGCGGGCTGAAGAGTAGGCGTCCGAGTTTCTCTGGGCCACATCCAGGGATCGCACGGTGTCCGCAGCCTGTTTCAGGTCCAACCCCGTTTTTTCCAGCAGTCTTTGCCGGATGTAAGTGGAGCTGAGGCCTGTGATAAAGGCATCGCGAACAAGCTCGTCAGTGTACACTGCGGCTTTTACATCTCGGCACTTGCAGTCTTTGCCAAGCATTTTCAGGGTGCTTAGGAACTCCTCCACCGATTCCCCAGGTCGCTGTGCGCGAGTAGCGAGCAGATGCCTAGCATACACCTCATTCGTAGGCTGCTGGTAATGCGCCTTTAAGATGTCGCAGGCGGCCAGGTACGTATCGGCGTCTTGGATGAGGGGGTAAACCCAGTGGCTTACCCAATTCCGCAGAATTCCGAGTCTCATCCTCGCAGCGTCTTTGACGGCTGCGGAATTGTCCAGGAAGAATTCCATACACTCAAACCAGTGTCCGAAGCATGCTGATGCGTCCGGAGCATGTTGATCCAAATCCAAACGTTCGGGTTTCAGGAGTTGATCCATAGTGTTGAAAAATAAGTTAATAAAATTGATGTGCCTCAATAATTCCGAGACTCGATGTTAGCGAAACAAAACAAGGCTTTTATTAACTTAGAAAGTAACACGTAAGAGAGAGAGGTATCTTCCTTCTGGAGACTGAGGCCAGACTGAGCTAGCTTACAAAAGGGGCCAGGTATGGGCGGAGCCCTACACACACAGCACATTCCAATAAACAATACAATGAGGACTGGGGGAAGGGAAATGACACTGAAACCGACCACAGTCACAGGCAGTGATGAATGGAATATTTCATCACACTCCCCTAGTGCCTCAGTTGGTAAGAGTATTGTCCGTTGTGATAGTGAGTCACGCAAACCAGGAATATCCCATTGTTGATTCCCGGTCTATCCAGAGTTAGCTGTGGAGGGGAGGTCGGTACATAGGAACAGGAGTAGATTAGTCAGCTTATCACACCGGCTCTGAAAAGATTTTCTAAGAGAAAATTTACAGCCCATCTAATCTCATCTCCCCAGAATGCCAACCCCACTATCTTCCCATTACACTCTTAACATCCCCTTGGACAGGCTGATCGGACCTAGTTTCAATAACACAGTCAAAGGACAACACCTCTGGAAATGCAGCACTCTCTTAGTGCTGCACTGGAGTGTCAGTCTTGACGATGCACTCAAGCCCTGATATGGGGCTTGAACTTGCAACTTGCTGCCTCACGGCAAAAGCGCTACCAACTGAGCCAATTTGACCTAGTTCCTCTAGGTTAGGCAAAGGGAATGAAGTTAACATGCAGGTACAGCAAGCAATTAGGAAAGCAAATGATATGTTGGCCTTCGTAACAAGAGGATTTGAGTACAAGAGTAAAGACGTCTTACTGCAATTATATTGGGCCTATATTCTGTGGAGTTTAGAAGAATGAGAGGTGATCTCATTGAAACATACAAAATTCTTACAGGGCTTGACAGGGTAGATGCAGGGAGGAGGTTTCCCCTGGCTGGGGAGTCTAGAACCAGGGGTCACAGTCTCAGAATAAGGGGTCGGCCATTTAGGACTGAGATGAGGAGAAATTTCTTCACTCAGAGGGTGGTGAATCTTTGGAATTCTCTACCCCAGAGGGCTGTGGCGGCTCAGTCGTTGAGATAATTCAAGACAGAGATCAATAGATTTTTGAATATTAAGGGATATGGGGATAGTGCAGGAAAGTGGAGATGAGGTCGAAGATCAGCCATGATCTTATTGAATGGCGGAGCAGGCTTGAAGGGCCAAATGGCCTACTCCTGCTCCTATTTCTTATGTCCTTATGTAAGTAGCCAAGCTTTCTACTCCTGATCATGATCAACTGACTCCTCTTGATTGTATGTGGACATTTGTGACGGTGATTCCAAACACAATTGAACCTGCTGTCTAGGCTCACCCATAAAGACTGTCTACTTAAGTGAGGGTGACTAGCATCCATGGCACTCTACACGATGTCAGCCAGAGCTTCTGGAAAAGGAAGAGAAAGAATTGGCTGCTGAATCTCTGCAGGCACAGACCACAATACACTACGTACAACCTTGTGACTGATCTTTTTTTATCGGGGAGGAGAGGAATGGCAGAGAGATTTTCTAGCAGTTACTTTAAGGGGATATTGTCATCTTATTGGGGAGTATTCAGGTGCTCAATTTGCAGGGATTGGGGAAAGAGCAGGGGAGGAGTGGGACTAATAGGATAGTTCTTGCAAAGAGCTGGCACAGGCACAATGGGCCGAATGGCCTCCTTCTGTGCTGTATGACTCTAGACTTGTCGACTGCGCAAGCTGTGCTGCAAAGCTGCCATTTTGGAGGCCAGGGAAAGCGGAAACGGCAGTAGGTGTTATATCTGCTGTAGCATGAATGCTTTTGGTGCTTTTTAAATTTAGAATTGAAAGCTAGGAATGGAAATAAGGCGTCTGGATCACGGGGTGTGTCATCATCATCTCCTCCTCTGTTTATAGAGCGATTTGTGAGCTTCCACCTTTAAAATAAATCTCTGATTACTCTGCTTCATTGTTCCATTTGAGCCTTGATACTTTCCTCCGTCTGTTAGTTTTTACGAACTGTGTCAATTATCTAACCCCGCATTTGTAAATCAGCCTGAATACATGCATCTTGTTCCATTTTGAATTCAGTACGCTGACCCAAAACAAACCAGTTCATCTCACTCAAAACAATGGCAGCGTCTTTAAATTAAATGCTGTTAAGCCGAACAGTTTGGCATCAGTGATATGTTGCTCATCAATCTGAAGTATTTGCCATGTTGATATTTTATTATGCTGAAAGCCTACTGTGTAATGGAACGTTATTTGCACTAACAGCGATGTAAAATTTGATGCTCAGTTGGCTGTATTTTATGCAAAATTGTAAAATAATTTAACATCAAAAAATAAGGCGGCTTGACACCCACGCATGTGTGTATAAAAATCTTGTTCTAGTGTGCAGCCATGTCACTTCAGACATCACAGGCTGGATTTTTCTCTGCCATCCTGCTCTAAATTGGATGGGATTGCAACCAATGTTCCGTCTAATTTTTTTTTTCCGTGCGCAGGCCCTTTACATTTGCTGTGCGCGGCATCTCTTTCAGCCGCAGCAGCTTGTGAGCAGCCTGCGCGGGACCTCCGGATTGATAGGGAGAACCTTGCTAGCAACGCAATTGGCAGGCAAATAGGGCAGTGGCACCTGCCGCCTCCTTTCACCCGCTGCCCCTCCTGGGAAAGCCACTGGCTGTCCTTTGCTGCCGCCTGCAAATGCTGACAGAGAGGCTTCCCGACAGATTCTCCTCCTATCCATCTCCTAACCTCTGCTCGCTGGACCACCTGGTGAAAGGTGTGCTTAGGCCTGGGGTGGCAGCGGTCGTGGCCTAAAAGTCTCCCGCTGGAGGGAGCGGGTCTAATAGAAGCTTCCTGTCCCTTCAAAGGGGAACCCCAGCACTTCCCTTTTGTAGCTCTCAGTTTTTTCTGCGGCCTACAAAAAGCGGCAGCCATTTTCGTCCCATCCCGATTTCCCTTATTTGCAGCACCGGGTGCCCACCTCCCATGACTAAGTAACCCCAACCCGGGAAAATAAGTCGGGGTTCTGGCAAGGTCAGAGGGGTGGGCAGAAGCCCTATGCTGGAAAAAAGGAAATCCAGCCCTGCTCTTCGAAGTGTTGAAAGTATAAAAACGAGAGAACGAAAGACAGTCATTGCTTTTACAAGCGCACATCAATCTGCAAACCTGCGACATCAATTGACCTCACTCTTGTGGTAATTCACAGGAAGGGCTTTAAAGGGACAGGCCACTTAAAGGCACCTCCACCTTAGCAGCAGAATAATGGATTGTGTATGACATGGTTTAATGTTCCTGTCATTATAAAATAGCACATCATTTAACTTGGCATAAGCAACGCCACGAGAGATGCACCAGTAATATTGAAAACCCTCTCTTTCAATGATCAAAATTATCATATTTTAAATTTAATTTCACCTGAAGTTTGAATAATTATTTCTAAAGCTGCTGCAGAAAAGGGCAATGAAAGTCTAAAATTGGTTTTGATAATCAAAAAAAACCTTAATGTTGCAGACAGAGATTGGAGGCAAACTTCCTTCTGCCAACAATTTTAGAAAAAACAATCGGCCCGATAGGAAAACAATTTAACTTAAAATTGTCAACAGGAGGAAATTCAGCCCTGTTGCTATTTAAATTTCGAAATGGACTTCACTTGAGACTCATTAATAAAAATGAATCCTTTTTAGTCAGAGACAGTAACTGTGCTGTATCTGGTGGTGATTTAAGTATCTCTGAGTTCCAAGGTCCTTTTGGCACAGAAGTGAACTGAAGTGTGCGCTAGCACTTTAGGTTTAGAGCAGGTCATTTGAAACCATCATTTTGTGAGATGTTAGGTATACTTTATGACTTCACCATGCACAAGGATTTCCTCACATTTCTGCTCTGTCTCCACATTTACAAACTTCAATCCAGCCTTGCCCTGATCGTTGCCAGGGATAATGACTTGCAAATGGCACTTTCACCGTCACGCCAAACCTCCCGTGTGGACGTTTGCAAACATAAAAAAGAAAGGAAGTCCATGGCAGCTCTTTTTGTTAAAAGTGCTCCTCCAATTTATGAGCGAAAATAATCATTTAATTTCCTCCAACATTTTATTTTAAATGTCAGTTTTCTTGCCTACATGGAGAGCCACAAGTCGCTCTCTCTCCCCCCTGATGACATGAGTTATGTCCGAGCTGCCTGGCTCCAAAAGAAAACCACAACTCAGACTGAGATGTGGTTTCCCAGGGTTGGGCTACTCCAGAACAGCCAAACCTCAGAGTGGTTTTAAGCCATGATTCTTGCTGTTTCCCATGGCGCCATCCCAGGATGCACAGATATACAACTCTGGGCCTATCGGGGAGGGAGACCTGAAGCGAGGGGCTCCTTATTGGCACAGAAATTCATGATAATTCGAAAAGATCCAAGAAATTTACAGTGAGACTTATTTTATTTTATAAAAGGATTGAGCATTTGGAGCAAAAAGTACTCCCTCAACTTTCCTTCCCTTTTAATTATTTGATCAAATTATTTTAGGGGTTTACAAGTAAAGAATTATTTTCGGTTTACTATTTTGGTATTTTGCAAGCCATAAAAATTCCTACTAATTAGCTGCAGCTTGTTTCTGGATTAGTCTGCAGTGACAGTCATCGCTCGTTTAGCATGAACAAAGTCCTGAGGTGGCCAAGAGCATTTTGTCAAACAACAAAACCATCGCATTCACAATGTTATATACGAGTTAGAAATGGTAGCTAACCCATGAGCAAAATGATCGACTTCTATGATCGTCTTCTCAGCTCTGGGTTGTGGAGCAGTGCAGCTTCGAGCACTGCATTTATTCAGTACCAAAGAGCTACCATTATCTCCCCACCCCCTTGATTACAGTGCATTCCGGGAAGGATACCATCACCGTTCACTTGTGTTGTGTCGCTGTCGTGTGAAACTCGCCAAAGAATTTTGGCTCCACCAAAAAAATAAGAAGTAACAGTTCTAGCTATCAACCTCAGATTTGTGGAATGATCACTTTATTGTTGTCAACCACACGTTGGGATAGCACAAGCCGGAGATGACCAGGCTTCTGCCTTTGTCGAAATCTACCGCTTGATGAAATAATAGCATTCCCCGCAGTGGAAATAAAGAATTAATTAAAAAAAACACACTTCTGGATTTCTGCACAACACAAGTTGCAATGGTTCGAAACATTTGCCAAAGGATTTTATCAGTCATCATTTCTTTCCAACCATCACACACACGCCCACACATGCCACTAGCGAAGCTAGAGATTGACATATTTCCCCCTCGTTCCTTCAAACTCTGCACAAAAGCAGTTAATGTCATGTCATGTAAATCCTTTTAAAAAGAAGTTGGCTAAATATCTAGCTGGGAACAGAACTGGAGATTATAGGGAAAGATATAGATTATGATTATCCATCCCCACATCTCTACTATTTAACGTTTTACCCTCTACAAATAAAATAGCCTATCAACTGGACTGGTATCAATTTAATCACAAAGAACCAGAGGTGACATGAGGAAAAACTTTTTTACGCAACGAGTGGCTAGGATTTGAAATGTCTGATAAGGTGATGGATACAGATTCAGTAGTAGTCTTCAAAAGGGAATTTGATAAATACTTGAAGGAGAAAATATTGCAGAGGTATGGGGAAAGAGCGGAGGAGTGGAACTAACTGGATTACTCTTCGAAAGAGCCGGCGCAGACTCGATCGGCCAAATGGCCTCCATCTGTGCTGTATTATTCTATGATTCTATGTGATAAACAAATGCTGCAAAGGAATTTATACCATGCCAGGTGATGGACTGTTTTGTTTGTAGGGGGTAAAAGGTTAAATAGTAGACATGTGGGGATGGATAATTGCTCTTAAGTGTTGTTCGATCACGTTTTGGGATCAAGGAGTATCAAATGGGTAGAATAAATTAAAATGGGTGATATAGAATCAATGATAGTACATGGTCTGCGGAAGGAGTCACCTTCATGAGCTGAAGGTGATGGTATCAACCAGTTTCCAGGTCTGTGAATCAAAGCTAGAACTTTCATTGTTTATATGACCTCGGGTATGGTTGCCTCGTGGTTGTGGTGCTGGACTAGCAAAGTCATGAGTTCAATTTCCCACCATAGCAAGTTGGAAGATTGAATTCAATAAATCTGGTAAATTGTGGGCTAACAGCAAAGAAATGACCATACAAACTGTCGGATTGTTGCCAATATCCAAGTGGTTCACTAATGTCCTTCAGAGGAGGGACGTGCTACCCCTGTCTGATCTGGCTTGCATGTGACTAGTTCCACACTGTGTTTGACCCTCAGGGCAGCTATGGATGGACAATAAATACTGCCTTACCAGTGTCTCCTACATCCCAAAAAACACATAAATAAAAAGTGTCGCACACTGTGAGGTGGCATTGCCAACTGAGCCATCAGAGACTGTCCCATCTTGCTTATTGGAAGCCAATAAGATGTCGTCGTATCTCACTTATTCACACCTGGTGTACTTACCCATATCTCATTGGTTCTTATAGTACTTAGGCACTCGGTTTGAGGGGACGATACTTGAGACCGAAAGATCCTGGGTCGGACTTGCGCAGAAATTACACCAAAACCTACGCTAATTTCTGCACCAATGTTGCCGACAGAAATTTATGCTCAAATAGAAACATAGAAGATAGGAGTAGGAGTAGGCCATTCGGCCCCCCGATCATTGCTGATCATCCAAATTCAGTACCCTGTCCCTGCTTTCTCCCCATATCCCTTGATCCCTTTAGCCTTAAGAAATATATCTAACTCCTTCTTGAATATATTTAATGAATTGGCCTCAACTGCCTTCTGTGGTAGAGAATTCCACAGGTTCACCACTCTCTGGGTGAAGAAATTCCTCCTCATCTCTGTCCTAAATGGCTTACCCCTTACCTTTAGACTGTGACCCCTGGTTCTGGACTCCCCCGCCATCGGGAACATCCTTCCTGCATCTAGTTTGTCTACTCCTGTTAGAATTTTATAAGTTTCAATGAGATCCCCATTCCTTCTAAACTCCAGCGAATATAAGCCCAATCGACCCAATCTCTCCTCATACATCATTCCTGCCATCCCAGGTATCAGTCTGGTGAATCTTCGCTGCACTCCCTCCATGGCAAGAACATCCTTCCTCAGATAAGTCGACTAAAGCTGCACACAATACTCAAGGTGTGGTCTCACCAAGGCCCTGTACAACTGCAGCAAGACATCCTTACTCCTGTACTCAAATCCTCTCGCTATGAAGGCCAACATACCATTTGCCTTCGTAACCACCTGCTGCACCTTCAGCGACTGGTGCACAAGGACACCCAAGTCTCGTTGCACTTCCACTTCTCCCAATCTATTGCCATTCAGATAATCCGCCTTCCTGTTTTTGCCACCAAAGTGGATAACCTTACATTTATCCACATTATACTGCATCTGCCATGCATCTTCCCCATCACCCAACCTGTCCTACTGGAGTTTCTCGGCATCCTCCTCACAGCACACACGCCCACCCAGCTTTGTGTCGTCTGCAAACTTGGAGCTATTACATCTAGTTCCTTCATCTAGATCATTAATATATATTGTGAATAGCTGGGGCCTTAGCACCGAACCCTGCGGTACCCAACTAGTCACTGCTTCCCACTCGGAGAAAGACCCGTTTATTCCAACTCTTTGCTTCCTGTCTGCCAACCAGTTCTCTATCCAAGTCAGTACCTTACCCCCAATCCCATGTGCTTTAACTTTACACGCTAATCTCTTATGCGGACCTTATCAAAAGCCTTCTGAAAGTCCAAATACACCATATCCACTGGTTCTCCCTTATCTATTCTACCAGTTACATCCTCAAAAAATTCCAGTAGATTAGTCATGCTGTAGGAATGTCTAGTTCCTAGCAAGAGACTGAGGTCGACTCAGGCAATTAGCAAACGATGTTTAATATAAAACAAACTGAGTTTAACAAACCAATGCACGAGAACTACGAAAACAGGTCTAGTCAGTTCGGAGGCTCCACGAGGACTGCTTGGGCGATCCCGTGGCTGGCGTCATCACGTTTTTCCTGCCGATGGGGGAATCACGTGATGAACGGCGTGACGTCATCGCGTTTGCCCGCGCTCTTAAAGGTACCGCACTCTGTACATGCAAACAGTATATACAAAGATACAGACTCAGGCTGTAGTTAACATATTGTTAAAGGGAATTATATACATTTGATCGGAGTCCCTTAGTGGCTCCGCCACAATGCACGATTTACCTTTTGTAAATCCATGTTGACTTTGTCCGATCCTATCACTGTTTTCCAAGTGCTATGCTATTACATCTCTTATAATGAACTATAGCATTTTCCCCACTACCGATGTCAGGCTTACCGGTCTATAATTCCCCGTTTTCTCTCTACCACCTTTTTTGAATGGTGGGGTTACACTACCCTCCAATCCATGGGAACTGTTCCAGAGTCTATAGAATTTTGGAAGATGACCAGCAATGCATCTACTATTTCTAGGGCCACTTCCTTAAGTACCTTAGGATGTAGATTATCAGGCCCTGGGGATTTATCGGCCTTCAATCCCATCAATTTCCCTAACACCATTTCCCTACAAATACTGATTTCATTCAGTTCCTCCCTCTCATTAGACCCTATATTCCCCGACATCTCTGGGAGGTTATTTGTGTCCTCCTTTGTGAAGACAGCACCAAAGTATGTATTTAATTGGTCTGCCAGTTCTTTGTTCCCCATCCTGTGAATTTTCATAATTAAGTGCAGTTAATATTGTCCTTTTTATATTAGAAGCTTTTTTTTAACCTTTATAAAACTTTGGGATGGAGAGGTCAAGTTTGGTTCTGTTGATCTCCGGTGAAACTTAAAAACCAGGATAAAACAAGTGCAAATGCAGCACCAGCAACAGGGGTAATAGGGAGTGGGCAGAGGGTTCCGTCGAATGTATCTCGGAAGTGGTGCAAACGATAATTCGCACTTAACGATGTTTCGACATAAATCAGTTACACACGAATTACATCAAGAAAACAAATGGCACAAAGTTGGCGTTACGCCATAGTGACACTGAAGCTTTCCAGGAAATTCCAGGCCTTTGTTCCATGAGAAAATCAACTTCAATCGCCATTTTCTTTGTCATTTGAACCTTTATTAAAAGTTTGAAACTTTATTGAAAGTAATAGTCCATTTGATTATAATCAGAATTGCAGAAAGGAATCTAACTTCATTTTAAATACTCTTGTTTCAAATCAACAAAACGGCAGTTTTACGGACATCCTGTGAATTTTCACAATTAAGTGCAGTTAAGATTGTCCTTTTATATTAGAAGCTTTTTTTTAACCTTTAAAAAACTTTGGGTGGAGAGGTCAAGTTTGGTTCTGTTAAAGGTCAATTGGAGGAAAAATTAGCGAAAATAAGAGTGTGAATGATTGATCAGCGAGCTTTGTGAGATTTTACTGGATGGCATTTTTTCCAAAGGTAACAATTTCTGCTGTCAGTGCACAGTGAGCGGGTCAGAGGCACTCCTATTTCATTGAATGTGAAGTTCCATTTATATTGATTAAGTAGACGAATGCTTATTCTGCTTCCTGACATGTTAATTAGTGTCACTTAACCGTGCTAACATTGAAAATTCTCATCACTTGGAGTCAGTGAAAAACCCTTCAGCTTCACTGGATTTCAGATCAGCATTTAAAAAGTTTTTTTGATTTAAGGGAATCTTACCCTGACTGTTTTATTATTAACACTGAAACCATTAATCAGGGCATTTTGGTTGCTTTTTATTCCACGGGCAAGGTTCAGCAGTGTTATTATGCATTCTCCGCAATCCTGTGAGAGGCAACACTTTTCTCGCATGCTGTCCTGAACTACAGGGGCATAGATGTTCCTACTCTTGCATCTAGGGCTATTCAATTGCCCGGGCGCAGTAAATGTACAGTGAT
Organism: Somniosus microcephalus; assembly: GCF_052327205.1. Lineage (NCBI taxonomy): Eukaryota > Metazoa > Chordata > Chondrichthyes > Squaliformes > Somniosidae > Somniosus > Somniosus microcephalus. Next base: position 49,214,375 of record NC_140987.1, read on the forward strand.
TGGAGAGGGAGGAGCGCCTGGCACCAACCGAGGCTGCCCTAGCATTACAATCGGCCCTTTAGACTTTCCAAATCCTGACTTCTTACTCACAGATGTATTAAGTGGAGTGCAATAATAATCAGAAACAAAAATCCCCAACTGCGAAGAGGAAAGTGGCAAGTCATTACTTGATGAGGTTAGCCCAAGGAGGATATGGTATTACCTGCACAAGCCATTCCAAAATATAGTCCTGCCTCCTGGCCCATTACAAATGTCACTGAGGCCTAGACAAACATATATAAATTGCTTGTCTCTCGCTACGGATTCTGATTCTGGGCAGAAGCAGATGACCCTAGGAGAAAATTACCCAATAAATATATGTAGTGCGCCAGACAACAGCGCGGCAAAGCATCTGAACAAAAATCTGTTTTGGGATTAGCGAGTAAAGCACAAAAAGCATAGCTGAGAGCATTGTGGGATTCAAGATTTTCCAAACGGTTGACATACTGTGCTTGGCCTAGAAGTAATATTACATTTCACATAATCAAGATGTCCCACATGTTGCTCATTTATCCCATATTGTGGAATATAATTTACAACATTTGTTGAGTCAGAGGTGACGGATACATGCATGAATGAGAACTGATTGTGTGCATTATCGACACCACACACAGTGGTCCCAGGACGCATGTCTGCCAGGCTAGGAAGTACCTCGAGCAAAGGTAAGAAAATAAATCTGGTGAAATGAAAGTGACCTCAATACAGTATTTAAGGATTTTGCACAAGATTTTTTTTTTCAATTTTCTATAATAGAAACAGTGTCTGGAAAAGGGATCATAGGAATTTACTCCACGCTCACTTTCACAAAGATATCAGATTATACGATATTCCATGTTTGCTTGTTTTAGAGCCATGCCAGTGAAATCTGGTAAAAAGTACACATTTAATTTTACAACAATTCAGACAAAAGTTTCAGTCAATTGACTTTAAACTAAACAAATCTCCTGCCATGTTTACCCTAAAATTCCATGTTTAATGTTCTGCTGTTTGGGCCCTGATGGTTGACTGATGATTGGCACAGTGAATAATCACTGGAATTACACTGTAAATATTATAGTTACTGTGCAAAATGAATCTCACGCACTGTTTGGAAATGGCTGCTACTCTATTCTAATCATATAATGGTATTAAAACCTAATCCAGCATCCCTCAAGAGTCCTAGCAATAGATGCCCTATCATTAGTTTGTAAAACAGCTATGTTCATGGGTAAGTACTTCAGGTTATCTGCGTAATATAAGTAAAAGAGAAGACTTTAGCGCAACGTGATAGCCATTCCCAATGGATGATGAGGCTTGACTGTAGGCTCACAATTCCCACATGGTTCCCGTTCTGCTGGGGAGAGTATAGAATGTTTGTCTGGAGGATAGAAGGCCAGGCTTGAATAGTGAGGATGAATTCGAGTTCACAGCCTGTGGGGACGAGGAATTATTGATGCAGAACAAGCTCTCCAGAGATTAAAGGGTAAATTCACTGAGCCCATGCTGGAAGGGATGTGCATCAGGGCATCTGGGCTTCAGTGTCGCATCTTGTCTTAAACCCAGACTCCCTTCAAGTATGGTTCCCCACTGGGAGCGTGGGCTTGGCGAATTTACCCTTAAATGTATGAGGTAGGGTCCGTGATTGGCAAGACTGAACATAGCCTATGGAACGAGTCGGCTGGCAGGGCAAAATGGCCTTTTCATTCCAGTAAATCCCTTTGGGAAAGACAGTATCCAGGACAGTTTTCCTACTTCAGATGACTCGACCAAGAATGGTAAATGCAACCTTCGCTTGCTGTCTCGTTCTAGCAGCATGATTGGAATTGCAAACATCAGAAAGCATCTTAAGAAGTCGAAACTCATTAGCAGTTCGGTCCAAGCCATTGTGTTGTTGTTTGCTTTTAATTTGTTCTTGAGATGTCGGTGATGGTGGCAAGGCCTCCATTTATTGTCTGTCCTAGTTGACGTGAGAAAGATGGTGGTGGGCCGCCTTCTTGAAGCAATTGTTTGCTCAACTGAGCGACTTGCTAGGTCACTTCACAGGGCATTGAGAGTCAACCACATAGTGGGAGACTGGAGTCACCTGCAGACCAGATAGATTCCCTTTCCTGAGTCACATTAGTGCACTGGTTGGGATTTTAAACAATCTAACCGCTTTCATGGTCATTTTTCCTGGTGCTACTCCACATATTATGTGAATTTAATTTCATGGTGGGATTTGACCTCATGACCTAGGATTGGCAGTCCAGTACCATACGCATTGCATTACCATTGCCTGTATCAATAAGGGTCTTACTGAAAGGGGAAGGAGCCTGGAGGAGGATGGTCATGAGTAAAACCTCACCTCCGGACTCACAACCTAAAGAATGGCACGGATATCAACTGCAGAGAGCCCATGACTTGGAGTCTTGCATTCTGAAAGTATTTTCTTTATTTCAAGGAAAATTTGGCATCAGTTATCAAGAAAACAACACCATAGATTCAGGTGAGGTTGACCTGGGCCGGCGGACGATACAGGAGGTGCCTCCTGGGGTCTTCTGGAGAGCTCAACTTTTTATTGATCAGCCCCAGTTCCTGAAGTTCAACATATCCCTTCCGAAGGATGCGTTGATTGGAGTATATGGCAGGAAAGGGCTACCTCCTTCACACACTCAGGTATGTCTTGAAAGAAAGATGTCCTGCGTTTAGCTCCGGCTGCAGAGTACAGGAAACTTTGGTTTATCCGGAGGTTAAAAGTCCGGAAAGCTCTATCTACCGGCAAAATTCAGGAGCCGTTTCCGATAAGTTTTTTTACTTCTCGTTGCTTTTTTTTTTCCCAGTCAGGCTCTGCAAGGTCTGTAGCTAAGTAACAGCTTCAGCTAGAGACGCTTGCAGCTGCAGCCGACTGTTTTGAAGCTGTTGCTAAGCAACGGGGTTTGTTGATTCACACGGAGTTTCAACATTAGCGCTGGTTTGTCCGGCAGTTTTGATGGAACGGCAACAGCTCGGTCCCGTCGGTGCCGGATATCACAAAGTTTCCTGTATTGTGTTCCCCATCACTTGAACAGTTAAACTACTGGAGTTTTTTTCCACAGGCTGAATAAACCATTTGACATGTTTGTTCATTCCCTCAATCTTTTCTTCAGGTTGCTCCTCAACCAGGTCCTCAAATTTGCTATTTTCTGACGCCATTAGTGTCTGTGCACATCACAGCTATGCCCCAAAATATAGATTAACTCACCATCATCTACCATTTTTATTTGCATGTCTCCCATTCTCTGCTGCAACCTCCTGACCCCGCTCCATTATGGCTCTTTCTACTATCGCCAGAACCCTGTGCAATTGCTACAGCCTCCACGGCCAATGAACGATGCAAATTTAGGACACAGAAGGATGCCATTCAGTCCATCATGCCTGTGCCTGCTCCTGGCTAATCCAAAACTAATCCCATTGCCCTGATCTCCCCCATTATCCTGATTCTTCCTCTGCTTCAAATATTTATCCAGTTTTCCCTTAAAAGATATGATGGGCTCTCCCGCAACCACAAATCCCCAAACAGAGGAAATATTCTTTCTCTAATCACTCAATCAAAACACTTCATCATTTAAAAAAAAACCTCCAATAAATATCCAATTAACCTTCTCTGCTCCATTAGATATAATGCCAGTGGCTCATGCCTCTCCTCATAACTATAGCCCCCCATCCCTATAGTAGCCTGGTGAACCTACGCTGTACAAGTTCTCTGGCATGCTCAGTTTATACTGTCTCCATGCTTGCTCACATTCATCTCTCTCTGCTGCCTTTTTGAACCCCAAACACTTTTTCAGCCACTATATACTAGTCTCTCCATAACTAACATCACAGTTGACATGATAATTATCTCTGTTCCCTCAATCTCACTTCATTTTCACTTATGTCCAGCATTTCCTCCACCAAACCCCTCTCCATTTTCAACTCCATTGAAAGAACTGCCTCGTGCAACCCATAAAAACCTCCATCAGCGCCATGGCTATTTTTCGTAGCGCCGCTGATTAATCACAGTATGATGTTTGCTAGTTGTAGGAATTTTCTTCATTTTGTTAATGCTCAGTGGGAGTACGTGAAGCTCTCTCAAAACATCACTTACCACTGTTCGTTCCCTGCCAGTCATTAACAATGAAAAGGGAGCTGTGTGTCTTTTTTTTTCTGATTGGTCTTCACGCTTTCTTTACTTCGAGAAAGATTTGTTTTTTTTCCATTCTCTAGATTTTATTTGCAATTCTCAAAAATTGATCGTACTGAACTGATTGAAATTTCTCCAGCCCGTTCACTATATTATTGTGCAGTCTCTTTAAAAGCCCTGCTTTGGATTCTGCAAAGTATTTGTTTCACAGACTATAAACCCCTGAGGATTGCAAGAGTGTCTCTGCATCAACTTGGCGTAGTAATAAAAGATCATTTTCTTGGTTTCTCGGATCTGTGTGACAAGAAATTGTTCAACTTTATTCTCATTTTATTAATCAGCATTGCAGTCGAATCCTGCTTGCATCAGAATTATACAGAGCGGAGTATTTTTACTTTTAAAAGAACGTGATTCTGTATCTGCTTAGAAATAGAACTCCTAAATAAATGCATGATAAAAACGTAAAGATATTTAGGAGCTGAAAAGGGGTTGTTAGGCCTCTGGCAGAGTTTAAATTGCTTATTTTATATTTGCATAAAGATGAGATTGCATCTTTGATCAAATTGCTTTGCTTCCCTCCCCTTTTCATCCTGTCAGTCCCCAGGATCCCCACCCAACAACACTTGTCCCTGGAGCCTCACCTCCATTGTTGTCAGACCCTGCGACTCTCAACCCATTGCTGCCAGACCCGGGTTCCCCCACCCACAGGCCTGCCAGACCCAGGTTCCCCCACCCACAGACCTGCCAGACCCGGGTTCCCCCACCCACAGACCTGCCAGACCCGGGTTCCCCCACCCACAGACCTGCCAGACCCGGGTTCCCCCACCCACAGGCCTGCCAGACCCGGGTTCCCCCACCCACAGACCTGCCAGACCCGGGTTCCCCCACCCACAGGCCTGCCAGACCCGGGTTCCCCCACCCACAGGCCTGCCAGACCCGGGTTCCCCCACCCACAGGCCTGCCAGACCCAGGTTCCCCCACCCACAGGCCTGCCAGACCCGGGTTCCCCCACCCACAGGCCTGCCAGACCCGGGTTCCCCCACCCACAGGCCTGCCAGACCCGGGTTCCCCCACCCACTGTGCTGCCAGACCCGGGTTCCCCCACCCACAGACCTGCCAGACCCAGGTTCCCCCACCCACAGGCCTGCCAGACCCGGGTTCCCCCATCCACAGGCCTGCCAGACCCAGGTTCCCCCACCCACAGACCTGCCAGACCCAGGTTCCCCCACCCACAGGCCTGCCAGACCCGGGTTCCCCCACCCACAGACCTGCCAGACCCGGGTTCCCCCACCCACAGACCTGCCAGACCCAGGTTCCCCCACCCACAGGCCTGCCAGACCCGGGTTCCCCCACCCACAGGCCTGCCAGACCCGGGTTCCCCCACCCACTGTGCTGTCAGACCCGGGTTCCCCCACCCACAGGCCTGCCAGACCCGGGTTCCCCCACCCACAGGCCTGCCAGACCCGGGTTCCTCCACCCACAGGCCTGCCAGACCCAAGGAATTTCCCCCGTGAGGTCAAACCCCACATGGCACCCTTATTTCTGCCAAACCCAAGACCATCAGTGCCCCATTGCTGCCAGCCTCAATTATCCCCTCCACAAAGTTGTCAAACCCCAGGAGCCCTCCACTCCAATGCTGCCAAAGCAACAGGAACAAGCCCCTCAGTACTGTCACGCACCAGACCCCAACCCCAGTGCTGTCCGATCCTGGGAATCCCCTTCAAGTACTGTCAAGACTCCAGAACACACCCCTCGGCAATGTTGCCAAACCAGAGATTCCCCCTCCAGTTCCGTAAAACCCCAAGATTACACCCCTCACCAGTCCCTTCAAATGACAGCACTCTGCTCCAGCTCTGCCAAACCAAAGAGCCGTCTCCAGTGCTAAACCCCATGATCCACCACCCCTCCTTAGGGCTGCTGAATGCCAGATGCCTACCTCCAAGCTGAATGCCAAGTGCATACCTCCAAACTTTCGATTGCCCCACTTAATAAATTCAGAAAGTGAGAATACATCATTCCCACTTTCGAGAAAACGCCACTCTCTTGTCACCTGGGATTGCTTTAAGCTTTGTTAAATAAATTAGCTCAATGTAGCTGGTAATGAAGGCTGATATAAGGAGGATCAATAGCTGCCTGAAACTATTGCACACCGCTTTCTGAAAATGTTAGTTTGATTGTAACCAGCAGATCAATACCTCCCTTTGTTCAGAGTAAAAGGAGCAGCACAAACTATTGAGAACTTACCTAAATTCTTAATGAGAATCCACGCTGGCCACTTGTACCACGTGGTATGATTGAATCTGTTTTTATCCGAGCCAGCTCAATACATTCCTCAATGATATAAAGGTCACACTTGCTACTTGTACCAGCGTGCACTTTATTTGACCAATTTGCTTGTCCATCACGGTCGCCTAATAAAGTATAATAACCATTTTGATACCTGTAAATGGATGCCACACTGCAAAAAAGCTTTAGAAGATCTGCTCCAAAACAAATCTTTGTAAATTAGCTTCCTCTGCGATATTCTCCACTCCTTTCCTGAAAGTGCTGACTCCCAGTTATGGATCCACAGGCGTGGACCATTGCCCACTAACTTGCCCAAGGGACTATACTTCATGTGTGAGCTTATATAATAAATATTAAATATGCAAATTGTGTCGTGGGACTGAAGAGTGACCAATGTCGCAACTTTGTTACAAGAAGTGAGAGAAGTTTAAACTGGGTAACGGTCGGACTAACTGGGTAACGGTCGGACTAACTGGGTAACTGTCGGACTAACTGGGTAACTGTCGGACTAACTGGGTAACTGTCGGACTAACTGGGTAACGGTCGGACTAACTGGGTAACGGTCGGACTAACTGGGTAACGGTCGGACTAACTGGGTAACGGTCGGACTAACTGGGTAACTGTCGGACTAACTGGGTAACTGTCGGACTAACTGGGTAACGGTCGGACTAACTGGGTAACGGTCGGACTAACTGGGTAACGGTCGGACTAACTGGGTAACGGTCGGACTAACTGGGTAACGGTCGGACTAACTGGGTAACGGTCGGACTAACTGGGTAACGGTCGGACTAACTGGGTAACGGTCGGACTAACTGGGTAACGGTCGGACTAACTGGGCAACGGTCGGACTAACTGGGCAACGGTCGGACTAACTGGGCAACGGTCGGACTAACTGGGTAACGGTCGGACTAACTGGGTAACGGTCGGACTAACTGGGTAACGGTCGGACTAACTGGGCAGCTATAGACCAGTTAGTCAAAATCAGTTGTGGCCAAACAATAATTGGGGATAAAATAAGTGAGCATTTTGAAATGCATGGGTTAATCAGGAAAGATTGAACAGGCTGTGGCTCTTTTCTCTAGAAATGAGAAGGCCGAGGGGCAACCTAATAAGAGCTCTTCAAAATTATTCAAAGGTTTTATAGGGAAGACATAGAGAAGATGGTTCCAATAATGGGGAGTACAAAACTAGGAGCCATACATATAAGATAGTCACTAATAAATCCAATAAGGAGTTCAGGAGTAACTTCCTTATCCAGAGAGTGGTTAGAATCTGGAACTTGCTACCACAAGGAGTAGTTGAGGCAAATAGCATAGCATTTATTTACGGGGAAGCTAGATGAGTACACAAGGGAGAAAGGAATAGAAGGATATGCTGATAGGGTGAGATGAAGTAGAGTGGGAGGAGGCTCATGTGGAGCATAAACACCGGCATAGACCACTTGGTCCAAATAGCCTATTTCTGTGCGGTACATTCTATGTAACCAGCACGACTTTGTTAAAGGCAAGTCATTTTTGACAAATTTAGTTGAGTTTTTTGAAAAGATAAAAAGAGATCGTTAAATCTTTTAGAAGAAAATTAGATAAATATTTGAAGCAGAGGAAGATACAAGACTAAGGGGAATGCGCGGGGTTAGTTTTGGATTGTTCAGCACAGACACAGTGGGCGAAATGGTCTTCTTCCAAACTGTAAATGGCTATGGTTTTCTATAACAAAGACTCACTAGAATGGTTGCAGGAATGAGTAGTTATAGTTATGAAGAAAGGTCCACACTGGGCAATGCACTTCTCAATATATTGAGCCATTTGGGAAAATTTATATCTGAATTCAATTGTTTTTAGACAAAAGCATCATATTCAAAGTATACAATTATCTGTTGCTTTGAGAGATTTGGGTAGATCATAGTCTAATCTGAAATTTGTCTTTGGATGAAAAATCCCAGTCAAGAGTGAGGAGGAAAGAAACAATTTATTTATCGAAAGCCTACAGCAGGCTGGACTGATCAGCTTGGGTTAGGGGGAGGAAGGGAGCAGTTAGAGTACTTTGCATAGGATCCATCAAACTCTGGCTGTGCTGGATGACTGATAGTCAGGTAGCGTTCTGTCTCCTTCATGTATCTTTAATACACTGTTACACATTAAACACTGTGCAAGCAGAGGGTTCCAATTATATATTATAGCGGAAAAGCTGTGTTGCTCAAATTCTGATTTATTTATGTTTTTGTAGCTGTTACTGCTGTTGCTGTCTGAACAATAGTGTTCATGGATCCACACATGTCCACTGGCAATTCACAATGGAAATTAAAAATTGAATGGTCTTGTGTTTGCATTAGGGCAAGAATTGAATCTTAACCATGAACATAAAAGTTTGGGGTCCTAACGGTAAACCCATGTGCTTGTGTATGTTTACTATAGCAAGATTAGGTATGCCACTCTGTCTTTACATTTTGCAGGGTAAGAGAGAGAACATAACTGAACCTCCCGTCATTTCAAAGTTCACATTAAGGGAACATTACCATCAGCAAAGCATTGCCCCTCTCAGTACGATCCAAGTGCATTTTGCTGCTATGGAAATCTCAGGGACAATTTTCAATCACCTGTTCCTTGGCTGAGAAATGGGAGACAAGCAATTGAAAATTGGGGTTGGGAGGCACCTGGGCCACCCGATTAATGGCACAGTCCTGCCTGATTTTCAGGCGGGCCTAAAAATGGCCAAGCCGCATGCCAAAAAACGTGCGCAGTCTCCGCCTGTTTGTACCAAGCATTGAACGACTTAACCGGCTGGTGGCAGCTCAAAAAACGGTCCGGTACGATAAAAAAATAATAATAATTTGTGCCCCCCCAAATGGCTTCTAAAAAGACTCTGTCGCTCTGCTGGCCTGTTTGAAGACCCATTGGGATCGTCTCCTGCCGCCACCCCCCCCCCCCCCACCCAGACCCGACCTGTCGACCAGCTGAGTGTGAGAGCTGGCCAATTTGCCGACCTCCCAGAGGCAGTAACATGCAGCAGGCCACTTGACGCCTGCAGCTCACTGGCAGCATGTTAATGAGGCCCAGGCTTCAAAATGGTTCGGGTCTCATTGTCGGCCCCATCGGGCAGGTGGAGGGCCGCTCCGCCAACTTCGCGCCTGTTTCGGGCGCTGCTCGGAAAATCATCGCCCTCATCTTTTGCCCAGACCCAGCCCTGGTATTTTTCTCAGCCACATACTGCCACGGATGGGGCAGAAGCTGTATTAATACAGCACCTGAGGAACCACGATGGGCAGTTTGTTGCGATACAGCACCTGCCACAACCACTGCCGAGGAGTGGCATGGATATGAGCTGTTGTCGTGCAGTTATTTTTTTAAAGAATAATCCAACTAGCTTGCAGCTGAGCTCAATAGGTTAAGTGTCCAGTAATCTGACGGAGTGGATCACTGGCCCGTTGTAGAACCCGCCCATTCTTCATTCCATTGAATCATAGAATCATGGAAATTTATAGCACAGAAAGTGTCTGTGCCGGCCGAAAAAGAGCTATCCAGCCTAATCCCACTTTCCAGCTCTAGGTTTGTAGCCTTGTAGGTTACGGCACTTCAAATGCATATCCAAGTACTTTTTAAATGCGATGAGGGTTTTTGCCTCTAACACCCTTTCAGGCAGTGAGTTCCAGACCCCCACCACCTTCTGGGTAAAAAAAGTTCTCCTCAACTCCCCACTAATCCATCTACCAGTTACTTTAAACCTATGCTTCCTGGTTATCGACCTCTCTGCTAAGGGAAATAGGTTCTTCCTATCCACTCTATCTAGGCCCCTCATAATTTTATACACCTCAATTAAGTCTCCCCTTAGCCTCCTCTGCTCCAAAGAAAACAACTCCAGCCTATCCAATCTTTCCTCATAGCTAAAATTCTCCAGTCCTGGCAACATCCTCGTAAATCTCCTCTGTACCTTCTCTAGTGCAATCACATCTTTCCTGTAATGTGGTGACCAGAACTGTACGCAGTACTCTAGCTGTGGCCTAACTAGTGTTTTATACAGTTCAAGCATAACCTCCCTGTTCTTACTTTCCTTTATTAGCCGAGGCATAGAATATATCTCGTATGCCTTCTTAACCACCTTATCTACCTGTCCTGCTTCCTTCATGGATCTGTGGACATGTACACCAAGGCCTCTCTGTTCCTTTACATTTCTCAGTATCCTACTATTTATTGTGTATTCCCTTGCCTTGTTCGCCCTCCCCAAATGCATTACCTCACACTTCTCCAGATCAGATTATCACCATTGCAGTGAAGACGACCATTTACTCCCTTATTCTTTCATCCACGGTGGAAATGGGCTCCATAATTAGTGTGAACATTATGATCAAGCCATTTCTACCTTAGTCGCCTTCAGGCATTTGAATGCTCCAACCCTAAAGCAAGGATTACAGACGTAATATTCGAATTATTATTCCAAAATGGCACCTTTTTTGTGGGTAAGTGCACCACCCAGTGTATTGCTCTGCCATTCGGACCGGGAATTTCCCTTTAAAAAATGTTTCTATAACTAAAGCTTCCACCGCATTGAAAGTGCAGTGACTGTTATTATGTAAACACACTTTTTTGAATTGCAGCCTGTGCTGAATGAGCTGATCTTAGTTGAAGCAGCTGGATCGCGCGGGGGCGGGGAGCAGGAAATATCAACCGGGGTTCCCCGCTCCCGCTGTCTAGCGACACATGCTGCAAAGCGTCTGCCTTGCGGACGACATTGAGGGTGGGAATCAAATTCAGCTGTAATGCCTCCCCTGGTCTGTCATAAGAACATAAGAAATAGGAACAGGAGTAGGCCATTCGGCCCCTCGAGCCTGCTCCGCCATTCAATAAAATCATGGCTGATCTGATCTTGGCCTCAAAGCCACTTTCCCGCCCGCTCCCCATAACCCTTGACTCCCCTGTAGCTCAAATATCTGTCTATCTCCACCTTGAATATGTTCACTGACTCGGCCTCCACAGCTCTCTGTGGGGTAGAGAATTCCAAAGATTCACAACCCTCTGAGAGAAGAAATTCCGCCTCATCTCCATTTAAAATGGGCGACCCCTTATCCTGAAACTGTGGCCCCTAGTTCTAGATTCCCCCAATGTCAAGGCCATTCACAAAGGGTGGCCACTTGGATGGAGTACAGGAGGGCAGCCAGTACTAATGGAGCTGCACCTCAGCCAAAGTCAGGTTCTTCAATGGAGAAAGGGAGAAAATTGGAAGAGGAAAATAAAATAGCTCAGCCAGAGACTCGCGGCATCAGCTGTACCTCAACACATGTCAATCCTCAGTTTGAATACTGTTGATCTGTACTATTTAACATGCTTGATAACAAGTCTTCTCTTTCGCACCATACCTGTTTTTCATGTTAGATTTGCAGCTCAATAGTTATTTCAACCCCTGGGGCGTGGCTAATTGGAACTCGGCGTGAAATGTTTGCCCATTTTTGGTTCTGATCTTATTCAGAGCCCAGGAGTCCATTGTATCTGTTTAATCTTTTCTTCCATTTTCAGTGAAGGCTAAGCATATCGCTGGTTGCAGTTTTAATTCCTATGAAAGAGAAATTCTATTCAAAATTAATATCATACAGGACTACGTTTGAAAAAGAAAAAAAATGAAACAGCCTCTTTATTAGCTGCTGAAAATATTAGTCGTGACTATGAGGTGTAAAAATAGAATTCTCTTATTATAGAATCATAGAATAGCTACAGAACAGTTGGAGGCCATTCGGCCCATCGAGTCTGTGCCGGCGCTTTTGAAGAGCAATCCAGTTAGTTCCACTCTCCCGCTCTTTCCCCATAGCCTTGCATTTTTTTCTACTTCAACTATTTATCCAATCCCCTTTTTAAAGCTACTATTGAATCTGTATCCACCACCTTATCAGATAGTGCATTTCAAATCCTAACCACGTGTTGTGTAAAAAGGTTTCCCCTCATGTCTTCTCTGGTTCTTTTGCCAATCACCTTAAATCTGTGCCCTTTCGTTATCGACCCTTCATCCATTGGAAACTGTTTGGCCACGATTTTCTGGTTCGAGGTGGCTTGGGAGCGGGTCAGGTGGCTTCGGGTTCCAGTCCCGCCCCCAACGACATTCGGCCCACAGACGTGATTTTGCGTCAATTGGCTTTGTTAAGCCCGCCAATTAGGAGGAAGCCGGTGTCAGATGATGCGTCATCTGCCGGTTTCCTCGCACATTTTTTTTGACAGCTGATTTCTCAGTGTTTGACAGCACTGAGGTGCTGCAAACACTGACAAACACTTTACAAAAGTGAGCTCTTGCACCCAGGCTCTCCGGTGACTCCCTCCTTAGGCTAGAACAGATGGCAGCTGCAGGTGAGGTTACAGAAGTGATCTGTCACTGGTGAGAGTGGTTCTCCCAATGAGGTGGGATTACACATACAAATCAAAACTTGTTACCTACAGAAAAGTGTAAATGCATTAAAAATTAATTTCCCAACATTTTCTTACCTCTGAAACTCACCAGTGCACCATTGGATCCTTCACACCACTTCTGCAGCTGTCATCAATGCATAAACATTACAGCAGACTCACAACACGCCACACTTACATGGCATGGTGTCCGAACGTCAGGAAGCCCGAAGTAGAGTGTTAAAATTGGAAAAGCCTGTTAACTATCTGTTAGCAACCTGTTAACAAGCAGTTAAGTGGCTATAATCCTCTTCCTGCCGCTAGATGTCGGGTCCATGCGCAAATCGAGGACCTGACACTTGGGAAGATTGATTGGAGGCGGGTTGACAGCGGGTTTCTGACCCGCTGTCAACCTTTGCGATTTTGCCGGATGTCCCACCTCCAAACCCGCCCCCTGAGCACCAGCAAAATTCCGGCCTTTCTCTTTATTTCCTCTATCTAAACTCTTCATGACTTTAAACACCTCTATCAAATCTCCTCTAAGCCTTTGCTGCTCTAAAGAGAACAATCCCAGCTTCTCCAATCTCTCCATGTAACTGTGATCCCTCACCCTTGGAACTATTCTAGTAAATCTCTCCTGTACCCTCTCCAAAGCCTCTACGTCCTTCCTGAAGTGTGGTGCCCAGAATTGGACACAATAGTCCAGCTGGGGCCGATCTAGTGTTTTATATAGGTTTAGCATAACGTCCTGGCTTTTGTACTCTATGCCTCTATTTATAAAGCCCAGGAAGTTATGATTCATACCATTCATATTATATAATTCATATCAGTCAGTGCTGGTCCATCTCCAGAAGTCTAGTCAAACTGCGGAATTTGGTCTATGGACAAATTTTTAAAAATCTCAATCTTCACCACTTCCGTTCGTATCAGTTGCATTCTTGTCTATTTTAATGCTAGACACAAAGAACAAAGCAAATTTTCTGCAACAAATGTGTGCTGCCTATTTATATGTTTCAGTGCATGTCAGCTGGCGAATGCAGCTCTAAATGAATCTGTTTTCTTTATCTGACTTTATGGTGCACTTTCCAAAACAAAAATAAAGCTAACTGATGAAAAATATAACCGTAATTGGACTTTCACTTTTAGACTGACAATGTTTTAGTTTTTTTTATGGGCAGCCTGTAAATGAGCTGCTTTTACTTCCAAGCATTTGTGACTCGGAGGATTTGACTGTACCTGAAGAGTGCTTGTGACATTGCCTCCACATCCATGTCTGATTTGCTCTTTTGTGCCTCTGCCCTCTCAGTATGATTTTGTGGAGCTGCTCGATGGCAGCAGATTGATCACCAGAGAAAAGCGCAGCCTGGCTGGTTCTGAGCATGGAAGACGGCACATCAGGGCGGTGAGCCTCCAGGAAGCCGGTTTCGTCCAGTACCTTGATTCCGGAGTCTGGCACCTGGCATTTTTCAATGACGGGAAAACTGCTGAGCACGTGTCCTTTAATACCATCGTCATAGGTAGGCATTGACACTAGTGCATGTGGATTGATTGAAGAAAGCCTCTGACTCTAGCAGTGACTGACTTGGACACAATACTCCAGCTGGGGCCGAACTAGTGTTTTATATAGGTTTAGCATAACGTCCTGGCTTTTGTACTCTATGCCTCTATTTATTTATGATTTATGATTCATACCATTCATATTGTATAATTTGTATCAGTCAGTGCTGGTCCATCTCCAGAAGTCATGCTTTCATCCTCAAGCCACAAACGATTTTCTCTACTGTTTAGAATTTTCTGATAAATTTGGCCATAATCAGTTTTGTGTATTAAACATGCAGAGAACCACTGGGCATTTGAGATATTTTATAAACTTCACTGATTATAATTATGCCTTTCAGCAATTACTGGTAAGTTCCAATTCAGTGCCCATTGAGACTTGGCAAAGGGCAGCAATCAATGTAATGCTCAGTGGCACTCATTGAGACCAGACCAGTTCGTCCTTGAAGGGGTTAGTGTAGCCTCTTTTCACTATGCCCAGTACCCAGAAAGACTTTAGTTGGTCGTTCATCCCAGTGCTTTTTGTGCAGCCTTCCTGTGCCCAAAATGTCTGCCATGTTTTACCTACATTACAACAGTCGTTGTATTTCAAAGTAATTCATTGTATGGGATGTTTCTGAGAGGCGTGATACGGTCTTACAAACTCAAGTTTCTTCCTTCCTATGATTGAGATGGCGGGTGATTCTCCCTCAGGCCTTTTCCAGCGCTACTGTGAAAGGACAATAGGAAGCACCAGGATGAAGGTCTGCAGTGACTCTCCTTCCATATTTATTGCCTTCCTGTGAGAAGACCTGGCTTCCACACAGAAGCAGAGCTGAGATTGGGGACGCAGTGTACCTGGGGACTGTGGCGTCTGCCGATTGAATGCAGTGTGTCACTGCACCATCCGTTCGGTCTTCATTTAAAATAAAAGTAGAAAGTACTTTCATCCCTTTCATCTTTTGATTTAAAAAGAAATCCTCTTGAGCACCCATTATCCAGCCAATCCTGCCTCCTTCTAAATCGGCCAGATTCTAAGACGGAGCAGTTAGCCGTATCTCCCCTGTTGCCGTGAGTGACGAGAAACAGTCAGGAGGCCGATAGGCAGCCTGGTTAACTTATTCACAGGCAGAATCCCACACCTGGAGTTGGAGTGATGGATGGGAGGAGGGATAATATTCTGCTTTAAACAAATTTAAAGAATGCTGTTAAAAGCATTAGCGATGAAGTCGCAATATTGTCAATTCTGCTCCCAAAAGTGTTAATCAAGCTACACAACTTCTTTAAATGAGGTGTAAAACAAATTACCTTCAATATTTCTTTTAAAAAGGGCTTGAAGGCTTATGTTAGAGTCCATATTCACGTTGACTGCACCCAATAAATAATTAAGTTGAAATTCCATGGGGGTCTCCTGATTGTCCGCCATAACTTTGAGAGAAGATTGGGACAACCCCTGTGGAAATTCAACCCCAATGTCTTTAGGTACAGTAATGACCAAGTACACTACAATGTTCTCACAGTCTAATACCGCCCGGTAATAAATTAGTTGTACAGCAGAGCCTCCATTATTCATGGTCCAATAAACCTGATTACCTGCCAGAATATTGGCGGGATGAAACCCAGCCCTCGATGTCACTTCATAGAACAGCACACTACCAGTCGAGCCCTGTCCTGACCTCTTAGCCAATTAAACATTAAACTGAGGCCCCGGCTGCCCTCTGAGATGCACGTAAAAGATCCCGTTGCACTATTCGAAGAAGAAGAGAGGAGATATCCCTGGGGTCCTGGCCAACATTTATCCCTCAACCAACATCACTAAAACAGTTGCGCTGGTATTATCTCATTGTTGTTTATGGGACCTTGCTGTGCGCAAATTGGCTGCTGCGTTTCCTACATTACAACATTGACTATGCTTCAAAAGTACTTCATTGGCTGTAAAGCGTTTTGGGATGTCCTGAGGTCGGGAAGGCTGCTATATAAATGCAAGTTCTTTCTTTAAAGATTGAATTCTGTTTGTTATTTGTAATGTGCTTGTCTACATTGTTAGACCTTCAGCTCCACTGTGCCACACGTGAAAGGCCAACATTTGGTGAGTCTTCATGATCTGCCAATTTCCATTATCCCAGAAGGGGAATCCCTTCCATAATGAAGTTTCCACCAAAGTAAGGTTTGCCTGACCTAACAATGTGCTTTCTCAAAATGAAAATCTAGTATGATTCTAAAGGTTGGGTTGTTTACAGAGTCTGTGGTGGAGTGTCCACGAAATTGTCATGGAAATGGAGAATGCGTTTCTGGAGCTTGTCACTGTTTTCCTGGATTTTTTGGACCTGATTGTGCGAGAGGTACGTGGAAAGAACTGTTTAGAATTTCAAGCCTTTTGTTTGTTATCCACAAGAACAGGAGACTGTGCACACACTGGGAAGTGGAGCAATTCTGGGAATGGTGTAGAATAACCTGAGATATTGCCACTAGCTATGGTAGTAACCTACATGGCAGCATGTGAGTCTGCAACAGTAATCCTTGTTTTTTTGCTGGTTGGTAAAGAGCTTCATTTTTGAGGCTCCACCCAATTCCTCTCCTTCTTAGGCAGTCCCTCGGAACCGAGGATGACTTGCTTCCACACTAAAAATGAGTTCTCAGGTGACTGATGAGTCCAATGTGGGACCTACAGTCTCTGTCACAGGTGGGGCAGACGGTGGTTGAAGGGGCGGGTGGGTGGGGTGCTTGGGTTGACGTGCGCTCCTTGCGCTGCCTGCGCTTGGCTTCCGCTTGCTCCCGGCGAAGAGACTTGAGGTGTTCGGCGCCATCCCGGATGCTTCTCCTCCACTTTGTGCGGTCTTGGGCCAGGGATTCCCAGGTGTCGGTGGGGATGTTACACTTTTTCAAGGAGGCTTTGAGGGTGTCCTTGAAGCGTTTCCTCTGCCCAGCTGGGGCTCTCTTGCCGCGCCGGAGCTCCGAATTGGGAGTCTTGTATCGGGCATGTGGACAATGTGACCCGTCCATCGGAGCTGATCCAGCGTGGTCAAAGCTTCGATGCTGGGGATGTTGGCCTGAGCAAGAACACTGACGTCGGTGTGCCTATCCTGCCAATGGATTTGCAGGTGGGGCACCTTTGAGGCTCCACCCAATTGAAGTTCATTGAGAAATGCTGCAAGTGTTACAGAAAAGAATTGTGGAGTCATTTGATTGAAGGAAGATTTGATATCTGTTTATTTGCACATTTCATTGCTGTGCTATTCCCTCCCTGGTGCTGACATTCTTTCATTTCTGTTGTACAGCAACATGTCCAATATTATGTAGCGGCAATGGCCAGTATTCCAAGGGACGCTGCCTTTGTTACAGTGGCTGGAAGGGAACGGAGTGCGATGTGCCCTCGTCCCAGTGCGTCGACCCTCTCTGCGGAGCGCACGGCATCTGCATCATGGGCTCCTGTGTTTGCAACTCAGGTTACAAAGGAGAAATGTGTGAGCAAGGTATGGCAAAATCCAAGTGCAGTAAAGTTACAGGCACCATCCTGTTGGAAATGAATTCAAAGTGTAGAAGTGGCATGACACACTGAGGTACTGAGATAGAACCTCTGATCAGTAAAGTTCATGAATGACTGCTTAATGCGCTTGCATCACATGCCTGTGCATGCTATTTTTATGCAGGCATTAACCTGTTTCGTTTGAACACCTTCCTAACAATAGTGCACACCGCAAGGTAGCAAAAGTGCATTGTGATTGGATATGGACTTCTCCGATTTGGAAGTTCTACGGACTCTAATTAAATACCTTCATACAAGGTAGATTCTAATCAATGAAGCTCATGTCTGACCCACCCCTAAAATAATATATATATTTGTGTGTGTATCTGCTACAGAAGGTTCATAGGTATTGTCACGGAAATGTTTACTTGATCACGAGAGGATGTTGCATTTTGGCATCAAGTGAGCTTGTTTTTGCAAAGGGAAATTGCATAAATCAGCACCCCCGCCCCCCCCGGAAAATCTGACTAAAGTTCAGCAACAATCCTCTGCGATTCTGAGAGTAAAATGAAAGTCCGCTGACATAGTTAAATGCAAACCTCATTCTTTTCAGTTGTCACAAGCAGTTTCTTGGCTCCATGATGGAAGGAGCCATTTTATAATTAGCCTGTGATTTTTGTCAGTTTTGACATGGTTGAGTTTGGCTAAATAGTCTGTTTCTTTATTTCTCTACAAAGGCAGTGCTATCTCGCTGAAGCATTTACTGTCCCTTCCTCTCACAGAATAAATCACAGGCTAATTTTATTAAATTACTGAGTTTTCCCTTTAAGAAGTCTATAGTGTGTCAGAACAATAGAGGAGCTATTACACTAAGTGGATGTATGCTGTAGGCCATCAAATAGTGGGAAGGAGTTAGAGGAGCAAATTTGCAGGCAAATTACAGAAAGGTGCAGGAACTACAGAGTAGTGATAATGGGGCACTTTACTTATCCTCAAATAGAGTGGGTTAATAGCAGCATAAATGGCAAAGATTAGGAGCAATTCCTGAAATGTGTACAAGAGAACTTTCTTGATCAGTATGTTTCCAACCCAACAAGGAAGGAAGCAGTGCTGGATCTAGTTCTGGGGAACGAAGTGGGGCAAGTGGAGCATGTTTCATTGGGAGAGCATTTGGGGACAGTGATCATAATAGGAACAGGAGTAGGCCATTTAGCCCTTCGAGCCTCTTCCACCATTCAATGAGATCATGGCTGATCTGTGACCTAACTCCATATACCCGCCTTTGCCCCATCAGATTTAGAATAATATAGAAGAAGCAAGGTACAATCGAGCATTAAAATACTTAAATAGAGATGGGCTAACCTCAGTGAGTTGAAAAGGGATCTGCCCCAGGTGGATTGGAATCAAAATTTGGCAGGCAAAGCAGTAAGTGAACAATGGGAGTTCTTCAAAGATGAGATAGTTTGGGTTCAGGGTAGACACATTCCCATGATGGGGAAAGAAAGGGCTTCCAAAGCTAGAGTTCTCTGGATGACTAAGATATAGAGGAAAATGGAGGCTTATGACAATTTTAAGGTTCATAATACAGTAGAGAGCCAAGCTGAATATAGAAAGTACAGAGGAGATGTAAGAAATGGAATAAGAAGGGAAAGAGCGAGTATGAGAATAGAGTAGCAGCTACAGTAACATAAAAGAGAATCCAAAAGTCTTTCAGAAACATATAAATAGTAAAAGGGTTGTCAAAGGAAGGCTGGGCCAATTTAGGACCAAAAAGGAGATCTTCTAATGGAGGCAGAGGGCATGGCTGAGCTACTAAATGAGTTCTTTGCATCTGTCTTCACTAGAGAAGAGGATGCTGCCAATGTGGCAGTAAAGGAGGAGGCTGTAGCGATATTGGATAGGATAAAAATAGATAAAGCGGAGGTACTTAAAAGGTTGAGATGGGATGCATCTTAGATTACTGAGGGAAGTAAGGGTGGCAATTGCAGAGGCTCTGGCCACAATCTTCCAGTCCTCCTTGGATATGGGGGTGGTGGTGCCAGAGGACTGGAGGATTGCAAATGTTACAACCCTGTTCAAAAAAAGGGAGAGGGATAAACCCGGGAACTACAGGCCAGTCAGCCTAACGTCACTGTTGCGGAAACTTTCAGAGACAGTAATCCGGGACAAAATTAATTGGCATTTGGAAAAGTATGGGCTAATAAATGAAAGTCAGCATGGATTTGTTAATGGCAAATCATGTTTGACTAATTGATTGAGTTCTTTGATGAAGTAAAGGAGAGGGTTGATGAGGGTAGTGTGGTTGATGTTGTGTATATTGACTTTCAAAAGGCATTTGATGAAGTACCACATAATAGACTTGTTAGCAAAATTAAAGGCCATGAAATTAAAGGGACAATGGCAGCGTGGATACAAAATTGGCTAAAGGACTGAAAGCAGAGAGTAGTGGTGAACGGTTGTTTTTCAGACTGGAGGGAGGTATATAGTGGTGTTCCCCAGGGGCCAGTATTGGGACCACTGCTCTTTTTGATATATATTAATGACCTGGACGTGGATATACAGGACATAATTTCAAAGTTTGCAGGTGATACGAAAGTCAGAAATGTAGTAAACAATGAGGAGGATAGTCAGAGACTTCAGGAGGACAGAGCCTGGGGAAATGAGCAGACATATGGCAGATGAAATTTCACGCAGAGAAGTTTGAAGTGAATTTTGGTAGGAAGGATGAGGAGAAGCAATATAAACTAAATGGTACAATTTTAAAGTGGGTGCAGGAACAAAGAGACCTGGGGGTGTACGTACACAAATCTTTGAAGGTGGCAGGACAAGTTGAGAAGGCTGTTAAAAAGGCATATGGGATCCTTGGCTTTATTAATAGAGAAATAGAGTACAAAAGCAAGGAAGTTATGCTAAAGCTTTTTAAAACACTGGTTAGGCCTCAGCTGGAGTATTGTGTTCAATTCTGGGCACCACACTTTAGGAAGGATGTCAAGGCCTAGGGAGGGTGCAAAAGACATTTACTAGAATGGTACGAGGGATGAAGGACTTCTGTTATGTGGAGAGACTGGAGAAGCTGGAGTTGTTCTCCTTAGAACAGAGAGGGTTAAGAGGAGATTTGATAGAGGTGTTCAGAATCATGAATAGTTTTGATAGAGTAAATAAAGGGAAACTGTTTCCAGTGGCAGAAGGGTCGGTAGCCAGAGGACACAGATTCAAGGTAATTGACAAAAGAACCAGAGGTGACGTGAGGAAACTTTTTATTATGCAGCGAGTTGTTTGATCTGGACTGCACTGCCCGAAAGGGTGGTGGAAGCAGATTCAATAGTAACATTCAAAAGAGAATTGGATAAATACTTGGAAGAGAAGAAACATTATTGGGCTATGGGGAAAGGGCAGGGGAAGTGGGATTAATTGGATAGCATTACCAAAGAGCTGGCACGGGCACGATGGGTCGAATAGCCTCCTTCTGTGCTGTATCATCCTATGATTTAACGCAATGAAACACACAGGGATTTCACCCTTTCCATTGTCAGAGGTGAAACAGTTAAATTTAGCTTCATATAGAAGGTAAGTAGATTGACAGATAACACATGGTGCATGTAATCTCCTGGACTGGTTTCCATCACTTGAGGGGGGTCGGAGAGGGATTTTCCATTGTATTTTTTCCTTTATTTGTCCTGTTTTTTTTTGTTTTGCCTCTCCCAGGAGATTACACGACCGTGGGTGGGTAGGAAGTGTCTAGTCATGATGCTCCAGCCATCATGAATGTGGGGCAGGCTTGATGGACCAGCTGGTCTTTCCTTGCTCATCACTTTCGTATGTTTGTTTGCATGTTCTGATTTCAGATTCTCTATTTTGTTCTCCTGCATTGTGCATAGCCAACATTTGACGTCCTTTGTTTCATTTACCCACACATCATCATATATCTGTTCTTCTGCACATCCATTGGTGAATGTCTGCTTTGTGTGCACCAGAATGCAGTGCTAGAGAAAACCTTCCTGAATAGGCCATGATGCAAACAGGGGAAAAGTCGAGGTGCCACCCCTTTTAAACATTTCTCCCACAGCAACCTCTCAAACCCTGTGAACCTTCCTTACTGTCGACTCCCAGTTATTGCCTCTTTTTGTCCAACTGCTGGCAGCCGTATCCTCCTGTCGTTGCACAACCAGGGAAATAAATTCCTCAAACTTTATTAGTTCTTTCCTCAATTAGTCCTGTTTTCTGTCATTCAAATTATCTGATTTAAACCTTGCAAGTTCCTGCAAAGCTCTTATCGTATTTTTATTTTTACCAATTTCTGTTCTTTGGTGAAAATGTGCATCAATCACTGGTGTTACTTTGCTTGTCCCAAAGACCAAGGAGGTGGTTGGATTCAAATATTGCACAGCCTGCTATCAGGTCTTTCCAGAAACTAATGGCCGCCAATGTTGTCCGCATTATCTTTCCACATATATTAACTTCTTGTGGCGTGCTGCCTACTCTCAGCTTTTGAACAGGACTCCGCACAAACATCTGAAACACTCTCAAAATGATCCTGGAAGAATGATGGCATTTCTCAGTCCTTCATGCTTAAGTCCAGTTCAAGCGCAGGCACTGTAGGACATAAAGTCTAGAATTTCGGATCATGCTGCTTTAAAACGCTGGCAGTCAGACTCTGAATCCACTCACAGTGGTGAATCCTGCAAGTTGCCAGAGCGACCTTGCTCAACACTGTCTAATCCTAGCTGGGCCACATTAGTCACTGCAGTAATAAAGGATTTTGCTCAACCTTGACTTACACTTTGTGAGGCTTTAAGCACAGATGTCTTGGGGCCCCTTGAACATCGATCAGCAATTATAATATCTTCATGTGTAATTGCCACAGCTTTTTGTACAAATTATTCAGATCTGAAACCTATAATATAATTTTGAACTGAATAAATGAATATTGCTGTAGCATTAAGACATTATTTAACCTATAATGGACACCTCCCTGGAAGCTTGGTCTCCATTCACTCACCACCTGGTATGTCCTCAGTGCACTTGAACTCAAACTAGAAGCGGTGGTTGAAATTTTCCAGAATCATATGTTCAGTACCTGTACCTTAACCATACCATAAACCAGGCTGCCTCATACAGTTTCCCAACACCGGGATACCACGGTTATTGGGGTCCATGCTGCATGGCCTCTTGGCTGTATACTGAAGGGGCTGTGCTTTCTGTTGCTGAGTATACATTGCCTCTCTGTTTGCTAAGTATTCTCTTGGTCGCTAGCTGGGATGCGGTAGGCTGCTGTCCTGCTCTCCAGACTCTGCCAGCCACTCTGACTGATCCATCGCAGCTCCTGCCAATCCACTATTTTACCCGAGGCAATCTCCTTCAATAAACTTTATTAATCACACTTTGTGTGAGTCCATCGACTTAGCTCATGGCATCTGCCAGTGCCAAACAGCCGCAGCTTCTTAACGATGGTCTAGGAAAGAACTACCATAGCAACCACAACGCCCGTAAAGGATGTGTATGCAGCACTGGCCTAAAGTTGACCCTGTTCCTCTGTGGGTTTGGTCAGGGTCAGAATGCCGACATGGACTTTGATATCAAGGTTGATCGGCCCATCCTCATACTCACAGCTATTGGCTCTATTGGGTGCTGCTGATCAGTGAGACATATATTGCCCTTAAGGAAGGATCCACAAGATTGGACACTTGTGTAGGCTATTTGTAGGGTAACCTACAAACGAGGATGTTGGTTCACCAAGCCTGTTGAACCGAGTTCATCCACTGAGTAGCATATACTAAAGTTGCTCACCTCTGTCAGAG
The DNA here is from genome assembly GCF_052327205.1 of Somniosus microcephalus. Classification (NCBI taxonomy): domain Eukaryota; kingdom Metazoa; phylum Chordata; class Chondrichthyes; order Squaliformes; family Somniosidae; genus Somniosus; species Somniosus microcephalus. The sequence continues at coordinate 49,237,982 of NC_140987.1, forward strand.
ACAACTTACTTTCAAATGTTAATAATGTTAGATGCGCTGCTAAGCCAGCGGGACAATCCATCAGCACGGTGGCATAGTGGTTAGCACTGTTGCCTCACAGCGCCAGGGACCCGGGTTCGAATCCGGCCTCGGGTGACTGTCTGTGTGGAGTTTGCACATTCTCCCCGTGTTTGCGTGGGTTTCCTCCGGGTGCTCCGGTTTCCTCCCACAGTCCAAAGATGTGCGGGTTAGGTTGATTGGCTATGATAAATTGACCCTTAGTGTTAGGGGGATTAAATACGTGGGGTTATGGGGATAGGGTGGGATAAGTGTTGGTGTAGGGGTTACGGGGATCGGGTGGGATATGTGTCGGTGCAGGCTCGATGGGCCGAAATGGCCTCTATCTGCACTGTGGAGTTTCTGTGATTCTGTGATTCTGTGATCATGAAAACCCGAGAGGTAGGGGTGTGGTCTGCGGCCTAGGCGATCTTGCTCTGCATGCACTGCGGCTTCTCTTTGACCTATGGGATAAGCTTCTAAAGATTCATTTTAAAGAGAAGGTGCTTTTGGCGAAAGTTGTTAAGGTTTTTAAGTAGAAGCTTAAAGGCATGTCATATAAGACAATCTGGCAGGAACCCAAATGGAAGGCAAAGTCTTACAAATCCAATCTAAAAACCTAGGTAGATACACCAGCAAATATCCTCCTAGCTGGTTGGTACTTCATCCGCTCTGATCCAGCAGTGAGTCAGTGAGGGAATATTTTTTTCAAACCTGAAATGGCCAGAGGCCCAACACTTATCCGGAATTGGACCTTGGGCCCCATCTGGATAATTCTGATGAGCTGTGGGTGCCTGTCCGTCCTCCTGGATCAAGTTGTTGCCAGCAGCGGTTCTCGGGTAGATCCTGGGGGAGATGGGGTGGTGGGGACGCTGAGTGTAGGCTGACAGCGATCCACAGTAGTGCTGTGGAGCCATGAGAAGCACTCTTGATCCTCCTGGCTCCACATTAAGGTAAGTTAAAAAGAAAAAAACTTAACTTGTTCCCTTCATCTAACTGTTCACCTACGAGATCCTATTGGATGGAGCGACCAGGATCCTGGGGTAAATCCCTCCTGGCCTAAGAAGAGCAAGTTCTCAAACCTGCTGTAGATCAGCACCAACTGGCCATAAGTGTCCTCAACAGACAGAACGTGTTGTTGGGACTGAAAGGTCAAATGTATCCGAATGCTCTTAGGCTCTCCATTTAATAGCTTAGCTCTTGCGAGCAATGGTTTGGTAATGAATACACTGAGAACATGCAGGCAAACTTTCATCCTCAAATAGAAAAGCTTCAAGTTCTGGTGGCAGATTGTGATATTTCAGCTGTTCTTTATTAGCAACCTTCGCTTTTTTGAGGTCTGTCACTTAGTTTGTTAAACTGCAATTGCTGCCAGATGGAAAATGATTACCGCCTCAAGGAGGGAAATTCTGGGACAAACATCTAGTGGTTTCCAGGCTTGCCAGAGATGCCTGGAAGCTTTCACTTGTATAATTGTCAGTCTTATTTCCAAATGAGGCCTCCCAGGGATAGATCGTTGGTCACTTTTTTGGGGCGAGAGGCTGGCAAAGTCCCTGGTGAATAGAATGCCTTTTTGTGTGCTGGCACTCTTAGTGCAGTCCTGAGCCTCAATCCAAGATTTCCTCCAGAAATTGATTCCTCGGTCTCCAGAAACCATGGCGCCAAAGTTTGAAAAGTCTTAACGCAATCCCGTCCTTCCTGTCGGGACAGGAAATGCCATTATTATTGACGTTTGTACAACTTGGCCTTCTGCACAGGCAGCACCACGAATCTTCCCTTTGTTTCATTCGCTAACAAGGCTGAGGTAAACCCATCACCATGCAGCAGGTGGTAACATTCTTGGTGTTATCCCACAGCTGACCATTAACCTCTTGGCAAGGCAAAGACTAAATCGGCGTTTGTTATCGGCGTTTCTGGTCTGAGTTGGATATTTTTTTGTCAGCTCCCTATTTGGGAAGACATTCAGATGCAGTAACCGGCGTGCATTTACAAATTGTTATTTTCTTGATCTGTGCGCTGTGGCTGATGCACACGTTGGTGTTTCTGTGCGCAAGCTGGCCTGAAAATGACACTGGTAGCTATTCAAACCTGTTATGTACCAATTAGGTATAATTCATCTGCACGACGAGGATGACTAAATAAGGAACAGAGTTAGATTCCCTAGATTCAGTATCGGCTTCCTCATTCTTTGAACATAAATCATCCTCCACCTGCAAAGCTCCCTCCCACTTAGCACTTTGTGTCTCATTATTGGCGTGCGTAATTACCATCATCGTATTAATTTCGTGACTGCTACGTCCATCGATAGAGCTAAGGAGGGAACTCACAGCGAGGCCTTACAATCAGTGCTGGCCCGGTGAGATTATTGTGGCTTTTAGACAACAGCAAGTGAGAAGTCAAAAAGGTACCAAAAAAAACACAATACTGCAGATGCTGGAGATCGGAACTGAAAACCGAAGATGCCGGAAACACTCAGCAAGTCAAGGCAGCATCTGTGGAGAGAGCGAAGTAGGATTAATGTTTCAGGCTGGTGACCTTTCGTCAGAGGACAGTGTCCCACCAGCCCCCGCCCCCCCCCCGCCCCCCACATGTTTCTTCTAGTTATTTGCATGTGGATGACAAGCCACATTCGAGGAATGAGGAAAACCGTCTGCAAGGCAGATTATTTAACATCACTCACAGATAGGTGAGACGGGCTCTTCCACCGTTGCTTGAACTTCAAGACAACTAGTCCCATTAAGAAATGAGACGCGCCATTATTTTAAATGAGAGGCTTGTCAGTGGAGTAGAAAAACTGCAGCAGGCCTCAAATGTTCAGTGTTAGCAAGAAAGCAGAAGACAACGAAGGGGTTGAAGACTGATGGACAAGCATCCTAATCGTAGCTAACTAAGCTGCTTTAGTTTTTAGTTTGCTAAAAGCTGGGAAGTAACGTCCCCAAGACTGATTGCTGAGCAGAAATCTTCAAGCCCTTCTCCAAAATCATGTGTTTGCTGTTTCTTTCATTTCAAAGCTGCGTGTTCACCTGTTTAGTCCAGTCACTCGTATATATGAAATATATTGGGATAATTATTATAGAGAGATTAACGGGTAGCTGAGAGTGATTACAATGCAGTAATGTAATCAGGGAGTTCAGATGTCGTAAACCAAAGCTCAAGCGGTTTTTTAATTGTCGTCTGAACCTCAGGATTGCTGCCTTGTAATTACTCCAGGGTACCTGTTATTTTCTTGTGTGACACACTGTAAATTTTATAGAGTAGCTTTTTTTTCCTGTGATGTCCATTTCTGTGCAGCTGTGGCCGTCAGTAAAGCTGTAGACTGCTGCTAAACTGTGTCATTGATCAAATACCCAAAGCAATGGTTGACGAGAGTATCATTATTGCTACTAATTTGTAGAAAAATACCTTACAGTTGATTACTGGGAAATTCTGTCACTAATATCCAAGATATAATGAGCACTGGGTTTGAAGTCTAAAGTGAAGAATATCCCTTTTCCAATAACTTGTTTAGTGATGGGAAAAATGTCCTCTCGTCAATCTGGCTGTCCAAAAATTTGCTCGAAGGTTATGAAAACATTGCGGCTCCACCTTTGTGAAGACATTTAATATGTAAGGTACTGTAGTCCTGATAATGAGGCTGAATCATGTTTAAGATCATGCATCAGCCACTAAATGCCAGCCATTTTAATCTTTGCTGCTTGTCATTTTGATAAGTTCAAAGTAAACCATCCGGTGATCTCTATATACACATATCTCTATATATCTCCTGGTAGCAGCACTGTTATTAACTAGAATAAAAAGGCAATTAACCTTTTAAATAAAAAGAAAATTCCGATTAAATGTTTGCTGAAATTGTAAGAATGGGCAGTGGCCTTCCTGATTACTGGAGATTTCAGCCGAAGCTTCCAGCTGGATGAGGTTGGAAACCATTGAAACTCTTCAGCTTGGCGTCAGTCATGAACATGAAAACTAATGAAGTAGAAACAGAAAAGTAGGAGCAGAAGAAGGCCATTCGGCCCTTCGAGCCTGCTCCACCATTCAATATGATCATGGCTGATCCTGTATCCCAATACCATATTCCCGCTCTCTCCCCATACCCCTTGATGCCTTTTGTGTCTAGAAATCTGTCTATCTCCTTCTTAAATATATTCAGTGACTTGGCCTCCACAGCCTTCTGTGGTAGAGAATTCCACAGGTTCACCACCCTCTGAGTGAAGAAATTTCTCCTCCTCTCAGTCCTAAATGTCCCACCCCATCCTGACACTGTGACCCCTCGTTCTGGACCCCCCAGCCAGGGGAAACATCCTCCCTGCATCCAGTCTGTTTAGCCCTGTCAGAATTTTATACGTTTCAATGAGCTCCCCTCTCATTCTTCTAAACTCTAGTGAATACAGGCCTAGTCGACCCATTCTCTCCTCATACGACAGCCCTGCCATCCCAGGAATCAGTCTGGTGAACCTTCGCTGCACTCCCTCTATGGCAAGTATATCCTTTCTGAGGTAAGGAGACCAAAACTGCACACAGTACTCCAGGTGCGGTCTCACCAAGGCCCTGTACAACTGTAGTAAGACATCCTTGCTCCTGTACTCAAATCCTCTTGCAATGAAGGCCAACATACCATTTGCCTTCCTAACTGCTTGCTGCACCTGCATGTTTGCTGTCAGTGACTGGTGTACAAGGACACCCAGGTCCCTTTGTACATCAGCATTTCCCAATCTATCACCATTTAAATAATACTCGGCCTTTCTGTTTTTCCTACCGAAGTGGATAACTTCACATTGATCCACGTTATACTGCATCTGCCATGTATTTGCCCACTCACTCAACTTATCTAAATCGCCTTGAAGCCTCTTTGCATTCTCCTCACAACTCACAATCCCACCTAGTTTTGTGTCGTCAGAAAACTTGGAAATATTACATTTGGTTCCCTCATCCAAATCATTGACCCAAGCACTGATCCCTGCAGTACCCCACTAGTCACCGCCTGCCACCCCGAAAAAGACCCATTTATTCCTACTCTCTGTTTTCTGTCTGTTAACCAATTTTCAATCCATGCCAGTATATTACCCCAAATCCGCTGTGCTTTAATTTTGCACACTAACCTATTATGTGGGATTTTATCAAAGGCGTTCAGTAAATCCAAATAGACCACATCCACTGGTTCTCCCTTATCTATTCTACCAGTTACATCCTCAAAAAACTCCAGTAGGTTTGTCAAACACAATTTCCCTTTCACAAATCCATGTTGACTTTGTCTAATCCCGTTGATATTTTCTAAGTGTCCTGTTATCACATCCTTTATAATAGACTCTAGCATTTTCCCTACTACTGATGTTAGGTTAACCGGTCTGTAGTTCCCTGTTTCTTTCTCCCTCCTTTTTTAAATAGTGGGGTTACATTTGCTACCCTCCAATCTGCAGGCACTGTTCCATAATCTATAGAATTTTGGAAAATGGCAACCAATGCATCCACTATTTCCAGAGCTACCTCTTTTAGTACTCTTAGATGCAGATTATCAGGCCCTGGAGATTTATCAGCTTTCAGTCCCATAATTTCTCCAGCACTATTTTTTTACTAATACTAATTTCCTATAATTCCTCCTTCTTACTAGACCCTTGGCTCCCTAGCATTTCTGGGAAGTTATTTGTGTCCTCTTCCGTGAAGACACAACCAAAGTATTTGTTTAATTGCTCTGCCATTTCCTTGTTCCCCATTGTAAATTCTCCCATTTCTGACTGTAAGGGACCTACATTTGTCTTCACTAATCTTTTTCTTTTTACATACTTGTAGAAGCTTTTACAGTCCGCTTTTATGTTCCTTGCAAGTTTACTCTCATACTCTATTTTTCCCCTCTTAATGAATCTATTGGTCCTTTTTTGCTGAACTCTAAATTGTTCCCAATCCTCAGGCTTGCTACTTTTTCTGGCAACTTTATATGACTCCTCTTTGGATCTAATACTATCCTTTAATTCTTTTGTTAACCATGGTTGGGCTGCTTTTTCTTTTGTGTAACAGCAGCTAAAATGAAGATAAAGAGTCTGGAAATGGTGGCAATCTGAAATGCTGGCAGTAGACAGCACGTCCACCAGCATCTGTAAAGAGAATAGACAAGTCAACATTTTTGATGCAGACGTAGGATTTATCCCTAAAAGGTGAACTTTTCCCTTTACAGGTGCTGACAGACCTCCTGTGTGTTTCCAGAATGTGCAGCTTTTACATTCAATAACTGGTGCTTCTTCCTTTTAGCCTTCAGTCAGTAGAATCAATTCCTCTATGGAGTGCTCCGTTATCCATGTTGAGGAAGTTAATGCTCTCCATAATATAGGCACTCTGAATTTGTGCTCGAATGCAACACACCAATCCTGCCCAAACACTTGCGGGTATGTTAAAGTAACTTGAGCGAGGCAGAATGGAGCTTTTGCTCCGATCTAGTGGCCCTGTCGAGCGTGGCCCCCTGGAAGAAGATCTCTTATCAGTCACAGATACGACATGACCAACTGACCTGTAGGAGTTCTGTTTTTATTGGATGAAAGCAACCAAAAGACAGCACAGTGCCAAAATGTTGCTCTTGTAAGCGGTAGGAGTTGATTTAAAAATTGGGAGGGTGGAGATGTCTGTGTGGACGGGTTGGGAATGAAGAGTAAGTGAAATGAATGAACATTCATAAAGCATAAAAAATAGGAGCAGGAGTAGGCCATACGACCCCTTGGGCCTGCTCTGCCATTCAATAAGATCATGGCTGATCTTCAACCTCAACTCCACTTTCCCGCCCAATCCCCATATCCCATGATTCCCTTAGTGCCCAAAAATCTATCGATTTCAGTCTTGAATATACTCATCGACTAAGCTTTCACAGCCCTCTGGGATAGAGAGTTCCCAAGATTCACAACCCTCCGCGTGAAAACATCTCTCCTCATCTCAGTCCTAAATGGCTGACCCTTTATCCTGAGACTGTGAGCCCTGGTTCTAGACTCTCCAGCAGTTCTGTGCACAGTGAACTTGACAGATGCATGGATAGATTTTCAACTTGGGAATGAAAATTGAGCGGGTTCTATACGGGTAGCCGATCCGCAACACCAGTTTTACACCTGGGCGGTAAGTTGAAAATCTCCCCCATAAGAGTTGGCTTGTATAATTAGACAGTCAAGAGCAAATGTTTGCTTCAAATAGCTGATAACCAGAAGTGAGGCTTTGATTTGGCCAAAGGTGATTTGCTTGAACTAAATGGGCATAGAATGTCAGTTGTCATGTAAGCTGCTGTTGTGCCATTTTGCTTATTTCTTTCAAAATGTAAGGTTTCCAAATAATAGAGAAGGTTTGCCTAACTGTCCTGGAAGTGAAAACAGTTACTGAAGGAAGTCTGCACTCGTTGAGCAATGATCTTCACTTTGAGATGAGAAAACAATGAGAAGACATCAATGTTTTTCCACCTCACAGAGTAAAACATTGCCTCAGTCAAATATATTGATACTCTACTATCATGGACTGTAGTCACTCAGTCAGTAGGAAGAACTGACAAGATAGCTGATTCTGGTAGATTATGATGACAAATGGTCACTTTTTTGTTCTTCTGTCATAATCATGGTATTGAGGAAGATGTTGTGAAAGATCAGTTCATTTTTCAAGTGCAAAATCCAATTTCCCTACCTCAGAAATATTGATTTTATTGATCTTTGTTCATACAGTAACGTAATTAGGGCTGAAGAGATTAAATTTTCAGGTCGTTGACCCTACAAGTGTGAAATTTTATTGAGTCAAATTGTTAAATTAGATCTCATCATCTAAAGCACATTAAAGTGAATTAGAGGGCCAGGTCTTGCCAGTCTCTGCTATTTCTCATCTCTTAGGCCAAAGGATGATTTCTTTTTTTCTTCCAGCGGACTGTTTCGACCCGACCTGTTCGAACCATGGAGTCTGTATCCACGGGGAATGCCACTGCAGTCCGGGATGGGGCGGTGCAAACTGTGAGAATTCGAAAACCATGTGCCCCGATCAGTGCTCTGGCCATGGGACCTACCTTCAGGAGAGTGGTTCCTGCACTTGTGATCCAAATTGGACAGGCACAGACTGCTCAGTGGGTTAGTAGACAGAGGATACCTTGCAAATCATCCCATAAGTGGTGAAATGTTGAGTGCCTTATTCCCCGAGGGTCTAATGCTGCAGTAACAGCAGCATACTTACTGAGTTACACAGTAACCTGGTGATGTCTAACATCAATGGATAGGTTACCTCAGCAAATCTATTTTTAATTTTGACGGTCTAAGCTGATTAGGAAATTCTGCCTTTTTAGAGGCAAAATGTTTGTGGTGTGCAGGCGAGAAACTTCTTTATAGAAACAGCAGCCAGTATAGAAACAGCAGCCAGTAAACAGTACGATTGATGTTCTTTCAAAGTGTGGGCTTCACAATAAAGACCTTCCTTTGGTTTCTTTCAACGATGTAATTTTTTTTTTTGCGATGATGCACCTTTTGAAAAGCCTTCCTCCTTTGGCTCAGTGGGTAAATTCACCGCCTGGCGTGCGACTGAGTCACACAGACGGCACCGCTCTCTTCTACTGGGCCTGCAGATCTCAGCTGGGACAATTGGCCTTGGGCCTCTGGGTTAGTGAAAGAGAAAAAAATGATTCAGCTTGGCTTCCTGGTCCTGATCACTGTCCAGTGAGCCTTGCTGGAATGTGTGCGAGAGAGACGGGATGAGGACAGAACCCATGTTCCCATTATTTTTTTCTTGGGTGCGCGGCCCCCCATTCATGCACGGTTTTTACCATTGAAAAGCCGGCTGCGTGGGAGATCCAGAGAGCCGCGCGGCTTAAAAGGAACATTGGAATGGACTGGCCTCGGGTGCAATGCCCTCTGTGGTTGAATATTCACCAGTTACTCTGTGTCAAGGTCCGTACATTGCAAATGGCTATTTGGCTAAGATACTGAAGGTCAGCTCCTGCCCACGGAACTGTACACCTGCATGATTCTTTGGGCGGAGTGGGAGTCTTTATTGTGAAAACAACACTGGTTTACTTTTCTCCTTATTAACATTAATACTCCATTCTGGCAACTTCTTGTATATAGACATTTCTGGCTTGCAAGCAAGGTGTTCCTGGCAATGTCACCGTAAGTCATCTTTGTAGTCGCTGTTTTCAAATCTCCACAAGCTACTGAATCTATCAAAATTCCATTACGGGAAAACATCTGAGTCTAACCCCAATTCTGTGTTATTTCAAAGCAGCTTTTTCATTCAGTTTCAGTAGATGATGGTAAACTAGGAGGTGACTAGAATATTTATTTTTATCAGCAATTCCTTTTTGTTCAGCATGCTTCATAAAGTTTCCATTTAGATGCATCCTTCAAAGGTGCTGTGTCATGTTAATTGTCAGCCATGGCTCAGTTGGTAGCACTCCTGCCTCTGAGTCAGAAGGTTGTGGGTTCAAGTCCCATTCCAGAGCACAAAATCTAGGCTGACGCTCCAGTGCAGTACCGAGGGAGTGCTGCACTGTCGGAGGTGCTGTCTTTCAAATGAAACGTTAAACCGAGACCCCGTCTGGCCTCTTAAATGGATGTAAAAAATCCCATGGCAGTACTTCAAAGAAAAGAAGGGGAATTCTTCCTGGTGTTCTGGCCAATATTCATCCCTCAATCACCATCACTGAAACAGATTATCTGGTCATTATCACATTGCTGTTTGTGGGAGTTTGCTGTGTGCAAATTGGCTGCTGCATTTCTTACATTACAACAGTGACTACACTTCAAAAAATACTTCATTGGCTGTAAAGTGCTTTGGGATGTCCTGAGGTCGTCTTTCCTTCATTTCTGCGCTTGCATTTCACCATATACATTGACTGTAACATGCTCAACACATTCCCACGTACCACAATGTGGGTATAACAGTTTGGAGAAAAGACCCTCAGTAAAATTCCTCACAGCAATTTGCAGGATAAAGCAGAATAACCCTGCCTGCCTCTAAGCTGTTTGCTACAGTATTACGGGAAGGAGTCTGCTTTCAGGTCATGCTTGCTTTTGGGAGTCTTGACTAGTCAGTAGAAGCAACAGAGGAAAAAAAACGGTAACGTTGAAATTCACTGAATTTTAAAATAATATGCTTTAAAAATTTATCTCCATGTTCAGCTATGAACCTTTTAAAAAAAAAAAAAAACACACACACAAAAAAGGAAATGGGTGAAGGGAAACAAGTACAACAAAAGCCAATTACTGGGCTCAAGAAAGTTTAGTTGATCCCAACGCACTTAATTAATGCAAGAAATATCAATTAATCATAATGCTGCTCATTCAGCTGTCTACCTGATAAGGCTTCAGCTCTGAGGAACTTAAGCGGGGGTTAAGGCAGAAAATAAACATGTACAGTAAGTGATCCTCAGTTATAATAAAATATAAATCTTTCACATCCCTTTGTGCAGTGGAATTTTGGAAGGAGAACCTCTGAGCAACGCGGATTGCGATTGGTGATTTCTACGGTTGCCATGGTGTTCTTCATGCTGGCCTTGCATCTTGTTTCTTTTTGTGTTGAATTGTTTGTCACTTAATTCCAGGTTTTAACTGTCCAACTTACAGGGTTTCTTGTTTCGTGCGTGTGCTGGCAGTAAATGGAATTTTAGGAGTTGGTAAATTAGGTGACATAATTCAGTGGTCCTCAAACTTGAAACTTTCCAGGGGCTCCACGATCAAACGTAATTTCAAGCCTGCTCCTCTTTATAAAACCCACCCTGCGAATTATTCTCAACGGCTGGGCCCGCCTCCTCATAGAGGCTCACAGCTCTCACTCAGTTTGCAACGAGCGCTCCCTGCAAGTCGAGCCGATGCCGCGACCCTGTGCCATCCTCCAGACGCGCGATCAGGGCGCCTGCGGGACCCTTCAAACACGTGCCTGAACGTGTTCACCTAAACACGTACCATCCCACAGTGCAGCTGTTACAGAACGTGCCAGTGGGGACAGTACGGCGCTGAGTCGTGCTTCCAGCAGCATCCCAGCATGTGCGCGGGCGCTCGTGCCCTCACTCGCCTTGGCCAGCCTGCTGACGGCTTTAAAAATTGTCCAGCACTAAGTGGCTAATAGTGGCCATCTGTTGCTGCGGAGTACCCAGAATTGGTGTGAGAAGCAGGCACACCCATCTCACTGATACCTGTAAGTAAATACCTGTTTTCTTAAAAACATTATTAAAACACCCTTTACACGCAGCACTTTCAGATTCTGAGTATTATAATTTAGATGGGGGTCTGTGATTACTAATCCATTTGAAAAGGGGTCCTTCAACCAAAGAAGTTTAAGAACCACTGACATAATTTAACGTAAGGCAAGATTCTGAATGAAATACATCAGCCAAAAGCAAAACCTACTCCAAAAGGTACATTTATGCTGAGTTCCCATCGTATGATTTGCTTAAATTTTGGCTAAGTTTGTTGGATTTCTTTATCTAATGAGATGAATTGAGTGAGGTGTGTCGTGAGGTATCGGTCAATTTAAGGAGTAACTTAATATTGATTTATGGATGAGATACTGGATTGAGAAAACAAAAGGACAGGTTCCTGAGTCAACACGGTCTATCAGAGCCAAGTGCCAAGGCAGGGGGGCAGTAAACTGAGCAGAGCCTGGCCGTGCACCGGCATTCCTGTCGATTACACCTCCAATCAAATGTGAACAATTGTGGCTAATTAACAGTCATTTCGCCAGTAATATCTTCATTATGAGGCTTCTTTTGAATGCACCAGGAAAGCAATGACAGGAACAAGTTAATGGATGTATTATTCTGAACTAATATAGCCATCAATTATCTTCAATCCCATTTTTTCACATTAAGGTTTAAAAGAGAATCCGCTGTGGCTATGGGAGGAAATGCTGGCCTGTGCTAAATGGGTGGGTTCGGTATTGGATTGCTTGTTGGGCTCTGCACACCTCAGACAACAATTATTATCTATTTCAGCCCACCAGTTCGACGCAGGCCAGTTCCGACCATAGCTCCACTCTGGCATTTGTGTGACGCTTAAGTCTCCTGTGATGAAATTGATGCTGCCAAAACATTATTTGATCTTTGCACAGAAGACTGGCTATTAATTAGCTGTGCAATTTCACTTCAATTAAATGAACTTCAATTAATAAGTTTGTAGCGAAGGTTGACACAACTGTGCTTTAAGGTGGTGTGTTAAAGGCTGATAAACACCTTGGTGCTAATGAAAAATTGATTAGATTGATTCACAGGAGAAACAAGGCTCAGGATATATTTAAAAAAAACTTTCCCTCGCAAAGCCGAGTTAATATTTTGCTGTGCTGAGGTTAATCAGCCCATCCAAGGTCCTTTAATTGAAAGCTTGATTCGGAAGAGAGGGGAATGTATGTATAAAGAAGTCATTGGAAGGAGTACAATGAACAGGCAGTGCGTTCCCTGAGCACCACAGCAGACTGCAACTGATGAAGCTGTGGCTAATCCCACTTGTGTCGGATAGATTTTTCTGATCATTGTTTGCTGCAATAAGGGAATGCAGCCCAGTTTATATTGAAACTTTTTTTTAATCATTCGGTTCAACCCTTGACTTTGCTTTCATTGCCCCGTGACTGCTGCATGTTATACGACATGGAGCTGATCTGGCTACCGTGCTGTGCATGCCAAAATGCTTCCCGGAATGGTCCCAACCATCAACTTTAAAATGACTGTCGCGTCATTGGTTCACACGCAGCTCTGTGTTCAGTTGCAGTAGGACCCCAAGTCTGCTAGTTTCACGTCCCGTGTAGGGTAAGAGGCCTACACAATAATGAAAGGCTCTCGCACGAGTTTACACATTCTTTGGCAGATTGAAAATCCACCAGGCCTCTGATCACGAACAAACCATCCAACAGGCCCTACAAAAACTATTCAAATGCTCCCCAAGACTTCTCTCTGGTAAAGATTGTAGTGGAGAGAACTGGACCGATTTTAACTGCCTGCACCCGGCGGGAACAGGGCAGTAGCTAGTGCTCCAATCTACCCACCACCATTTTTGTGGGGCTTTCAGAAGAGCAACCCAGGCGCCTGCATCCTGCAGACAGGAGCCTCATTGTTCAAATCGGGTTCCTATGACGTCAACAGGACCCTGGTATAATTGTTGTACCAAAAAGAGCGGAAGTAACGTGCCTTGCTGGGCCCACCCAGTAGTACTGGCACGGCAACCAGCCACCTACATACCTCTCTCATTCAGGTAACACCTGGGAGGAACACTAGGTTAGGTTTAGGTTCAAGAGTTCAGACATGGCAAGAAGCAGTAGGCATCTGCACACAGTATGGGTTTTATATAAAAGAAAATATGGTAGCGCTAAAGCTGTGCGTTCAAACATTTGCCAAGAAAATCGACTTGCGTCCAAAACGGCTCCAACGCCAGTCCACGCTGGCCTGAGGCCCTAGGCATGTTCATAAGAAGTCGCAGAACCTAAGAATTAGGAGCAGGAGTTGGCCGTACGGCCCCTCGGCTTTGGCTCTCATTTAGGTGTCGCTGTCGAGTTGCGAGCTGCAGCTCACTGGCTGGGGAGGGTGGGAAATCGTCCAGCTTATGCACTCAGACGGTCGGGTCTTGTGGTGGGGGATGGGGGGGGGCTTGAACGCGATCGGCTGTGAGCCGTAGTTTTTTTGTGGGCCCAGGAGGGGAACTTTCCTGGTTCCCCTGGGTGCTGGATTACTAATCTGGGCACAAAAATCAAAACTGACCATTTCCTGAGCGGTCTCCAGCGGTCCCTTTAAAGATCGCTGGTCAGGTACAACTAGATGTTGCATGTGCTGCATTAGCTCCGCCCATTTGTTCTTGAATTTTGCATTCATGGTCCGACAAGCGGCCTCGGACCCTGATATCTAACGCCTGTTTTTGGTGGGCATCCTGGACGACCAATCAGGGTCTGATTGACTGCACCCATGTAGCTATCAGCGCACCTCTCAATGAGCCAGCAGCCTTTATGAACTGCAAATGCTTCCAATTACTTACCTAACCACCACCAGCGCATCCCGCAGGTCCGTGCCTGTTTTCCTGGCTGATGTCAAGATTTAATGCACCAATCCTCCATCCCCTTACTCTTTGACCCAGCGCAGCAAGTCAGAGGTGGGCTCCTGGCACCGAAGGGTACCCTCTTTATACCTGGCTCGTGGAACCCCAAGCTTGCCAGGTGTAAGGAAATACAACCTGAGCCATTGGACCACTCACGCCATGAGCGAGCAGACCACTGGACTGCTCAAACAACGCCACCGCTGCCTGGACTGGTCTGGGGGTGCTATCTGCAGTACAGCCGATAGTGTCATATATTGTGGTCATCTACTGCATTCTACACAACTTTGCAGTGCAACAGGGGGCAGCAAATAGAGCCTACACAGCAAGAAGACCTTCCACTATTTGATGAGGAAGACCCCATTGACGGCGAGAATGGAGCAGCAGGGCAGCAATGCCAGCCAGCAGCCATATCACTTTGGCAACAATCGATCAACTGTCGCTTCATCTGAACTACTCCTCCCCTCTCATTGCATTAACAGTCCTGAGCACCATCTCTTACCAGTCATTCTCACCTCCAGTCAAGTACTTCCAACCACTGACTAACATTGACATTAAGTTTCAGCAGGTACAATAGAGCCACCTTGCAAACAAAGTCACAATTTCCAATAGTGTGACTTTTTAATGGCTTACACAACGACCATCAAACAATATTTTTATCCACGTGTTGGCTCATAGTGCCTTTCTTAAGTGACCTTTTTGCTGCTGCAGTGGCTTCATCGTGGGTGATGGAAAGCTACTGATGCTCAGGTGATGAGGCATTGACACGCTTGTGGTCAGCGATCTCTAGGAGCTAGGGTCCATGAGGGCCCGGCTGCAGACCGCAGCATTTCAGCTGCTGCCGGGGCAGTCCGGCCCTGCTGGCTTCCCGGCACCATGGCGGGTGTTGGTTAAAGGGGGGTGGCGAGGGAGAAGATGTGCTGTCGTCCTGAGAGAGAGCGACATGTGCCACTCCCACTCCATGGAGCCGCAGCTCAGCATTCCCACTGATCCACAGGAGAGCAGACTGTCGGAAATCTGTGATGCGATTGAAGCCCCTGTCGGTTCACTTCCCCAGCCTCCCGAAGGTGACGGACATGGTGGCGCTCAGAGCCTGAGGGGTTTTTTTTGTTTATTTTTATGGGATGTGGGCTTCGCTGGCAATGCCAGCATTTATTGCCCATCCCTAATTGCCCTTGAGAAGGTGGTGGTGAGCCGCCTTCTTGAACCGCTGCAGTCCGTGTGGTGAAGGTACTCCCACAGTGCTGTCAGGGAGGGAGTTCCAGGATTTTGACCCAGCGACGATGAAGGATGGGCGATATACTTAAGTGGCACCAGTTTGAGCTTCATTCAAAGCTGCAAGAGATGATGGTGCAGATTGCCGTACAGTTGGCCTGGCTGCAGTGTCCATAGAGGCGACAACACGCTCCATGGTAGACTGCTGATAACTTGCGCATTGCGGACTTCTTTGTACTCTCAGACATGGTGTGGCAACTCCTAGGCAGGCTGGCCAGTACCGCGAACAGTCCACTGGTGCGTAGAAAGTAGTCATGGAACCTGATGTGTGTTTATGCCAGCTATTAACAAAATATGTAAATGTAAGCTTGTAATTGGTAAGAAATAATTACCATGGCTATTATGGAACAGGAGTATTTTTACAGCAAAATAATTGGGAAATGTTGACAGAAGAACATTGAGTGCAATATTTTTCTTTGCTCGTACCAACTCAGTTGTGCCACACACAAGCTTGAATGGTAGGTTGTTAAAAGCCTGATTTAGGGGAACTGACAGTGTTCTAATGCAGCACTTTGGATCATCATACTTGCACAAGTATTAATTGTGCATTGAGGAAATTCGAACGCGTTACTGACAATGCTGGGTCTATTTCTGCTCCACAGAAATCTGTGCCGTGGAGTGCGGGACACATGGCGTTTGCCTGGCGGGCGCCTGCCGCTGTGAGGAAGGCTGGACGGATGCAGCTTGTGACCAGAGAGCATGCCACCCTCGCTGCTTGGAGCACGGGACCTGCAAAGAGGGCAAATGCGAATGCAACCAGGGCTGGAACGGCGAGCACTGCACCATAGGTAGGTCCTTGGCAGAGGATAATACGAATGATGCCCATCTTGTACTGCAGAAATGCCTGCGGTGCAGTAATGAGAATATCTAGTGGTAACACTCATACTGTTTCTGATACCTGTACATGATTTGATTTGTCTTGTAAGAGAATTGTGTGGTGGAGTAGGGGGAAAGGTGACATTTTTCTTGCTGCCAATTTTCACGGAAAAGCTCATCAAAGCTACAAAGCGGGACATAAGTAAGACTATCTCCGGGGGGATTTTCTTCCCCTCTGTTCCTGTAAAATCAGGTATTCAGATGTCTATTCCACATAAAGTATTCAACACCATAGACTCAAAGTAATTCTTCCTTTGGCAATAATGATTGTGAAAGTAACCTTTAACCTCTGAGAAGGTACATCTGGATTATTATTCAAAGAAAGTGAGAGCTCAGGAAATAAATAAAAATGAGTGGTAAGTAAATTTAATCTATATATATAAAGCGGCTCTGTCCCGATGTCTGTCTGTCTGTCCGTTCTCTATACGTTTGAAAGTTACAGAGCGTACCGACGCGCGCGTCACCTCAAAAGAAAGCTTGCGATTCCGGACCGGTCATAGGCATATTTACGTTTCGGCCGGACAAAAATCCTGCCCGCGGTATCCGAAAAACGTTTAGCGTTCCGCTCATTAGCATCTCATTAGCGACCGTGTGACGTCGAGGTCGACCAATCGGACGGGCGCATGCCATCCTACAGTTGAGTGTCGAGTGACTCGACGATTAACCAATCCTACGCTTCGGTGACCTGACCGGTCGACCAATCGGTGCGTGTGTGGGTGGGCCTTATCCTTCTGAACCGAGATGAGTGGCCGTCATCTTGATTTTTCACAATTTTTTCCCCCACACTTTCTGTGTGTTAGGGAACTAAGGTAAATATTTTAATGATGTGTTAGGGAATTAAATAACAATTTAATAGGGGGGGGAGAGCCTCGGGAAATCGCGGGGGGGGAGAGAGCCTCGGGAAATCGCGGGGGGGGGGAGAGCCTCGGGAAATCGCGGGGGGGGGGGGAGAGCCTCGGGAAATCGCGGGGGGGGGGGAGAGCCTCAGGAAATCGCGGGGGGGGGGAGAGCCTCGGGAAATCGCGGGGGGGGGGAGCCTCGGGAAATCGCGGGGGGTGGGGGGGGGAGAGCCTCGGGAAATCGCGGGGGGGGGAGAGCCTCAGGAAATCGCGGGGGGGGGGGCGAGCCTCGGGAAATCGCGGGGGGCTCGCGCCGCCCGCACTGACCGCGCATGCGCCGCCCGCCCACAGCGGCCGTCCATCAGCCGCGCGATACGCGGGGACCTCAGCTCCGGACCTCAGGCGCTAGGCAGGGGGAGGGGCCGGAGAGAGGGACAGAGGGGAGTGGGGGAGGGGAGGGGTGGGGGTGGGCGAGGGGAGGGAGGGAGGGAGACGGGAGGGGAGGGAGGGAGGGGAGGGAGGGGAGGGGAGGGAGGGAGAGGAGGGGAGAGGAGGGGAGGGAGAGGAGGGGAGGGGAGGGAGGGGAGGGATAGGACAGGGAGAGGACATGACAGGGAGAGGGGGGACACACAGGGGCAGGGAGACCAAGCGCCCCAAAATTGCCCTCGCAACGCGGGGCTCCCCAGCTAGTACAGATATATAAGGAAACGTTTCTTTATTCAAGGAGTGATCAATGTTTGGAATAAGCTGAAAATAGATTTTTCTTGTGCCACTGGACCTGCCAGATGCAGACAAGCCCAGCAGTGTTGAGGTAATGCTGACTGTTCCACTTATTAAACCGAAGGCAGAAAGAGAAAGCTAGCACTGAAGACAGTGTATTGTAGGAAGCTACCACAACATTGATGCCAGGGCAAGTTTGGTAGTATAGGTGTTGTGGTGTACCTGGAGTAAATAAAGGCAGCCTGAGGAGCAGGAGACCAATTGTGGAAGGTTCAGGAGGGTGGGACTGGGCTACGAGCAGAATCTCCATATGTTGAAGTCTTGATGCATCAAACTTTTAGCCAGTCCCCCTTGGAACTCGCTATATCGAGACTTATTCGATCGCACCTCCCAAACCTGCGACCTCTACCACCTAGAAGGACAAGGGCAGCAGGCGCATGGGAACACCATAACCTGCAAATTCCCCTCCAAGCCACAAACCATCCTGACTTGGAAGTATATCGCCGTTCCTTCATCATCGCTGGGTCAAAATCCTGGAACTCCCTCCCTAACAGCACTGTGGGAGTACCTTCACCACACGGACTGCAGCGGTTCAAGAAGGCGGCTCACCACCACCTTCTCAAGGGCCATTAGGGATGGGCAATAAATGCTGGCCTTGCCAGCGACGCCCACATCCCACTAACGAAACAAACTTGTGCCTTTTTGTCTCACTGTCTTGATATTTGGTTCCATTGGCCCAGCATTATTCATAATTATTTGTTTTAAGCAGGCAATCTTTCTTTTAATAAACTAATAAGGTAAGTAGCAAAAACAAAAATAAAGGGAAAATGTGACGGTACACTGGTTATGTCAGAGGGAATTCAAAGAGTAATGGTTTTAACAATTTTGTAAAGGTGCTGAAAATCATATCCGTTATCACCATGACCTTTTGAGAAAGTTATGCCTGAGAAATTTACACTGGAATTTTTTTTCCTTCAATTTGCACAAATGTCTCTGAAAAGTCAGTCATTTCTGAGTCTGAATAACATGAAAGATCCTTTGCAAAGTGTGGTAGAGAATTGTGATTCAATCAAGATGGTTAAATCTACCATTTCAGCTCACAATAGCCCAGCAAGTTTGCTCATTGAGTAGCTGAGCCAAAATGCATTCAACATCCACATGCGTATACTTTGTATTCCCTGTTTTTGCATTTTGCACCAATCCTCATATATATTGGCCCGTATTTTCCATTCGCAGGCCTCCCGCGTGCGGAGGCCTGTGATCTGGAAAAATCTACGCCCTTACCTGAGGGCTCCTGGGACGCACACACTTCCGATCCTGGGCCTCTCTAAACTGCCGGTGTGCAGGGCCCACGTATCCCAGAGGCGCAGGCGGTTTGCAGCGTCCCTGGGATCACGTGGGCCATGGGGGGCCAATCAAAGAAGGGAATCTCCCTTCATACACTTGACAGGAAGACCTGCCAAATACTGTATATGAAAGGAGATCACCCCAAAACATAGTAAAACTTTAAATAAATTTTTTAAAAATCACATTTTTAAAATGACTTGATATTACAATAAATTAAATATTTGAATAATAATTTGAATAATTGAAAAAAAATAAAGTTTTTTACGGGGCAAAAAATAAACTTACCATTTTTTAAAAGTATTTTTAAATGATAAATCAGTGAAAACTTTTTTTTTTACTTTTTCAACTCTTATCCTGGTAAAAGCAGGCCTTACGCTTGCTTTTATCAGGCGCAAGAATTGTAAGGGTTTTCTGCGGGCGGAGGGTCTCCAAAAAGCGGAACTATCCACCCGCAGAGGCCCTTCTCCCGGGCAGCCGGAGGATCTGTCAAGACCATTCTTGACAGGTCGGAAATGCCGGTTTTCAGTGCATGCATGATCGGAATATCTGGGCCATTGCTTTTTAAGCCCCTAAATTATTTTCCCTATGTCACTTGCCCTGCATGGGCTGCTGCCGCTCCAACCATCTGTGTCCTACCGCTCCATGACTTTCAGTTGTCTGCATCCCCTGCTCAACATATTGAAAGTCCAGCGCACTACACCACTGTCTCACCCCATTGCCTATTGACAATACCATCACATTTAAGAGTAACATTTTATTTTTCTCCGCCCCAACCCTCCGTCTGCTGAAGATGTTCACTCCTTGCTTGGATGGCCTCCCATCTTCCACCCTCCATAAACTTAAGCTCATCCAATACTCTGCTGCCCGTATCCTAACTTGCACCAACTCCTGTTCACCCATCATCCCTGACCTACATTGGCGCCCGTTTAAGCAACGCCTCAATTTAAAAATTCTCACCATTGATTTCAAATCCCACCATGGCCTCACCCCTCCCTATTTCTGTAACCTCCTCCAGCCCTACAACCCTCCGAGATACCTGCGCTCCTCCAATTCTGGGCTCGAATGCATCCCTGATTTTAATCGCTCCACCATTGGCGGCCGTGCCTTCAGCTGCTGAGGCCCTAAGCTCTGGAATTCCCTCCTGAAACCCCTCCGCCTCTCTACCTCTTTTTCCTCCTTTAAAACGCTCCTTCAAATCTACCTCTTTGACCAAGCCCTGCCTTAACATCTCGTGGCTCGGTGTCAAATTTTGTTTGATAAAGCTCCTGTGAAGCACCTTGAGACGTTTTACTATGTTAAAGGTGCTATATAAATGCAAGTTGTTGTTGTCGTGTATTGTTACCCGGGTGCTGGTGCCCCTGATGCGTCGCCCCACCAGCCGTTGTTCATGTGTGAGCCTTGATGGTAAGTGTCGTCAGGTTGTTTGATTCGGGGGAGGAAGGACACAAACCGGAGCCAGGTCTTGTCTTCACTTGATGTCCACATATGTACACTTTCAGGAGCTGATTACTGATTAAGAGCAGGTACCAGAATCAAAATTTCCTCTCGCTAATCCAGGGGTACTCAAGCCAATTGTACTGAGATCAGTTAATGTTTTCATAGGACAGGGGATCAAACCTAGGACCTTCTTGAGCTACTGGATGGCCATTACCCATTGGGGAAATCTTAATAATATAACATTTGTAGCAGATCACTTTGTCGGGTTTTGGTGTGAAAGAACGAAAGTGGAGATTTCAATTTCATGAAATTCCTATTAGGAAAGGTAATACAAGGCTATTAGTTCCAGAATCATGGTAAGGAAACTAATGGGAGGTTTGGATGAATAGACCAGATGCTCCTCTCCTACCCAAAACATTAGAAGGTTACTAAAAGAATGAGTGGAAATTGAAATTTCAGTTGTAAGACTACTGAAAGGACTATCAGTTTCTGAATAGTACAGTCCAATCCATATTGCTCTGTAGCAGGTAGCAGGAAACAGGCAGATATACCTCTGAATGCATACGTGCTATTGCATTACCTGTCAACTCCTCTGGTGAGCTTCTTGTCATATACGTATGGCATTGCTGGGAAAGCCAACCAACATGCTCACAATGCTTTTTTTTAAAGAAATGTTTTGATTTAATGATAATCTTGTTCTGGCATTCACTTCCTGCAATGCCTTCAACACTGGCATGTTTATCGAACAACATTGATTTTCATATACGTGCATTTAGGCAATTCAAACAGGCACTTGCCTCAGGGAAATTCTAATTCATTTAAGCTGTGCGCAAAGGTGATGCTGGGGTCGGGGGGGGTGGTGAGCAGGGTGCGGGGAATACAAGCAGCAATCTGTTTTCATTCTAATGCTTCAATACAGTGGGGAACTGCATCATTATCAAATGCAAAGAGCTGATCTGTTTTGTTCCACGAAACTACAGCCGGCAGTGCTGAATGATCCATCAGTAACACATTAGTACATAGAGCATTCAGAAAAACGGTGCATCCTGCATGTTTTGAAATTATATGCCGGAGGTGTACGTAATTTTTTCAGTTGTCGCATTGTGTCCTTATTTCTCTTCACTTGAGATTGCTGTTCGGATACCTTGACATTTCCTATCAAGGCAGCAAGGAGAACCCTGACAGTGTAGTCAAAAGCTCTTAATTGGGATATCCTGGTTTGGATGAATTTCCTCATTTAACAGATAATTTCATTGAGCAGATTCCCCTCCACACCAGTTTAAGTATGATTGAGTCAATTGGTCAATGAGAAAATGTTCCCTGTGAAGAAGTCATCATTGCTTCCCCTCTCCCAATTAGTACTCAATCTGTGACAGTAACATTCGGCACAGTCAGTTGAGTAGAAGCTATGGCTTGGACTCCTTGGCCTAGAAATTGAGTTTGCGTTGTGCCAGGGCTTTAGCGCCGGAAGTTAGCGCCGGCGCTAAGTCCCTTTGCGCGCGCCAAAAATTCAGTAGCGCCGCGCCCAAACGGCTGCCGGCGCTACTGAAGGGTTTTAGCGCCTGAAAACTGGCGCAACGCACCGCATTGCGGCGCTATTCCGGCGCTGCGGTGCGGCAGGCTCGGGAAGTGCAGGCCTCCTCCTTCCGTTAAGGAGGAGCTGCCTGCACCCGGCCGCGGCCCGCGCAAATCTCCTCAAAAATGAGCCCGGCACCTCGGACAAGTGCCGGGCTTGCATTTGTTCCGGGGGCGGGGGGGGGAGAAGTCCGGGGAGGGAGCTGCGGGCAGGCGGCCGGCGGGGAAGCGGCCGGCCGCCGCGCCTCCTTAAAGCGCCGGCGCAGACTCCGGCAACACTCGTTTGCCGGAGTCTTAGTTGCGGCTGCCACTGGCGAGGCGGCCGCAACTGAATTTCGGCTTGGGGCCGGGTTACCACGGCAACCGGGACGCTGCGCACACCGATGACGTCATCGGCGCCAGCGC
Source organism: Somniosus microcephalus (assembly GCF_052327205.1). Lineage (NCBI taxonomy): Eukaryota > Metazoa > Chordata > Chondrichthyes > Squaliformes > Somniosidae > Somniosus > Somniosus microcephalus. Next base: position 49,260,498 of record NC_140987.1, read on the forward strand.
AGCGCTACCGGTCTACCGCCGCGGAAGGGCCCCAGGCAATTTAGGAACCGGCGCCAATTGCAGCGCTAGGCCCTCTAGCGCCGCAAAATCGGTGCTAAGGGCACTGAATTTCTAGGCCCTTGTTTTTATTGAATGAGTTTAGAATTATTGGACATTTACTGGATGATTTGACACACATGGCGCATAACTCACAAGGGCGAGGAATGAATGTTATTGGAGCTCTCATTCACCGCTGGTTGATTTTTCACATGACAGTTGCTGAGTTCATCCTGGAGATGGACTATCTGCTGTGCACATTGTGGAGTGATGGAAAAATGGGCAATGTTCATAGCAATTTTCTCCCTTCCCCTTCCCTCCTCTCCTGGAGGCATTGATTGCTTTCTGTGGCGGTATAGTTCCGCAGGCACCAATTGCCCACTGATAGCACAATCAAGAGGCCATTATTCATTTGTTCATCGGATATTCACCAAGCTAGATGCAGTTCTCACTCAAACTCACCCACGCATATTTTCTAGCTGGGTTGCTTGACCATGATCAGGACAGGGGAATCCCAGCCAATTTTCATGTCATTAACCCAGGGAAGCTGAGATCAGTGGTTGCACCCCTACTGCTGGTCAACTGAGATCACCTAACTCAGGACAGACTGAAGTCCATAAGACTCAGCAAAATCACTGGATAAACTTGCCGTGCCATCAGAAATGGGGCTATTTTTTAGTAAATTAACAGAAATGGTATTGGAGCAATGATTATAAATGACATTGGCAAGCTTCATGGCCACAGCATTCAGGGAAGGATAATTTTAAAACATATAGTTGACTATTCTGTTCTCAAAAATATCTGATATGATTCTTGTAAGAATCAGATAGTTCCCCAATACTTGGTTGGATAATAACTCCAGAAGATTTTAGTGGTATTTCTAGGAACCTGAATCTAGCCAGGAGCCCATGGAATGGAAATATTCCACAAGTCCTCCTCCAAAATATTGATAATACAATTTTTGGGTTAACTCCACTACAGTTTCACTTTGGATTAAACGTCAGACTGGTGACTCGCACAGTGCCACCACCATCCTTTGTTCAACATTTTCACGTGGATCCAAAGGATTTACCCAAACACAGGAAAGCAACAACAGTTCAATTTTGCCATTGGAAGTCGCACCGTTCCAACACTTTACATTGTCTAATAATATAAACAGAAAATGCTGGAGATACTCAGCAGGCCAGGCAGCATCTGTGGAGAGAGAAACAGAGTTAACGTTTCAAGTCTGTGACCTTTCGTCAGATCTGGAAAACGTTAGAGGCAATAGGTTTCAAGCAAGCACAAGTGCTGGGAAAGGTGGGAGGGGAGGAAAGAACAAAAGGGAAGGTCTGTGATATGGTGGAAGGCAGGAGAGATTAAATGAACAGCAGAATCATTACCAGCACCTGCTGTCCAAAAAAATGGGGCCAGTGGTTATGATCTGAAATTGCTGAACTAAATGTCGAGTCCAGAAGGCTGTAAAGTGCCTAATTGAAAGATGAGGGGCTGTTCCTCGAGCTTCCGTTGAGCTTCATTGGAACCGTGTAGGAGGCCGAGATCAGAGTGGGAGTGGGGCAGAGAATTCAAATGGCAAGTGACCGGAAGCTCAGGGACACGCTAGCAGACTGAACAGAGGTGTTCCGCAAAGCAGTCACCCATTCTGCGTTTGGTCTCTCCATTGTAGAGGAGACCGCATCATGAACAGCGAATACAATATACTAAATTGAAAGAAGTACAAGTAAATTGCTGTTTCACCTGGAAGGAGTGTTTGGGGCCCTGGACAGTGGGAAGAGAGGAGGTAAAAGGGCAGGTGTTACATCTCCTGCGCTTGTATGGGACGGTGCCGTAGGAAGGGGAGGGGTGTTGGAGGTGATGGAAGAGCGGACCAGGGTGTCGCGAAGGGAACGGTCATTGCCTGTTATCCTTCAAGCCAATTTATGGTAGGGGTTGAGACGAGTTGCAATTTGTTACTGTGTACTTCAAATCCTCCAGTTCTTACTGCAAATCATGACCCCCAAGTAAATTGTTATTAAATCCCCTGCTTTTGTGCACAGCACTTCTCCAAATGGAGAAACAAACAACTGGCTTATATTTTTCTGGGTTGACAGATCATCCTTTTCTCACATACAAATCTTTGGGGCATATTTTTGAAATTGTGTAGGAACCAGACGTCAGCAGGAGCTGCGGATAATAAAGTCCCTGCTGTTTCCTTGTCTTTTTTTGTCCTTTGCTGATTTCTAATGGAATGGGAATTTCAGTGATGGTGGGGTGATGTCAATATTAATCGCTATGTTCCAATGATTTGGCCTAATTGACTGTACTAAAACTGATCTATTCTCCAGTATGGCGTAACATTCTTTACATGAGTGTCAACTTATCTTAGACTAATTTTTCTTGCAAATTGGTCAATTTGCATGAAGTCTGTGCGTTTCTGTTCTGGCCTGTCAACGCTGCTTTAAAATAAAAGTCTTTAACATCAAACATGGGTGGTTGATACCATCTGTTTGTATTATTTGCCTGCAGCTTTTTACTCACGCTGTGAGATACAAACTGCGACTCTTTAATTGTTAGTCTTCAGAAAAAAACGTACCATGACTAGAATTAATATTTAGACCTACACATGTATATGTGCACATAAAAATGATCGTTAAATACGAAACCCATAACTGTAGATAAATGTCAGTCTTGTGTTTATTAATTAATCCCCCTGTGGCTAATGGAGGTGAGAGTTTAGCAGTGTTTAAACTTCTCATTTTCCTCTATACTCTAAGCGCTAAAAACAGATTTGCTGCAGTATATGTTCGTCCCCCGAAGGTGCTTATTGGTTTGAGCTTGTGTCAGCTTCAGTTCAATTGTCGCTTCAGAAAGCACTTCGGTTTGAGTGAAATAGTTACTAGACGATAGCGATGAAACAGGACTGCGCCAGTGGGGATCCCTTCGTTTTAAACCGTGTTGTCTACCTGAATTTAGCGTGAGAGTTGCTGCCGTCCGAGAGAAACCGGCAAGTCAGCACAAGCTTAACTATCTGTTTAGGAAACTTTCAAAAAGACGTCAGCAGCAGATCCCACAAGTAGTTTCACCAAGCCCAGAACTTGCAAGGAATCCCCTCAGCATCCCCTTGATGGCCGGCGCGGACACGATGGGCCGAAGGGCCTCTATCCGTGCTGTATTACTCTATGACTCTATGACTCTATCACCTTCAAGGTAGCAACGAATGGGAAGGGAAAACGTAGCTGGCTCCAGTCCACGCAAATTGGTCTGGCATTTCGCAGTTGTTACAGCTGTTCGGAGAGAGCCGAGCCAAGTTACAACATCTGCTTTTTGAATTTATTGGTGGATTAAAAGAGAACTTTTTCAGTGTAGAAACATCTATACTGGCAATGGCTCCCTCAGATCAGGTACATGTAAGATTTTCACATCATTCTCAGCCTGTTATATTATCTGTAATTAAAGCTGTTGAAACACAAATGATGATTCTACACCCTTTTATTTTCTCAGGTGGTTGTCAAAGTGCTGGAGATTAAAATTTATGGGGCAGATTTTCCTGTTTCTTTGCCTGGGCATATTAGGTCAAACTGGGGGCACTGAATAGAGGAAAATTGGCCGGGAAGAAGCCCTCCTATTTTTCCATCTGGAAATCGAATGGGCTCCCATAAATGTGCTCTTCCCTGCCCCATTTTTAACAACAGTTTGAATTTATATAGCACCTGATGTACAAAAACGTCCCAAAGCGCTTACCAAGAGGCGTAATCGATAGCTATGGACACCAAGCCAAAGAATGAGCTATTAGGAGTAATGATCAACTGTTTAGTCAAAAAGGCGGGATTTAAGGAGGGTCTTAAAGGAGGAGAGGAACATGGAGAAGCAGAGGGATTTAGGGAGGGAATTCCAGAGCATGGGGCCTAGGCAGCTGAAGGCACAGCCACCAGTGGTGGGACAAAGGGAGAGGGCATGCACAAGATGCCAAAGTCAGAGCAACAGAGGGTTCAGGGAGGAGGAAGTTGCAGAGTTGGGGAGGGACGAGGCCATTAAAGAATTTAAACGTAAGGATGAGAATTCTAAATTTGATGTGTTGGAGTTCAGGGAGCTATTGTAAGTCAACGAGCACAGTGGTGATGGATGAGCCAGATAGGCTACAGTCAGCAGAGTTTTGGATGAAGTGAAGATTACGGAGGATAGAGATTGGCAGGCCAGCCAAGAGAGTATTGGAATAACCTGGAGGTGACAAAGGTGTGGTTGAGGGTTTCAGCAGCAGATGCCCTAAGGTAGGGGCGGAGATGGATGTGAAAGGCAGCGATGAAGGTGAAAACCCTGGACTCATTCAAGAAACAATGAGATGCTGCAATGGCGGTGGGGGGAGGGGGCCTCCTTTTGCGCTCTAAATTCTATAATCCTTCTAAATCATTCCATGTCATTGCCTCACATGAATACCAGCTGTGACCAGTGCAACTGCCTTTTTTCTCAAGTAAACCCACTCTGCAATTGTATATTTAACGCAACATGTTTAATTCACCCTTGGGATGTGGGCGTTGCTGGCAAGGCCTGCATTTATTGCCCATCCCTAGTTGCCTTGAGAAGGCTGTGGTGGGCCTTGCTCGCTAGGCCACTTCAGAGGGCAGTTATGAGTCAACCACACATATAGGCCAGACAGGATTCCTCCCCTAAAGGACATTAGTGAACCAGTTGGCTTTTTAATGACAATATGACAGCTTCATGGTCAGTTTGTACTGATACCAGCGTTTTTTATTTTTCCAGATTTTTAAAAACTGAATTCAAATTGTCAAACCGCCATGGTGGGATTTGAACTCACGAAAGCATCACTCCCTTTGCCGAATTTATTACATATAGCAGTATCTATTACAGTATTCCAGCATCTGCAATTTAGTTTATATTACATACTACAGTAGCTCTCATAGTACAGAATCTATTACACATTACAGTACCTTTCATAGTACAGTATCTATTACATATAGTATTCTAGCACCTGTCTTATTACACTTTCTATTACATATAGTATCTTTCATATTACAGAATCTATTGCAGCATCTGTCATACTAAAGCATCAATTCAGCATTCAGTTATTGGTATCACAGTTAAATGAGGGAAAACAACCTTGTAAGCTTCAAGCAGTAAACCAGAACTGTGATAAAAAGATTCAGATGACATAAATGTCATAAATGAATCTGGGCTGATGTTGGTCATAATGCAGGGTACAACCATGTGTATGTACACTGGAAAGAGATGAACTTGAAGAGGAGCCTAACAAGATTAGCTGGTAATTTTCAGGTAACAAAATTGCCCAATATATGCCAAATAAAAATCATTTATTACAAATGTATGTGTTTCAAAGAAGTGGCAAAAAATGTGTGATGAATAACAATTAGGTAATGAAGAAACGGTGCTTGAGCAATTTAGTCAGATTTAGGGCTCAATGATTGAACTGAACACAGTTAATGTATACCCACTTGCACATTATTACCATTTCATCATACCTATTAATATCTGACAGTGAATAATCTGGGTCTGATGATGAGTTCCGTCTATTTATTTCCTTAATGGAGCATTAATGACAGTGGTTACTATTCATTGCAAAGATTGCTGTAAAAGTGAGGTTAATTGTTAATGAAGAGTCTTTACTGGCTATTCAGGAAGATAATTAACTAGAGGCTGGCTTTCAGATGCGGCGCATATTTGAACGGGAAACAATCTGTGATAAAGCACAATGGTAAAAATTCAAAGTGGAAAGTCGCCTCTATTTCATTCACTGTTGGTCTCCACACCACAAAACAGATATACATACAGTGGAAAGGGTACAGAAAAGAATCGCTAGACTGCTCCCAAGGGAAAAGTGATTAAATCTGAGGGGAGATTAGAGACACTCAGGCTCCACAATCTAGAAAGAAGGTCGTTAAGGTGGAGCAATTTCAATGAGGTACATCAAATATTATTAATAAATGTTAGCGAGAAGGTACACTCAGATCATTACTTAAAAGTAAGTTAGAAATGTAGAACAGAGAAATGGAAATGAGTGAAAAGAAATGTAAAATAAATATATCAGGTGAAAATCTTCTTTACATCAAGTGTGACCAAAAAGAATAAAAATGTCAAGAATGAGAAAGGGCCATTCCACCCATTGAAATGTATCCCTCTAATATCTGAAGTTTCCCTTTATAGCCCCACATGCATTTTGAACATTGCCAATTACCTCCACTATCTGCCTGGCAAATCATTGAAATCAATATAAAGAAAATCGGATGGTTTCTATAATGGGCGGCTAATCCATAATGTTTTATACACAGGTAGTAGGTTAAATGTCTAACCCTATATTTCAGGGTTCTGTTGGATATGTGCCGAATAACTGGAGAGTGGCCAATGTAAAACCCTTCCCTAAAAGGGAAACAGAACTAACCTGGGTAATTATAGCCCCTTTTACTTTATCACCTATGGTAGAGAAAATTCTGGAATCTTTAAAGGGGAAATTACTATTTATCTAGACAAAGAGAAAATAATTAGAAGCAGCCAACATGGATTTCAGAAAGGAAGATCATGCTTGGCAAACCTGTCAGTTTTTTAAGGAGGTGACAGATATGGTGGATGGAAGAAATGCAGTGGATGCGTTGTACATGGACTTTCAAAAAGCCTTTGGCAAGCTACCATACTGTTGGAGAATATTAAGGAGTAGAGACATAGATGGAGGGTAGAACATTGGATTGAAAACTGGTTAGAAGGAAGGAAAGAGTAAGAGTTAAGGTCAGTTTCTCAGAGTGGTTGGAAGTCCCACAGGGTTCCATTATAGGCAATGTTCCCATTAAGCTGTCTGGAGATCCCACGCAGGCCACTTGCCGGCTTTGACAATAGGAAAAACCGCGCATGCGCAGTAATTTGAATGGGCCGCGCACCCCAAAAAAAATTAAAGGGAACATTTTTTCTGGGACCGCCTCTCTTCACCGTGTCAATGATATGGTGCTCGAGGGACTGGTGTCCATATTTGCAGGCAATACGAAAACATAGTAAATAATACTGAGGACCAAAGGAAGCTGCAAGGGGATAATGATAGAATGGGCATAAAAGTGGCCAATGAAATTCTGTCTCAATAAATGTGAGGTGATACATTTTGGTAAAAGAAATGTAATAATTATACTTTGAATAAGGGAAAGCGGGGGATGTGGAAGAGCAAGGGATTTGAGCGTTCAGGTTCACAAGAAAAAAATTGCTGCACCTCAAGTGGATAAGGCCATAAAAAGGGTACTGAAATATGAGTTTTATGGCCAGAAGGGTAGAGTATGAAAGTTGAGATGCAATGGAGAATCTATATAAAACCTTACTAAAACCACAGTTGGAGTACAGTGTGCAGTTTGTAACTACAAACTATAGGAAGAATGTTGAGGCAATAGGAACACAGGAACAGGAGTAGACCATTCAGCCCCTCGAGCCTGCTTCGCCATTCAATGAGATCATGGCTGATCTGCGATCTAACTCCATATACCCGCCTTTGGCTCATATGCCTTAATACCTTTGGTTAACAGAAAGCTATCGATCTCCGATTTAAAATTAACAATTGATCTAGCACCATAGAAAAGGTGCAGTACTGATTCACTAGGATGCTGCCTGTTATGAGGTAATACAGAGAAAGACTTGAAAAACGAGAACTGTTAGGGGGAGAAATTCAGTGGCACCCCCTTTGGGGCGCTAACGTCGCCGGGGCGCTAATTTTAGTGCCCCCGAAAAAGTTAGCGTCCCTGCGCCATAAATTCAGCTACTGGAAAGCGCTCCCCCTCCTTCTTGGGGTGCTCCCAGTGAATTTTGCGGCGTTCCATGCAACAGCGGCACGTAGCGCAGCGCCATTGCAGGCCTCCTCCCCGATTACAGGGGAGGGGCCTAGCGCTGCGCGCACCGGGGGCCTGCTGGACCACCGGGGAGCGGGGTTCTGGGAAAGCAGCCCAACACTCGAGAGGAGTGCCGGGCTGAGCGGTCGCGGCCTGCAACTTGTGTACAGAGGCAAGAAGGAGCAGATGCTGGCAATCAGCCAAAAGAAAAATGGCCGCCCGGCACCTGTCCTTTAATTTGCGCCGCCGCCGCTGCCAAAACGCCCCCTGAACTGGTCGGACATATCGTCCGGCGATAGTTGTGGGGGCGCAAGGGAAGTTTGCAGCCGGAGCTGAATTTCGCGGGAGGCGTTAGCGGTGCCACACCCGGGCGTTAACAGGAGGCGCAAAGCAACCCAATTTTCCCCCCTTTTTGTTTGAATCTCGGAGACTACAGTGTGATTTGATAGAATTATTTAAAATGATGAAGGCTTGGAACAGTGGCTAGAAACAGACTATTTTCAGGGATTGTCCTCTGAAACTAGAGGACGGACAGATCAAGTGTAAGAGATTTAAAACAGAAAGCAAGAGCAGCTGAGGGTTGTGAGGCTGTGGAATGCAGTAGCACAGTTACCGATAGAAGTCATGTCAACATTTAAGGATAGGCTGGATAGGTGGTTGAAAGAAAGGGCAATAAAGGGATATGGGAATGGGCGGGGGATTTGGACTGCTTCTCGTGTGGCGGGTAAATGACAACACAGACTGGTTGGGCCAAACGGCCTATTTCTATGTTGTAATTTCTATGTAATTCACAGTGGCTACACACTAAAAATAGCATGGCAATACATTTTGAATTTAGATCTGCTGCACCCTGATTTGTATGTACATGCAAAACTGCAGTGCTGCGAAAAATGCCTTGAAATGATAATGGAATACTCCAGGGAAAGCGCACAACATTTGTAATTCAGTCCAGTGGTTTGTTTGATGCATTTATTAGAACTAACTCAGATTACAAACTGCACACACAACCAAATAAAATCAGTTGAATAATAATGGAATTAGAAACCTGTTCATGAGGTGGAAATTAAAATCCTGTTCAGCGGGCTTACCTCAGTAACTCAAGTCTTGAATTCAGTTTTTACTTAAAGATCTTAACACTGTTTGTTGTTTTATTCTTTATTCTTACACCGGTGGTTACAGTGCTAGAAAATTGACACTGGAGCGATAGATGCTGAGTTCCCCCCGACTTTGGAGCTGAACGAAAATAAAATGCTATTATAATGATACACAGCCCTCGTGAAGGAAGTCATCCGCTGGAGGGAAGTGTATTCTTAACACTTTGTTTTACTTCAGCACTCCACTTGGTACTGACGCCGGGGACTCTGTATCTAGCGCTGCCATGTCATTTGAATGTTGCAATGGCTGATCCTAACAGATGGAACGGCTATTGGACTATGGGGGTAAAAAATCAAATTACCAAAAAGAAGTTAAGATTTACCTTGCATTTTTATCTCTAAGGACCTTCTGCTGAGGGCTTCATTCCTGGTTTTTGCGAGCCTTCCCAGGAATATTTCTATAAGATTGAGACAACAATGCTCTTACATTGAGGGGCCAAGTGGCCTATTCCTGCTCCTATTTCTTATGTACACTAGTTTGGCCGTTTTGTTGATTGAGGAAGGGGCGGTCAAAGTTGAGAGTGGTTACTTCACCCAAAGTTCAGGATTAAAATAAAGAAATATAGGCCGAGAAATTCAGTAAGGCGCTGCCAGCTTTGCGGCCAGTTACCGCCCAAAGAGGGCTTCTGCGCCAATAGAGGAGTTTGCGCTGATATTCAGCGCAGCGGTAATGGCGGCGGTAGCCGTTAGCGCTGCGCCGGCACCGATGACGTCATCGGTGTGCGCAGTGCCCCGGTTCCGCCCCGATACCGGCCCGACCCCCATATTTAGTTGCGGCCGCAAACAGCGATCAGAAAACGGGGCCGTACTGTAGCCTTAGTGGGGCGCTTTAAGGTGGAGGTGCGGCCGGCCGCTTTTTTGGCGGCTGCCTGCCCGCATCTCCTTCCCCGGCCTCCTCCACCCACCCCCCCCGCCCCCCCCCCCACCCCCGCGGCATTGCCGGCTGCTTTCCGCGAACCCGGCACTTCTCCGTGGTGCCGGGCTCATTTGCCGGCACTATCCAGCGGCGATCTCCCCGTTGCATGCACCTCCCCCTTAAGAGAAGGAGGAGGCCTGCAGTACCGCAGCCTGCCGCTCCGCAGCGGGTGGCGCAGCGGCGCCTAGAGCGCTGAAATTCAGTTTCAGCGCCCCAAGCGGGGGCGGGCACACCCTGGAATAGCGCCCGGTTCCGACTTGGGGCGCAAAAACTGAATATCTGACGCGCGCAACTGGCTCCGCGCTCAGCGCTAACTTTTGGGCGCACGCCAGCTGGCGGGCCCAAAGTGAATTCCTAGGCCATAATGTCGGAGCTAAAGAGGAGGCTGGGTAACAAGAAGAAACACTGACATTGGTTGCGGGGGAGGTGTTGTTACCACAAGTGATAAGGAAATCACTTGATAGGCCCTTGTAGAGTCAACCTGTCCCAGATTTTGTAGAATTGGCCTCTCCCTGAATATTGCTCCATCAGATCCTTCGTAGCGGTGAAGGCGGGAAAGCCTGAATTTGTTGGGCAGTGATGCTGGCAAAGGTATGAACAATTCCACATGTACATCCCATAAACATCAGAGTTGGTGCATGGAGGAGGGTTTCAGCAGCAGATGGACTGTGGGGTAGCCGGGCGATGTTACAGAGGTAGAAGTAGGCAGCCTTTGTGACGGAGGGGATGCGAGGTCAGAAGCTCAGCCCAGCATTGAGTCAGAAGCCAAGGTTTCAAACGCTGAGGCAGTGCCCAGTGAGGGGGATGGAACTGTTGGCAATGGTATGGTACTTGTAGCAGGGGCTGAAGACGATGGAGATGAATAGCTGCTCGAGACACTTAGCTGTTTTGAGAGGTTTGGGAGCTATAACCATAGTTGTTTTTTTAATATGAATCTCATCAGTATTCCACTTCTACATGGTGTAGTACACAGCACAGTAGTTATGCCAGGTGCACCATCATAAAAAGTGAATTCTGTTGTGAGCAACTAATTGTAAAAAAAATAGTTTTACACAAACAGTGGCTGGGACATGAATGGTGGAGGCAGAATTCATAATAGGCGTTAAAGGGAAGTGGATAAATATACAAAAATAAATTTTTGAAAGGGCAGGGAATCGAATAAAGCAAATGGCTCTTGCAGGGAGTCAGCACAGGCATGATGAGCTGAATGGCCTCCTCTTACATAGTAGTACATGGTATTGCATAGTATTTACAGCACAGAAACAGGATATTCAGCCCAACAGGTCCATGCCAGGGTTTATGCTCCACACAAGCCTTCTCCCACCTTCTTCATCTAACCCCATCAACATATCCTTCTATTCCTTTCTCCCTCATATGCTTATCTAGCTTCCCCTTAAATGCATCAATGCTAGTCGCCTCAACTACTCCTTGTGGTAGTGAGTTCCACATTCTAACCACTCTCTGGATAAAGAAGTTTCTCCTGAATTCACCATTAGATTTATTAGTGACTATCTTATACTTACGGCCCCTAGTTCTGGTCTGTCTCCCTCACAAATGGGGATTTGTGCTGTCAAATTCTACAATTTGGTACATTACGGTCTCCATCATTTGTAATACTGCAATTTAAGAAGAACTGGGTAAAATGTGTATGAGTGTCAGAGGTCACATCTGCACTGACCCATTCTAATTTTGTTGCAAAAGCATAAGTAGATGTAACTTGTGTTAAGATTGCATTCTAAAAAGAAATACAGAGATTATGCTGCTAATTTTATATCAAAACAAGCCAGACATTTTTTTGGTGATGTGTTAGACAAAGAATCGTCGATATCATAGAAACTTGCAGCACAGAAGGGGGCCATTCGGCCCGTCGTGCCTGTGCTGACTCTTAGAAAGAGCGGTCATGCTTAGTCCCACACCCCCGCTTTTTGTCCATAACCCTGTGAGTTGCTCAGCCTCCAGTACCTGTACAACTCCCTGTTCAAATTATTTATGGGATCAGCTTCCACCACCTTTCCAGGTAGAGCGTTCCAGCTCCCGACAACGCTCAGAGTGAAAAAATTTCTCAACTCCCCTCTAGATATTTTGCCAATGATTTTGAATCTACGGCCTCTAGTTATTGACCCACTCGCCAGAGGGAATATTTTTTCCCTATTTACTCGATCAAAACCCCTCATCATCTTGAAAACCTCTATTAGGTCACCTCTTGACCTTCTCTGTTCCAAGAAGAACAGTCTGAACTTTTCCAACCTCTCCTCATAGCTGAAGTCCCTCAGCCCTGGTAACATCCTGGTAAACCTCCTCTGTACCCTTCCATCTTTTCTGAAGTGTGGTGCCCAGAATTGTCCGCAATACTCCAACTGAGTATTGAGAAATGAGGAAGATTTCTTCTCTAATTGCTCTGTAATAACATACTGTGGGAAGAATTGATTGTGATGTGCAGCAGCCTCATATACAAAATAATTTGCATTTATATAGTGCCTTATCAGATCCCAAAGTGTTTCACATACATTGAATTCCTTTTGAAGGTTAATCAGTGTTGTTATTTAAACATGTTCTTTTTGAATGTATTTATGATGAGATTACATGTAGTGACCAGAGAGCAGTTCTTCCCCCCCCCCCCCCCCCACCCGCTGCATTTTAAAATACATTTTGCTAGAATTAGTGATTGGAGGGAATCTTCCTGCTATGTTTATGATGCCACTGACACTTGGCAATCAGAGGAAATCTTCCACAGACTGTTCTCAACTCCCAGGTTTTTATCCAATACAGTTATTTGATGTACCTGCCAAGCCTTTTACAGCTGACAGTCACTTACTCCCTTCTGCTTCGTGAAAACAGGTTGTTTGTACCTAAACTAAACCCATAAAACAATACAAAATCAAAAAGCCATGTTGCGTTTGATTTGATTGCGAGCTCTTCCTGTCGTGGCCACGTCTGTGATACCTCTGTCAGCTGGTCCTGACGAACATAGCAGCTCTATTACTATCACTCGCCAGAATAAGCCACCAGGGTCACTTTCAAAGACTCACTTACAGGAACATAGAAACAAACTATTCTCCATTCTCTGAGCTCAGCAAGACCACCAATTGGAGGCTGCAGCTGACTTCAGCATCCCTCAGCTAGGGAAGGAAAAATCAGCCACGGTTCTCATTCCTGTGTCAGCTGTGGCTCAGTGGGTAGCCCACTCTCCTCTGAGTCAGAAGGTTGTAGGTTTAAGTCCCACTCCAGGGACTTGAGCACATAAAGCTAGGCTGACACTCCAGTGCAGTGCTGAGGGAGTGCTGCACTGTCAGAGGTGCCGTCTTTCGGATGAGACATTAAACCGAGGCCCCGTCTGCTCTCTCAGGTGGACGGAAAAGATCCCATGGCACTATTTCGAAGAAGAGCAGGGGAGTTATCCCCGGTGTCCTGGCCAATATTTATCCCTCAACCAACATAACAAAAACAGATTATCTGGTCATTATTACATTGCTGTTTGTGGGAGCTTGCTGTGCGCAAATTGGCTGTCGTGTTTCCCACATTATAACAGTGACTCCACTTCAAAAAAAAACTTAATTGGTTGTAAAACGCTTTGAGACGTCTGGTGGTCACGCAAGGCACTATATAAATGCAAGTCTGTCTTTCTTTCTGATTGCTATAGGAACAAGGGTATGGCCATTTAGCCCATCGAGCTTGATCCGCCATTCAATCAGCTCATGGCTGATCTGCATCTCAACTCCATCTAACCGCCTTGGTTCCACAACCTTTGCTTAATAAAAATCTATCAATCTTATTCTTGAAATTTTCAATTGACCCCCCAGCCTCAACAGCTTTTTGAGGGAGAGAGTTCCAGATTTCCACGACCCTTTGTGGGAAGAAGTGCTTCCTGACATCACCCATGATAGGCGTAGCTCTACCTTTAAGGTTATGCCCTTAAATGGCCTCTCGAACCTTGTACACTGTATACAATGTATGACAATGTGTTGTATCTAAGGAACAATTGCAATTTAACAAAAAATATCTACAGCTCTGTGAATTTGCATGTGAAAGCTGAGAATGCAGAGATTTCCCTGTTCCGTGTGATGCTGTTCTTAAACGTCTGTATGTTTTATTTCTCAAGCACACTTTCTGGATAAGATAGTTAAAGGTACTGCATGTTTTTTGTTGTTGTTATGCTGTCTCTGTATGTACAGTAAATAAGTAACCAACTCTTTTACCTTATTTGTATCATGGTTTCACTATTTAAGCTTTTGACAGCGAATGCATTAATGAGGCATTTATACTGAGTTATGTCTGCAATATTTTTATAGCAATTAGTACCTGAAAATCTCGATAGTCAATTAGCTGGAATAGATTTGCTTCAGATTCATTTGTCCTCTCTTGCACATTATAGCTGGTGGCACAGATGCTAACTCACCGGCTGTGGCACTGCAACATTGCTCAAATGTAACTGAGAACAGTGCATTCCTGTTACACGTTAATAGTTGATGCGGGGGGGGGGGGGAGAAATGAGTCACCGAATGCGGAATTTTTGAGGAGTAATTTCATCATGCAAGAAGAAATCAATCGTAACAATGTCGAGCACTGTTTTGTAGCTATGTGTGAAACTGTTAAATGGTTTGGAGTAAATCTGATACAAGTTTAATGATCATGGCACCTCATCTTTCATTAATAGTATTTATGTATTTTAACAGCGTTTCTGAAATATTTTATTTAGTTTGCAGAAATGTTCCTGTAACTGCACTGCCAGACATGTCTTATTTGAGCCGATAGCTTCGACAGTAAAACCAGTCTTCATTATTAAGAGCAGCAGCAGGAGTTTTGTTCAACTCACTCACATCTCTGTAATTGGAAGCATCCTTTTTCTTATGTTTGTATAAATACGGATTCTGAATATGCCATTACTTTTAATTATGTTTCCACAATTTTCCTCCTTGTCCATAATAGCAGACAAGATAGGATATAAAGGTAAAGACAAAAGCCCTAGGGAGATTGTTACGGACAATCCCTCTCCGCTCTCTGTCTTCAAGCACGTCATTTAGCGTGATTTTTTTTTAATTTTAAAGTTTTTTTTTCTTCATATTTTTTTTTCTGTTCAGGCTTTTTGGTCTGTGTTCACTGTGGTTCTTATGGTTATTACGTTCTGTCCGTCTTAAGTCGTTCCACATGCCGAGCTGCTGTTTCTGTTGAAAACCTTGTCCGTCCGGTTCAGTCCATCTGCAGTCTTGATTAGGTGCTCAGCTCTCTCACTTGTTTCCTGGCCTTTGCTTACTCCTTTGAAAGGAATGTGAGTTTTTAAAGCTTAAAAGTTTTTTTCCTTTGTTAATAAAGTATAGCTATAAATACCCCACCTATACTTTGTTCATCTCTTTCAGTTGCCATAATTTCACATGAATAAGCATCAACTTGAAAGCCCCACGATAGCGAGAGATCCTATCTGCAGTTTGGGGGGTGGGGGCAGGAGACGGAAACAGACATCGTTCTTGCCCCCACGTGACTCACGCCCAAATTGGTGTGCCGATCGTCATATGCGGGGGATGCGTGTCAAGCCACATTCTCCTAGTCTCCTGTGCTGAGGAGCTGCCTACAAGAGGAGAAACACAGAGGAAAATGGAGAGAAAAGATAAACCTTAGAAAATGCATGCAAGGTCTACTTGCTCTTTGAAAACAAATCTTACAATTTAATTACTTCAGGTGTTTAACCTGATGGTGCCTGGTGAGTAAAAGCGCCACCTGGTGTATTCTAATCCATATGGAGCCAGATTGAATTCCTAATCTGTTCTCCATTCCCTGATCTCAGCAAGACCACCATTTGGAGGCTGCAGCTGGCTTCAGCATCCCTCAGCTAGGAAAGGGAAAGTTCAGCTGTGGTTCTCGTTCCTGATTGCTATAGGAACAGGAGTAGGCCATTCAGCCCTTGGAGCCTATTCCGCAATTCAGTTAGATCATGGCTGACCTGTATCTTAACTCCATCTACCCGCCTTAGTTCCGTAACCCTTAATACCCTTGCCTAACAAAAAACTATCAATCTCAGTTTTGAATTTTTCAATCGCCCTAGCTTCAATTGCTTTTTGGGGGAGCAGAGTTCCTGATTTCCACTACCCTTTGTGTGAATAAGTGCCTCCTCACATCACCCCTGAACGGCCTAGCTCTAATTTTAAGGTTATGTCCCCTTTTCCTGGACTCTCGCCACCAGAGGAAATAGTTTCTCTCTCTCTACCCTATCAACTCTGTTAATCACCTTAAACACTTCAAATAGAGCACCCCTTAATCGTCTGTACTCGAGGGATTACGAGACTATCCAGTGACTCCTGCTGCAAAATGCATGTATGTGAGCATTTCGGTGAGACTAGGGCTCCATTGTGATGCTCTTCAAAGTCAGGGTTAACTATCTAGCCTCACACATGAAGAATGGCCAGAACGAGGTATTAATGGGTGGCTGGCCCCGGTGGAACCAGATCCCAGCTGGGGAGAAGTACCTTCAGAAGACGAAGAGAAAATAATGTTCAGCAACTTATACTGCTGCTCTATGAACATTCAAAAGTGGCTCATCCAAGGCTATATATTCCTGGTACATTAGGAAAGCCAGTACATCTGAGCACATTGGAAAAAGTCTGGGCCAGTACAGGAAACTTTCTGATATCCGGCACTGACGGGACCGAGCTGGTGCCGTAACATCAAAAGTGCCGGACATACCAGAGTTAATGTTTAAACATACAGAACTGAGAAGCTCCGTGTGAATCAACAAACCCTGTTGCTTAGCAACAGCTTCAAAACAATCGGCTGCAGCTGCAAGCGTCTGTAGCTGAAGCTGTTGCTATAGCTACAGACCTTGCAGTGCTTGACGGGGGGGAAAAAAAGCAACGAGAACGAAAAAAAATATAGAAAACGGCTCCTGATTTTTGCCGTTAGATCGAGTATTCCGGACATATAACCTCCGGATAAACCAAAGTTTGCTGTATTTTGAAGTAAATATCCACCCTGTACTTATTTACAGGATCCGTCAGGTTAGGCCCACTTGAAACAGACCATATCCAAAGCCTGTAGCTGCACAAACAGATTGGGCTGGCAGTTGCCTAGCTTCTGAAGGTGGACAAGCACATTAGACACTATTGATCAACTATTTGTTGTTCTTGGTTATTTTTTTGCTCTTATTTCATTCTTCTCCTCTTCCTCCCACCCCCCACCACTCCCACGCCTGACCCACACTTAATTTTTTCCCCCTGTTCTGTGAGCTTCTAATGCCATATTGTAGGTCCCTGACAGTGAGAACCTGTTCCCATGCCTCTACCAGAGATGCATGAAAAGTCCAACAAAGTTCCCTCTATTTCACCTCCCCAGAAGCCCTCGGATGAAATCAGACTCAAGGCACTCACTCACTAGGAAATCTTTGGGCTGGAGCCAATGTTCAGCTATTCTGATGCAGACCCCTGTACTAATATGCGTGATTGACTGTGTTGCAAGGCTTTCATTGCCTTTTCAAAATTTGATAGCTAAGGTTGGAGCGACCAAATTTTAAACTGCAGAAGTGATCGTGTTCAGCAGACAGGCAGGGCTTCCATGTTAGAATTAGTAAAAGAACAGAATGTCTTCCCTCTCCTCATCAGCAGCTAAAATTCCCAGGCCAAGTGCATCATGCATCCGATGCACTACACACATGACCTTAACACAGTACCACATCATCAGCCCCAGCAGGCCACAACCCACCCCAGCAGTTGGCCTGTCTGCCCTTGTAATGTCTCAGAACCACGGAGTCCTGGTGAATTTGGGTCATCTCTTTACTGTGAACTGGTCCACTGGGAAGCGCATTGAACCACAATTCACTTGCCTTTCTTAACAGACAACAGAGTGAAGGAATCTTCGCCTCCTCTGCCTTGGCTGTACTTGAATCCAGTTCTGAAAGGTTGAAAAGGGACAGTGCTGTGTATTAGCACACCGAGTAGCCCAGAGACACCCTGGCTCGGAATTTTCCTCGGAGATGCTCCCGCTCCACCACCATAACTTCACTGGAAGAGCAGCAGAAACCTCTTTGCCAAAGTTATGGCCACGGAGCGGGGAAGTTCCGAGGAAATCCCAATGAATTTCAGTTCAGTCGATCACTTTATCCGAACTGGTCTTTACTGGACCTAACATGGAATTTCAGCAAGGTTAGACGATTGTAAAAGGACAGACTAAAGCCTTTTGATACATAATTCACATTTCTTTCCATTATTTTCTGTGCTGTTTCTCAATTATATCTTCATCAGTACTAGAGTACTCCACATTCTCATATCTGGTTTCTTTGGTAACCATAATATTATTCGCAAGAATTATTTGAAATTCCTTAGAAGGCTCCTAATTGTAACATCATTTTTATCAAGATGTGACTTCGCCATACTCTTTCAGCCATTTATATATGCATATATTACACGTTTGGATATAATACTGCAATTACCACTCAAAATCAATGATTCTGCTTTTCTTTGGAGCTACAAGGTAGTTGTCCCTTTCAAAGAGTAACAAATATTCACGGTTTCTACTGCAGAAGGGTGCAGTTTATCCATGTGAAATTATGGTATCTGTGCTTCAACAAAGGCTTGTAGCTAGTGGTCTTTTATTAGTGTTTATTTGCATAACACAGCAATGGAGCATCGTATTTAGTATTTATTATCTGTATTCTTTTCTCAGAGGGTTGCCCTGGTCTTTGCAATAGTAATGGAAGGTGTACCCTTGACCAAAATGGCTGGCACTGCGTTTGCCAGATGGGGTGGAGAGGAGCAGGGTGTGACGTTGCCATGGAGACTGCATGCTCGGATAGCAAGGACAACGAAGGAGGTAAGAACACAGATATTCATCCCTTGCAGCTGTACACACCTGTGCTGAGGTTAACATGAATGACATAAAACATTTATACAGATTTATTGCCAACTGATTCTGACTTTGGAATAATGTTTACATTTTGGAGCCTTGCTAATAACATGCATGTTAAACAGATGTGATTGAATTAAATTGCTTAACTTACTGATTTAGATGTAATTTCACAGCAAACGAGAATAAAGGGTTTTGCAGAAAGGCAGCAACATCTTTTCAACATGTAGCTATGTTATTATGTTGAGGGTAAGAATCAAATGAATCAAAGATGTCGGCCTTGCCTTCGAATGCAGTATAGTTTACACTTTCCAGTCATGTCCAGTCCCAACCTTCCAGTCCAATGCAGTTCTTGCTGTCTACTCCAGTCCTCACCATCTAGTCCAGTCCTCCTATTCTAGTCCAGTCTAATACAAGTGAGTAGCAGTATTTAAATACTTAATTTCATGTTATAATGTACTTTATGTAAAAAGAAATTCTCTTAATTGCAGCAGGCATAATCCTTTGTTAGGTTCAGTTCCCATAGGCACTGGTCACCAACGAATACTGTACTCGAGTGACCATTATTCATGTATCAATCGACATTGAGTATTGGGAGATGGTTCAAGCCTTGTCCTGCTCTCATCTGCCATCCACAGATGTGTTTCTAGCACATTCGCTCAATAGCGATGAGGAGCAGGGACATCTGACTCCCTTACTCTGATATACTGAAGCCGCATGTAATATCCATACCACCAACATGGCTGAGATCAGCTCGCTCAGCTCAAAACAGGAATTGAAAAAACAAGAAAGACTTGCATTTATATAGTGCCTTTCACGACCACCGGATGTCCCAAAATGCTTTACAGCCAACAGAGTACTTTTTGAAGTGTAGTCACTGTTGTAATGTAGGAAATGTGGCAGCCAATTTGCGCACAGCAAGCTCCCACAAACAGCAATGTGATAATGACCAGATAATCTGTTTTAGTGATGTTGATTGAGGGATAAATATTGGCCAGGACACCGAGGATAACTCTCCTGCTGTTCTTAGAAATAGTGCCATGGGATCTTTTACATCCACCTGAGAGAGCAGACGGGGCCCCCGTTTCATCTGAAAGACGGCACCTCCGACAGTGCAGCACTCCCTCAGCACTGCATTGGAGCGTCAGCCTAGATTTTTATTGCGTTCAAGTCCCTGGAGTGGGACTTTGAACTCGCAATCGTCTGACTCAGAGGCGAGGGTGCTACCAACTGAGCCACAGCTGACACACAGAAGCTGGGATCGCCTCGCTCACTGAGACATTTTCTGAGCCTTAGGGAAAGCTGTAATAATATACTTTTTAATGAACAGGACAACGTGATGCTTGTGTCAGCATATCATTGGAAAAAATTGCATAAATGAAAGCATTAGTATTTAAAGACACCAAAGCATTTAAGATTAACTTTTCAAATAAGATGAATTTTTAATAATGTCAACTATTCAATACAGTAGAAATGTTGAATCATTCTATCTGATTTTTTTAAATCCACACTCTTTAAAATTAGTCAACCTCTTAAAGAGTTTTCACAAACTCAATCCGCTGGAAAATGATCTCAACCTCTCCGATGTGAAGACATTAGACTTGTGTTATTGCATTTCTTTTCTCCACACGAGTAGTGTCATTTTGTGGTTCCCCTGCTGGCTTCGTTGTGGATGGGTTTTCCAGTACAAATGGCCCCAGGTGGTACACATTGTTTAAAGTAAGGCACTTGACTGCAACGTTAATTTGGAACCGAGTACAACACAAATACAATCTGCACTCATGACACGTGTCAACAGCTGCCCCGACTCCCAATTATTACTGCAGGTTTCCGAAATAGGTGGTTTGAGTTGCTGCTAACTTGGTCATTCATTTTTTCAGTTCAGTTAGAATTCTTGTACTCTGCAGCGTTTTTTAAAATGACTATTAGATATACTCTTGAAAGCCTGATCCATATTTAGAAGAAGGAAGAACGAAGGAAAGGACTTGCATTTATATAGAGCCATTCATGACCCCAGGACATCCCAAAGCGCTTTACAGCCAATCAAGCACTTTTAAAGTGCGGTCACTGTTGTATTGTAGGAAATATTTAGCCTAACGTTGCTGGAGGTTGTGTTTGAGATAAGCACAGACTGATGGGAAGAAAGTACTGCCGGGGATTTCCTCAGAGGTTCTCCCGACCAGCTGCCATAACTGCACCGGCAGATCAGCAGGCAACGCAAGGAGCGCACATCAACGCAAGCACCCCACACGCCCGCCCCTTCAACCACCGTCTGCCCCACCTGTGACAGAGACTGTAGGTCCTGCATTGGACTCATCAGTCACCTGCGAACTCATTTTTAATGTGGAAGCAAATCATCCTCGGTTCCGAGGGACTGCCTAAGAAGGAAGAAGACCGGCAGATCGGCGGAAAATTCGGATAAACGGTAACTGATCGAGAGAACGTTGGAGGAAATTGCTGGCCTATCTCTCAGCCAGCTAAAGGCTCCTATCTGTGTGTTTAGGCAGCCTCGGGCCATTTGCTAGTACAGTAGTTACATGTCCAGAACATATAGATGCTCCTAACCTGGTACAGATTCCCTGATAGATCTAACCCTAGTTCACACGATTTATATGGATGAGGAAAGCCATGCAGCCTGCTAGCTCACCCACCCATAAGAAAAAAAAAACTGGTATTAAACAGCACCTTTTACATAGATAAACATCCTAAGGTGTTTCACAGAGCCACGAGTAAAATGGATGTCAGGCTAAAGAAAGAGAGATTAGGAGGGGTGACCAAAAGCTTGATCAGAGAGGTGGGTTTTGAGGAAGGTTTTAAAGGGAGAGAGGGAGGTGGCGAGGCAGAGGGGTTTAAGAAGCGATTTCCAGAGAGTGGGACCTAGGTGGCTGAAGGTACGGCTAGGAATGGTGGGGCAAAGGGAGAACTAGATGAACAAGAGGGTAGAGTCAGTGTAATAGAATTTGGGGGGTGGGGAGGGCCGAGTCGTTGTAGAGCTAAAGGAGGTTATAGATGTAGGAATGGTTCATTATCTGATTCCAAAGTTTCTGGCCCCGACCTTGACGAGGACGGGTTTGGTAAGTGGGGGGTGGGGTTTTGGTCGGGAAACTCAGAAGTTCCAGTTTCCCACATGCTGTGGAATTTTAACTCCACAGAGTCCGACTTTTTAACAGGTTCCCCGCCCGAAAGTCAGCCAGATTGACAGGCTTGGTGTCCAGTTGGGCGCGGAGCACTCTGCAAGAGGACGCAGCTGCAGATAAGGAACCTGCAGCTGCTAGTGGGAGCGTGTGGGGGGTCTGATCCCCGACCCCGGGGGGGTTGAGGGGGGTCCGATTCCAGGGGGGAGGGTGGTATCTGACAGAAGTAAGCTTGGAGGGCCGGTGGGGACGGGGGTGGTGGAAGGACTCCTGCTCCTCCTGGCCCACAAACAGTGCTATAAAGGCACTTACCTTTTCCCCGAAGCAGTCCTCACCTCCCTTCAGCTGCTGGGTTTCCGGAGGCCTGGGAAACCCGGCGGCCAGGGTTAAACCTGTAAAGCAGATTAAATGTGAGGCTCCCAGCCTCATTACAATATTTAAATGGAAACCCGCCTCCTGGGAGCGAGTTGGCTGCCCGCCCCTTGTCCCGCCTCCGTTCACCCCGGAAGTGGGCGGGTTGTGGTTGGGTTTGAGATTTATTTAATTTTAACATTTCACCCGACCCCAACCCACCCATTTTTGGGAGTTAAAATGACCTTACTTGTCTCCACTACGCAACCGAGAAGTCATTTGATGCTTTGATCACTCTGTGTGAAGAGAGCCAAACTAGCCTTTCACCAGTGTGCACATGTCCTTTTGTAGAACTATCATGGTTTACTTTGAAATAGTGTTCTGCATTAACCTATTATTCATTCTTTACTATCTTTTACATCTATGAGGCCCCTTTTTCATCACTTCCTTTCAAGTTTCACTAGTTTTCCTCACAGCTCAATGCACTGACACTGACAATCTCGATACCATCCAGGACAAAGCAGCCCGCTTGATTGGCACCCCATCCACCACCTTAAACATTCACTCCCTCCACCACCAACGCACCGTGGCTGCAGTGTGTACCATCTACAAGATGCACTGCAGCAACTAACCAAGGCTTCTCTGACAGCACCTCCCAAACCCACGACCTCTACCACCAAGGGCAGCAGGTGCATGGGAACACCACCACCTCCAAGTTCCCTTCCAAGTCACACATCATCCTGACTTGGAAATATATCGCAGTTCCTTCATAGTCGCTGGATCAAAATCCTGGAACTGCCTCCCTAACCGCACTATGAGAGCGCTTTAACCACACGGACTGTAGCAGTTCAAGAAGGAGGTTCACCACCACCTTCTCAAGGGCAATTAGGGATGGACAATAAATGCTGGCCTTGCCAGCGACGACCACATCCCAGGAACGAATTTAAAAAACGGTGTCAGTCTTTAGCTGTCCTCTGCACCAGCTCTGCTCGAATGTTTCCCTTAACCGTCAGTGACCAAAACTGGATTCAGTGGTAAATGTATCATCTGACCAGAGTCCCATAACAGTTTAACATGGCATCCTCCAACTTGTCCTCGACTGTCTTGACTGTAAAATTCTGCATTCTATTTGCTTTCTTGGTTGCTGCTCCACAGTGACTGGACATGTTTAAGGGCCAAGACAACTAACATGCCTTGATCTTATTCAACTTCACACTTAGTTTTTTCAACCCATTTATGAAGTGCATGTGTTGCCCATTTTTTCTTCCAACCTGGAATACCTTACACTTGTCCACATTAAATTCCATCTTCCATTTTATAGATCCATTGCTGCCTCTTCAGATTCAACTGATTCTCCAAGTTTGGTATAGTCTATGAATTTGACCAGTTTTCACTGAGTTTCTGAATCTAAGCTGTTGATGTAAATTAACAACTGCAGTGGTCTCAACACAATCCCTGAGGGGCTCAACTCAGTACATCATCTCGCCCTGATATTACTCCTCTAACAAGTACCCACTGCTTCCTACCTTTCAACCAATTTATTTTCCATTCTCAGATGCAACATCCTAACAGAAGGTTGGAACAGCTCTGGAGGTTGGAAGATGAGGGAATATTAGTGGTGTCTTGAACATAGGAACAACCTGTATTATTCATGATATCCTTAACATTCCTTTAGCACTGAGCTTCCAAGATTATTCCAATTTCCTCTTATGGCATTGTGAATAGAGCAGATACAGACACTAATAAATTGGCTCAGAGATGGTGTTAATTTATATTTAGGTTTGCAGTGCTAGTCTCCTTCTTTATGCAATCAATAAATCTTCAAATCTGCATGGTAGACTGGGAATAGAGAGCGCATGAAACAGACACAGTGAATGAAGCCTTCAAAAAAGAATAAGGAAAAACAAACTTAAAACGCAGCTCCACATCAGTCAGAACTTAGTACCATGCTGAGAGTTTTTCATTAAACACAATGTGCTGGTGAAGTGATTAAACTGGGTTGATATATAGTGTTCAGCACTTTGATGGGAAACATGAAGAAAAATAGAAATAGCAGTTACTTCGGAAATATAACAGATGCAATTTAATGTACTGAAAAAAACCCAAAGAATATAGGAGGAGTAAAGAATGATTAAACAACAGAAAATAAATTTAAGGTTGCAATATTACGTTATTTCCCGCCCCACCCTCTCCGACCAATGACAACCTCATGACGTTCAGATGTCCAGGAGGATTTTGGGTTAAACGCGCCCCTTGTCCTCACTGCGCTTTCAACCTCAGCTGTGGCAACTGTGGGCAAAGCCTTCCCAAACAGGGATGGAGAGCAAATAGACAGGCAAATTACTCCGACAGATATTTAATCAGCAAGTGCTAAATGTGGTGCACGCTTCAGGGGGTGAACCTTGTCCCTTTGTCAGTACGCGATGGTGTCAGGCCGGGCTCCCCCACTCTCAACATGCACTCGGGATAATTCCCCCAGAGTGTCGTAACATTAGCGATCGATAGGAGAGTCGTTGGTTTTTCCACAAAATTGATGACCCACTAATGAGATTTCAGGATTGCAAGGCTTTGAAAAGTGCACTTTTTGAGAGCGTGATTTTTTTTTGGCAAATTCTTAATGATGGAGCAAAAAAGGCCTTCTCCATCTTTTTTGTTAAAAGAGGAATTCCACCATGCTCTCCCCCCTCCCCATCCCATAAATAAAGGGTTTGAAACCTATCAGTTGCCCACCCACAGAATAATGACATGATTCCTGAAGGGTGCCAGTGGAGGAACATCACTATGGCAGGTTGAACCTAACAACATATGGAATAGGAGCAGAAGTAGGCCATATGGTCCCCGAGCCTGCTCTGCCATTCGATACAATCATGGCTGATCTTTGACCTCAACTCCACTTTCCCGCCCGATCCCCATATCCCTTGATTCCCTTAGAGTCCAAAAATCTATCTATCTCAGTCTTGAATATACTTAATGACTGAGCATCCACAGCCCTCTGGGGTAGAGAATTCCAAAGATTCACAACTCCCTGAGTGAAGAAATGTCTCCTCATCTCAGTCCTAAATGGCCGACCCCTTATCCTGAGACTGTGACCCCGAGTTCTACACTCTCTAGCCAGGGGAAACAGCCTCTCAGCATCTGCCCTGTCAATCCCCTTCAGAATCTTACATGTTTCAATGAGATCACCACTCATTCTTCTAAACTCCAGAGACTATAGGCCCAACCTACTCAATCTCTCCTCACAGGACTGAACTATTTGTAAACATTGGGCCACACAAAACTGAAGCAACCAATTAGCTACTCTAGAGTCAGAGGGAAGCAGCTGTTGGTGTTGACCATGACTAATTTTCTCTTAAAACATCCTCATTTACTGCGAAATGTGCTATGTGGGAGAATAAGTGCACTCATTAAATATCATAGCAATGGTTGCACTGGTATAAGAGTCACACCTCTGAGTCTTCAGGTGGTAAAGACCTGTGTTTAAATCATACCCCCCTAAGTACCCAGATCTGTGTGCATGTGTGTCTTAAGATTTAATAGTACATTCAGATAACTGTAAAATGTGGAGGCCTGAATTAACTCCTTGTAACTCAGTCACATGTGTTCTACCCCCAACTATAAAGCTGTGTAAAAGTCCCTGGGCTGCTGTACCCTTAGAGTCATTTGTTTCAATTGAGTGAGTTAGGTCACTGTTGTCAATGCAGGAAATCATCTCATTCCAAAATTGTGTGGAACAGCAATGTGACGTCACACTTTCAAATCCAAGACCTCTAGAAGTAGGTCAATGGTACTTCACTAATGAGAAGCAGATGAACAGTTTGCCCATTGGGGTGGTAATCTTGACTTTCTAATCCATTGACTACAACAGTGATGTGGACAATGATGAATGTACTGTACATTAATCGTGCTCTCCCCTGCCAGAGCGTGCAATTACCATTAATCGTTGCTGCCCACATGTAATGTTATTGGGTGTTAATTATGTCACTAATAAGTAGGTTTAAAAAGAAAAGGTTGTGGTTTGTTTACCATTTCAAACTCTATCCACCGTTAGTGCATGGTTAGTGTTATGCTTGAGCGGAAACAATTAATACAACTGCCAACTTTAGAGGAATAAGGCTTGTGTGGGTTTGAATCAGCGATGAATCACTGCCACTGAGTCACCATCACCTAGCTGTATTTCTGTTTCCCCTTTCCTAAGTTTAAGAGACATATTTGTATCTGTAATATTGTAATGGATTTCCAATTCTCCATCAGTGTTTCCTTCACTGTTTTGTGAAAGGTTTGCCAACAGAACCTTTGTTTTGTAATCGGGGGCCATACCAGGGCTCGTAAAGCTTCACACGTCCAATATCTGGGTATTTGTAGTGAGCCCGGGGTCAAATGAGAAACCTTTCTCACTGCATTTCCTCTTACCATGTGCCCGCCTGGGATCTCCTTGACTTCAGACAGCTGTAGAATAGGCCAACCAAACAAATTGTACTGACAGGCTAAGTAAGTGGGCAGAGATTTGGCAGATGGAATACAATACTGGAAAGTGTGAGGTTATGCACTTTGGCAGGAAAAATCGTAGAGCAAGTTATTATCTTAATGGCAAGAAACTGGAAAGTACTGAAGTACAAAGGGATCTGGGGGTCCTGGTGCACGAAACTCAAAAGGTTAGTATGCAGGTGCAGCAAGTGATTAAGAAGGCCAATGGAATGTTGGCTTTCATTGCTAGGGGGATAGAATATAAAAATAAGGAGGTATTGCTTCAGTTGTACAAGGTATTGGTGAGACCGCACCTGGAATACTGCATACAGTTTTGGTGTCCATACTTCAGAAAGGACATACTTGCTCTCGAGTCAGTACAAAGAAGGTTCACTCGGTTAATCCCGGGGATGAGGGGATGGACATATGAGGAGAGGTTGAGTAGATTGGGACTCTACTCATTGGAGTTCAGAAGAATGAGAGGCGATCTTATTGAAACATATAAGATTGTGAAGGGGTTGGATCGGGTGGATGCGGGGAGGATGTTCCCGATGATGGGTGAAACTAGAACTAGGGGGCATAGTCTTAGAATAAGGGGCTGCTCTTTCAAAACTGAGATGAGGAGGAACTACTTCACTCAGAGGGTGGTAGGTCCATGGAATATGCTGCCCCAAAAAGCTGTAGAAGCTACATCATTACATAAATTTAAAACAGAAATAGACAGTTTCCTAGAAGTAAAGGGAATTAAGGGTTACGGGGAGCGGGCAGGAATTTGGACATGAGTCTAGGTTCGGATCGGTCATGGCCCTGTGGGTAGCGGAGCGGGCCCAGGGGCCGTGTAGCCTGATCCTGCTCCTATTTCGTGTGTCTAATTCTGTTAGATTCAGGAGATGGTTCTGTGATAGTGGATTGGCGGTTAGGATCAGATCAGCCATGATCTTATTGAATGGCAGAGCAGGCTCGAGGGGCCGATTGGCCTACTCCTGCTCCTATTTCTTATGTTCTTATGACTTTAAACTAAATAGTAACAAAGGGAAACAGCAGATAAAGAAAGAAAGAACTCGTATTTATACAGCGCCTTTCATGCCCTGAGGGTGTCCCAAAGCGCTTTACAGCCAGTGAAGTACTTTTTGAAATGTAGTCACTGTTGTAATGTAGGACAGCTATTTACAAAAGCATAACAATTCCTTCTGAATCTAGAAAATAAATGGTCTCTCAAATTCAGTGTAAAACAAGACCTTACACAAGGCCATAACTTTGCGTGGGTGTTTACTGCTAACCTGCTACGAAGCCTACTCTCTCCCTCTGCTGACTCAGGGCGTAGTTATACTTCATAACGCCTTTGAAGTTCCGCCTGGAACAAAACATATCAATTATTTATCTTTTATGATTGCATCAGGCTGACAAATAGCCACAGGATGCCAAACACAAAGGATGCTTTCTGATCAGGGTAAACTTTTATACCTTCTGAAGTTCATATCTGTGATGTAGGACACCAACACCTAAAGAGAACGATATAGAATCTTACAGCACAGAAGGAGGCCATTCGGCCCATCGTGCCTGTGGTGACTCTTTGAAAAAGCTGTCCAATTAGTCCGCCTCCTCGCTCTTTCCCCATAGCCCTGCACATTTATATTAAGAATGATTCTAGACAGAACACCACTATTGACTTTGCACATAAGCATTAGTATATTAGTATACAAATCTCCTGGACCTGACGACCTGCCTCCTAGGGGTTTTAAAAGAGGTAGCTGCAGAGATAGTGGATGCACTGGTATTAATCTTCCGGAATTCCCCAGATTCTAGAACAGTCCCCAAGGATTGGAAGGTAGCAAACATAATCCCGCTATTTAAGAAAGGAGGAAGAGAAAAAACGGGGCACTATAGGCCAGTTAGCCTGACATAAGTAGTAGGCAAAATGCTAGAATCTATTATTAGGGACATGGTAACAGGGCACTTAGAAAATCATAATATGATTAGGCAGAGTCAACATGGTTTTATGAAAGGGAAATCGTGTTTGACAAATCTGTTGAGTTTTTTGAAGATGAAACTAATAGGATGGATAAAGGGGAACCAGTGGATGTAGCGTATTTGGATTTTCAAAAAGCATTCGATAAGTTGCCACACAAGAGGTTATTATACTAAATTAGGACTCATGGGATTGGAGGTAATATATTAGCATGGATTGAGGATTGGAATAAACGTGACTCTTTCAGGTTGGCAGGCTGTAACTAGCAGGGTACTGCAAGGATCAGTGCTTGGGCCTCAGCTATTTACAATCTATATTAATGACTTGGATGAAGGGACCAAGTGTAATGTATCCAAGTTTGCTGATGATACAAAGTTAGGTGGGAAAGTTAGCTTTAAGGAGGACGCAAAGAGGCTGCAGAGAGATATTAACAGGTTGACTGAGTGGACAAGAACATGGCACGTGGAATACAATGTGGGGAAGTGTGAAGTTATCCACTTTGGCAGGAAAAACAAAAAAGCAGAGTATTTTTTGAATGGTGAGAGACTGGGAAAAGTTTGCACTCAGGGACCTGCGTGTCCTTGTACATGAATCACAGAAAGTTAACATGCAGGTACAGCAAGCAATTAGGAAAGCACATGGTATGTTTGCTTTTGTTACAAAGGGATTAGAGTATAAGAGTAAAGAAGTCTTATTACAATTATACAGGGCATTGGTGAGGCCACACCTGGAGTACTGTGTACAGTTCTGGTCTCCTTACCTAAGGAAAGACATACTTGCCTTCGAGGGAGTGCAGCGAAGGTTCACTAGACTGGTTCCTGGGATGAGGGGATTGCCCTATGAGGAGAGATTGCGTAGACTAGGCCTATATTCCCTAGAGTTTAGAAGAACGAGAGGTGATCTCATCGAAACATATACTGTAACATTCTTAAGGGACTTGACAGGGTTAATGCTGAGAAAATGTTTCCTCTGGCTGGGGAATCTAGAACACAGGGTCACAATTACAGAATAAGGGGTCGGCCATTTAAGACTGAGATGAGGAGAAATTTCTTCACTTAAAGGGTTGTGAATCTTTGGAATTCTCTACCCCAGAGAGCTGTGGATGCTCAGTCGTTGAGTATATTCAAGACTGAGGTCGATAAATTTTTGGGAACGAAGGAAATTAAGGGATATGGGGATAGTGCGGGAACGTGGAGTTGAGGTGAAAGATCAGCCATGATCTTATTGAATGGCAGAGCGGGCTTGAAGGGCCAAATGGCCGACTCCAGCTCTTATTTCTTAGGTCCTTATATAAAAAGCACCCTTTGTTTCATTGTTCAGTCACTGTTGCTGTGTAGACTGCTGGACTAGGTAATTTCTTCAATTGATTCTGCTTTTCACCCCATGCGTGTCATAACAAGAAACAAAGAAGCAAACAATTTAATAAGCCATAAGCAACACCTTTAATTTTTGTCAGCCTTTTACACAAGATCTTTCTGTGCTTTTTCTACATTTTTACCTTACTAAGTGAGGAGATAGCAGTGCTGATGAATGGAACATTTTTCCACTTTTGTCATCCACTGTCCTCAATCGAGCACTTCCAGGTCAGGTGTAGCTCGATGCCAGGTTAGGTGTAAGAGTAAAGCGACCTCGACATTACCAAACAATGTGCCTTGATCTCAAAATCAAAGGAGCATCCTCTACTGCACCAGTGTAACATTACTATTTAACATATCAACCATCCTTGTGGCTTCCCTGGGTGAGACTCATTTCACTTAGAATACTGACAGACACAGCAGTCAGAGAAGGACTTTTGTTCTATCAGTCTGGCTTGGATTTGAACTAAAATTCCTGAGGTAAAAATCACAGTGCAAACTCATTGCACCACCCAGGCACTGGTCTCTTTTTTTTATTTTCATTATCATTTTTGCTATTAATTCCCGTAAAATTGCTTGCAATTCTGGGAATGCCAGAAAAAATTCCACCATGCTCTTTGAACCCTGTGATGTCATTGAGTGATAACTTCCTCCATAAATACCACTGTCCTGAAATTTTTGATAAGTCAAGGAATGAAAATGATGCGCAAAAAATTGAGGGAGCTGCATTTATTTTACAAATCTTATTTCCATGTTCTTAGCCTCTCAATGCTGATATTTTAATTAAATGAAAATAAAACGCGCTCCCGATGACTTAACGGGTTTATACAACGAGTAGCCAAGAACTATAGACCAGGAAAGTCCCAAGTTTATTCGCAATCTGTGCTGAATTTAGTGCCCTCAGCCAAGGCAGTTGTGTAGGGTGTTACATCGTCCCTTTGTTTCGGAGGGGGGGAAAAATCGCCCAGTTTTCCCTTCTTATGATCACTATCTTGTGACCCGTGCAGGAAATGTGTAGATGTTGAGGCAA
The DNA here is from genome assembly GCF_052327205.1 of Somniosus microcephalus. Lineage (NCBI taxonomy): Eukaryota > Metazoa > Chordata > Chondrichthyes > Squaliformes > Somniosidae > Somniosus > Somniosus microcephalus. Next base: position 49,291,541 of record NC_140987.1, read on the forward strand.
GGCTAAGAACTAAGCTTGGCTGTAATGCATCTCGTAGTCAAATAGCCTGCCGCCACTCACTGTTGAGGCTGATTGCCAAGGCTCGCATCTGAATACTGGCCAATTTAGCAAAGTACTGGAGGGTGAATGGGACCCCTATTAACGTACCCCATGAAGGAGTCAACCACCTTCAGGAGAGGAGCAGGGGCACGGAGAAAAGAAAGGAATTGCGAAAACAAAAAACGTTGCATGTATAAATAGTGTACAAGATATGGTCTTGAATAAGAATGCATCCTAACCCAGTGGGAGTCAAGTAACATCATGTCAATTCACTTAGAATATCACAACACAGTGACAGCCGATGCATTTGCTCCCTCCAGTCAATTCCTACTCAGCTCAGCTTCTCAGCCAGATTCCCACTGCTGGGGCTGTCAATGACATTTAACAAAAAAATAAACAGTTATTTCATGTTTTTAGTCCCTTGAGAATATTCCAACGCGTTTCAAGGTTGCAGGTTGCACTCTTCATGTGCTGCAGCCTTGTGACATGTGACTTGTCCTCTGTTATTATGTGTGAAGTATCGTTGCTAGCTGTGGCTCAGTGAGTAGCACTCTCACTCTCTGAGTCAGAAGGTTGTGGGTTCAAAGCCCCACTCCAGAGACTTTGAGCATAAAATCTAGGTTGACACTCCAGTGCAGTGTTGATGGCGTGCTGCACTGGCGGAGGTGCCATATTTCCGATCAGACATTAAGCCGAGGCCCTCTCAGCTGGAAGATTCCCATGGCACTCTTTTGAACAAGAGCAGTGGAGTTCTCCCTGGTGTCCTGGCCATTGTTTATCCCTCAACCAACATCACTAAAACAGATTATCTCGTCATTATCACATTGCTGTTTGTGGGGCCTTGCTGTGCGTAAGTTGCTTGCTGAGTTTCCTACATTACAACAGTAACTACACTTCAAAAGTACTTCATTGGCTGTAAAGCACTTTAGGATGTCCTGAGGTCATAATAGTATGTTATATAAATGCAAGTCTTTTTTTCTTCTCAGATATTTTTTCAGTGTATACATATTGTCTACATCACAAATGCACTTATAGTGTAATATTGTAACTTTGTGTGTAATAATAGATTGACAATGTTCTCTAGTTTCTTTTAGTTATCAAAAAAAGGCCAATGCCTCAAGTGAAAGCCATTCACATTTATGCAGTAGTAACTTTTTTTCATATAATCATCTATGTGTGTTATGTTCCACATAAGCATCTGTGCTTATATTAAAAAATCTTACACCTGCATGCACTTCCTGTGTCAGCTTTTTCTATTATAAATTTCTCTGTCCAGATTCAGCAAGTAAACAGTGCCTGTATGTTAGATGTGGTGTAATTATACCCTCCTGCCAGTGGTGGTGCTGGAGTGCCTCAGTTTTGCCGCTCCGGAGCTCCTCAATCTGTGCTGCAGGGAAACTCTGGGGGCGATTTTGTTAATGGGGGGCGCGTTGGAGGCGGGACTGCTGCTTGGCGAGTCGATGACCTGCCACCATCGATCTGTGGCCAACCCACGCTATTTTCCCTTGATTGACCTTGTTAATCCTGCCCAGCGGGCTTAGCAGGCCAATTAAGGGAAAGCCAGTTGCCGAGAACGTCAGCGTATGACGATTCATCTGTCAAAAGTTTTTGACAGATGAATTGTCATCGTTTGACAGCTCTGTGAAGCTGTCAAACACTGACATTCTCTGTAGTTTGATGAGGTCTTGAATTCAAGACCTCGTCAAACTTCTTTCTTTTACAGAAATTAGATGGTTGTTGCCAATGGCCATCTGTCATCTGCAACACGGAGGTCCGAGACTCTCCGCATACACAATGACTGAAGCCTGCAGGAAGAAACAAAGGTAAGTACACTTTTACTAACACTTTGCACTTACCTCAGATACTCACCTCTCCACTCTTGCACCCATCACTTACCTACACACCACACTTTTGCACCCAGACCCCCGCAAACCCAGTACTTGCCTCGCTGAGCTGGCCTGTTTTGGAGCCTTCGGGAAGCCCGCACTTGTGAGGGCAAAAAGGGGATAATCCTATTTTCTGACTGTTAACAGGCAGTTAATGGGCTTTAATCCCATCCCGCCTCCAAGGAGACGGGACCCGGCGCGGGACGGCTAACTGCCTCCTAGGAAGATGGCACGGAGGTGGGTTGGGCACCCGCCCCCAAATTCTGCCATTTTCCCGGCAGTCCCGCCTCCATACCCGCCTCCCCAGGGCTGGCAAACTCGCCCCCTCGGTTCTGCTTCCCAAATTACCATGGCCTAGAAATTTGGGGTGCCAAGCTCGCCTGGGTGCCAGAATTACCGCTGCGATCGGAGCCGTAGCGCCCGCCGGAAATTCAGTTTGAGCGCCCCAAGAAGGACGCGGGGTGCTGCTCGAGGTGCCCCGCGTCCCTCTTGGGGCGCTCAAACTGAATATCGTAGCGCAACGTGCTGCAGCGCCACACGCTGCGGCACGGCGCGCTGCAGTACTGCAGGCCTTCCTCCCCTTCTTAAGGGGGAGGGGCCTGCACCAGCGCGATGACCGATCGCGAGTGCCGGCAAAAGAGCCCGGCACTGAGGAGAAGTGCCGGGCTCTCGGGACACACCTGGCACTGCCCGGGGGGGTTCAGGAGGCCGGGGACGGAGGTGCTGGCAGGCGGCCACCGAAAAAAATGGCCACCCCGCACCTCCACCTTAATTTGCGCCACTACCGCCACAGGTAGGCCCCGTGAACCGGGCGCGATTTGCGACCGGCGTTAGAGGCGGGCGCGACCAAATATCGCGATCGGGGCGCTGCGCACACCGATGACGTCATCGGTGGCGGCGCAGCGCTACAGGCTAACGCCGCCATTAGCGCCACGCTAAATATCGCGGGAGGCGTGGCCAGGGACGCTAAAGCCACTGAGTGCCCTCTTTAGGCGCTAACTGGTGGCGTAGCCCACCGAATTTCTAGGCCCATATGTTTTGCTACTTCACTATAACTGATACTATAAAACTGAAGTATTATACAAAGTAAGCGCAAAATATACAACTTTAAAATGGGGACCGAATTATAATCTGTACACACTGATTCAATTATTCCCCTGCCCTCTAACCCCAGTTCAACTGCAGGCAACACTTGGTCTTGGCTCACTGACACCAATTTTCACCTGGGGAAAATCGGCGTGAACGGGGCCGGAGGTGCCTAAAATGGGGTCCATTAACGTTACCGCACATTCAACCCACTGTGACTTTGAGAGGCCTACCACTGGGCAGCCAAAGTGCCTGCCTAAAACAAGCCATCGGCTTCTTTCCCATGCAAATCGGGGTCCTAATGTAGTTATGACCCCGGTTGCAATTTTAAGAGGCACGTAGCCAGAGCTTACGACGCAAACACTCTATCCATGTGTACTAGAGATCAAGAAATGGCAAGAAAGATTTTAAACATTTTTTTGTGGAGCCAGAAGGAACAGAAGTGCTCCTCCTGGCTCCACAAAGATACTGCAGGTCGCTGCCAGCCCGGCCTTGCCCCGCTGTGGCATCACGCCCCCCCCACCCCTCCCCCGAGCACTTACCTGTGGGCCTCTGCTGGCGTCCCAGCCGGACAACATTCCAGAGGCCCAAGAGCGCCGAGTTACATCGGGACCCCTGTTTGGCGTCCGCAGCTCGCCTGACAAATTCAGATGAGGCCGGGGCCTCTAAATCACAGCAGCCCCTTCGCCGCTGGAACTGGCGACCAGCCAACAGCAATCAGCCGGCCAAAAGTCAAAATTGACCCCAACTATGTGCAATCCTACGTGAGAATGACATTTATTCCATAATTTTCATTTGAAATCAATGGACTACACATTACTGCCAACGCAATGCTCTCTGTGACGTGGACATCTCTGTTGTGATCCAAACGCCTTTACGTCTTGATGCAGTTGCACACTCGCACGATGTTTGTAGGAGGGCACAGCGATGCAGTAAGTCGGTAGGCACAGTTGTGCATATTGGTATCATTCAGTGTTCCCTTAAATTTTTTTGGGTGCGCAGCAGTGCTGCGCAGCCCATTCTAAATGCCGCGCATGCGCAGTTTTTCCTACTTAAAAGCCAGTGAGCCGGCTGCGCAGCTTAAAGGGAACATTGGTTGCATGCTTCAGGGGTGAGGGTGTTTTGTTGGTTGTGGCCATGTAGTGGGACAGGGGCGACCCTATCGTTCAAAACAGATCCAGTACATGGGGCGTTTTGCAAAGACCAGGAGAGCCCAAGCATTCCGTTGCCATGGTATGCAGGCGAGGCCAGCATTTCCGATGAACAATGGTGCAATCAAGTAAACAACAGTAAATAACGCCGGCTGTGTGAGGACATCAAACAATGAAGAATAACTTCCCAAGTCATGGGAAAACAGTTCCACAGTCATCCGTCACTCACTCGGGCAAGTAGTTGATAAACTCCATCGAAAAATAACCAAGTACTTCAGGCTCCTTCCCTGTAACTGAAAATGAGATTCTTGTTTCTGATTGATGTTTTCGGAGGAGCTTGTAAAAATGCATTTCCAGCTGATTAGTTCTGCGGGTGTCAATCTCTTGCTGTTTTATGACCTGCAGACTACGTGCCAGATGTACACTTGCTTTACATAAACTAACAAAGATGAATGACTAAATTTGAAAGTGCCTCTTTCTCTACTTCTTCTGTATTTCCTGAGGGAAAGGACTGTGCAGCAGTAGTACTGCAAAAGAGCTGTAACTCTCTCCATGCTGCAATTGGATTTACTCTGCAGCCAACTAAAAGCAGCATACAGCTTCTCCCTTTGGACAAGATTGGGTACAATTACCAGTGGCATTTTTCTTAATAACCACAATCATATTAAAAGTGATATTGAGCATTCAGTTAGCAGAATATTCCTCGAGACAAAAGGGAAACTATGGGAGTAATTTTCCGAGTGAGCACTTGGGAGAGTGAGGTTCCCTACCATCAGTGCATTTCTCAGAAAATGGCCCCCTAAAAGCCTACTTTGAGTAATGAAAGAGTTAATTAAAGGGAAATAATAGGGCACGGAGAAAGGCTCCTGTTCCAGCTTCAGATCATCCCTGAGGAGACCTGTGATCATCTCGACATTATTTCCCCTTTTTTCCTAATGTCATTTCCCAGGCAAGCAAAGTCCTCCAAATTGCCATAGGTTGAGCAGGGAATGAGACAGCTGGATAGTTACAAATCTGAATCTGGGCAAAAGAAAGCAAATATCAGCTCCCACTCTCAATATCACAAAGCCTTCAGTCTTTCTGAAGAGACACAACTCACTCCATATCGTACGAAAGTGATTGAAACTGTTGCATTGAATTGGCTTACAACCTCTTATCTGGCAGTCCATTGTAATTGTACACATTTCAGTCAGTAGTACCTTTTTACATACATATATATATATATATACACAAAAGCCATTGGATTATTTGGGAGAAAGACTGAACGTAGCATCAACCTCACTTGAACCGAAGGCTGTGTTTATTCACACCTTAAACAAAGTAAAAAGACAACAAACGCTCAAAATAGAAGATGTTAGAAGTACACCGCGGAGGATTGACATTGGTGATAATTTTGGCAAACAAGTTGCTGTGAATACAAACCGTGATTTCCTCTTTTGTAATCACTCTGGCTTTTGCTTTTTGCCAAAATGATCAACAGGAGGGAGTTTAAGCACCCCAACCCCAAGCCCCCACGGTCATCAACATCTGAGAGCAAAAGACAGATTAATATTTCAGGAGTGCTACACGTTCTGCAGTGTGCTTGACTACATCCCACAGCGACGTTAATGACAGGCCGGCTTCCTCTGCAAAACCCCTTGTCAGAATTTAAAAAAATGCGGCCTTGAGATTACACTATGATGGATATTATTGTCAGCAATGCTTTTCTTTTTCCGTTATCTTAACCAAGGCGTTAACCCGAAATGGGTTCGCGCCGCTGTTCAAATAGCCAACAAAGGAATTTCTTGGGAAGGATTAAATGTACCTGTACAGGAAACTCTTTTTTTTATCCAGCACCGACGGGACCGGCGTGGTGCTGGTTGATCAAAAAGTCCGGATTGCAAAGAGGTATACTTACCATGGTATGAGAGCCTCGTACATGGCACTTGTGCAGGAGCCCCAGTTACACGGCACTTGTGCAGGAGCCCCGGATACACGGCACTTGTGCAGGAGCCCCGGTTACACGGCACTTGTGCAGGAGCCCCGGTTACACGGCACTTGTGCAGGAGCCCCGGTTACACGGCACTTGTGCAGGAGCCCCGGTTACACGGCACTTGTGCAGGAGCCCCGGTTACACGGCACTTGTGCAGGAGCCCCGGTTACACGGCACTTGTGCAGGAGCCCCGGTTACACGGCACTTGTGCAGGAGCCCCGGTTACACGGCACTTGTGCAGGAGCCCCGGTTACACGGCAATTGTGCAGGAGTCCCGGTTACACGGCAATTGTGCAGGAGCCCCGGTTACACGGCACTTGTGCAGGAGCCCCGGTTACACGGCACTTGTGCAGGAGCCCCGGTTACACGGCACTTGTGCAGGAGCCCCGGTTACACGGTACTTGTGCAGGAGCCCCGGTTACACGGCACTTGTGCAGGAGCCCCGGTTACACGGCACTTGTGCAGGAGCCCCGGTTACACGGCAATTGTGCAGGAGCCCCGGTTACACGGCACTTGTGCAGGAGCCCCGGTTACACGGCACTTGTGCAGGAGTCCCGGTTACACGGCCACAGATCCAGGAGTCCCTGTTGCACGGCCACAGGTGCAGGAACCCTGGTTACACGGCCACAGATCCAGGAACCCCGGTTACAGGGCCACTAACATACAGTAAAACTTACCTGAACCTACTCCTGAATTTTGCCGGTTAAGAGAGATTTCCGGATATTTAGGTGCAGGTTAAAAGAGAGTTTCCTGTACTAACACACGCACAAGGCCCTTGTTGCAGTCTATGAACGAATACTGATTTAACGGTATGCTTGCGCTCTACGCTGCTGTATTTGGGACTTGGTGAGTTAAGACAGCAAGCCGACTGTCGTAGCTCTTCAAACATGGTTGAAGAATGGCAAGAACATATTTTTTCACTTGACTGCTTTTCCGTTCTGCAGATGGACTGATCGACTGCATGGATCCCGACTGCTGCTTGCACAGCTCCTGCCAGAACCAGCCCTATTGCCGCGGATCACCTGACCCGCTGGACATTATTGGTCAAAGCCAGCAGCCACCCTCTCAGCAAGCTGCCAGGCCCTTCCATGATCGAATCAAGTTCCTTATTGGACCAGACAGCAGTCATGTCCTGCCTGGGGAAAATCCTTTCGACAGGAGGTTAGTCTGTCAGCACTGAAATGAGCGCAGATAAATCCGATCACACAGTGATGTAGTATGTTGTCTATTTTGTTAAAATGTAATGAGAGAGTTTGTTCACACTATTTTTCATCCCTCGAGCACATTTTGGATTGTTGCTTTAAGCCATAGAAACACCCTTCTTAGCAAGGCTGTCAGATTGGCTCAGTGGGCGCATGCTTGTCTGCGAGTCAGATGGTCATGGGTTCAAGCCCCACTCCAGGACCTGAGCACACAATCTAGACTGATACTTCAATGTAGTGTAGAGGGGGTGCATAATTATCGGAGGTGCTGTCTTTCAGCTGAGACATTAAACTGAGGCTCTGTCCAGGTGAGTGCAAAAACATTCAAAGAAGAGCAGGAGAGTTATCCTGGCTAAGATTTGTCACTCTAACCAAAACCAAGCTAACTGGTTATTTATCTCTATGGTCTATATTTTCTAATGCCTGCGGGTGTGTACGCGCTGTGTACACACCCATAGGGACATCGGAAATGCCGGTTTCAGGCATGCGAAGCACCCTGGAGAAGGGCCTCTGCAGGTGGAGAGTTCCGTTTTCTGCAGAACCTCCGCCTGCAGAAAACCCTTCGAAATCTTATGCCTGGTAAAAGCATAAGAGTTTAAAAAAAGTAAAAAAAAATGTTTTCACTCATTTATAATTTTAAAATACTTTTTAAAAAGGTAAGTTTCTTTTAGCCTCGTAAAAAGCTTTAATTTTTTTCAAAAAATTTAATTTTTGTTTAAAATATTTAATTTAATGTAATTTTAACTCATTTTAAAAACGATTTCAAAAAAAATTATTTAATGTTTTAGTGTCTTTTTAGGGTGATCTCCATTCATACTTTTGACGGGTCTACCTGTCAAGTGTATGAAGGGAGATTCCCTTCTCCTATTGGCTCGCTTGGCCCACGTGATCCCAGGGACACTTGCGAACCGCATGCGCCCCTTGGATACCTGGGCCTCTGCGTGCGCGGACCAGGAGAGGCCTAGCAGCGGAATTGGCCAGACCGCGGGAGCCCTCAGGTAAGGGTGTAAGGGGGAAAAATTGGGTGAGTAGCGCCACCTGTTAGCGCCTAAAGAGGCAGTCAGTGGCTGTAGCGCCACTGGCTGTGCCTCCCGCGATATTCAGCAGGGGCGCTAATGGTGGCGTTAGCCATTTGCGCTGTGCTGCCCCCGATGACATCATCGGTGTGCGCAGCGCCCCGTTCACGATATTTGGTAGCGAACGCTGCAGTTGCGCCGTTCGCTACCCGCACCCGGTTCACGGGGCCTTACTGTGCCGGCAGCGGCGCAAGTTAAGGTGGCGGTGCGGGGCGGCCGCCTTTTTCGGCGGCCGCCTGCCAGCATCTCCATCCCCGGTCTCCTGACCACCCCCCCCCCCCCCCCCCCCGCGGCATTGCCAACTGTTTCCCGAGAGCCTGGCACTTCTCCTTGGTGCCGGGCTCGTTTGCCGGCACTCGCGAGCGGGGATCGTGCTGTTGCAGGCCCCTCCCCCTTAACAATGGGAGGAAGGCCTGCAGTACTGCAGCGTGCCGTGCCGCAGTGTGTGGCGCTGCGGCACGTTGCGCTGCGATATTCAGTTTCAGCACCCTAAGAGGGACGCGGAGCGCCTCGAGCCTCGCCCCGTCTCCTCCTAGGGGCAATGGAACTGAATATCTGACGATCGCTAAAGCCTAGAATGCGGCGCTAAACCCTGCGCTCAGGCAACTTTTGCGCCACTTTGGCGCCCCAACCCAATTTCTAGGCCTAAATCTTTTTCCGATAGGAGGCATCTGCACGCAGGAAGCCTCCGATTGGAAATTATGGGCCATTGTTTGTTTGTGTGACCTTACTGACCCTACATGGCTACACTTCAATTGGCTGTAAAGCTCTTTGGGATGTCCTGAGGTTGTGAAAGGCATTTCACAAATGTAAGTGTAAATGTAAGCTATTCCTTTCCTATATCGATAACATTTCAACTGAAGCATCCCAGGGCAGCATATTTCTTGTGTTTGTTTTGCATTTCATTATTTTCTGCCCTCTTTTCCCCTCCTATCCCACTGATACTGACTCCTTGCTGGGGTGCAGTCACACAGGTGTCAGTAGCCCACTGGTACTCCACTAATCATAGGAATTTACGGCACAGAAGGAGGCCATTCTGCCCATCGTGTCTGTGCCGGCCAAAAAAGAGCTATCCAGCCTAATCCCACTTTCCAGCTCTTGATCCGTAGCCCTGTAGGTTACGGCACTTCAGGTGCATATCCAAGTACTTTTTAAATGTGATGAGGGTTTCTGCCTCTACCACCCTTTCAGGCAGTGAGTTCCAGACCCCCACCACACTCTGGGTGAAAAAGTTCTCCTCAACTCCCCACTAATCCTTCTACCAATTACTTTAAATCTATGCCCCCTGGTTATTGACCTCTCTGCTAAATAGGTCTTTCCTATCCACTCGATCTAGGCCCTTCATAATTTTATACACCTCAATTAAGTCTCCCCCCAGCCTCCTCTGTTCCAAAGAAAACAACCCCAGCCTATCCAATTATTCCTCATAGTTAAAATTCTCCAGTCTAATGCTGACTCCTTGCTGGGGTGCAGTCACACGGGTATCGGTAGCCCACTGATACTTCATGCAAGTGGTCATTCTTCACATGTCAAACTGGACAGTGAATATTAGCTGAGGGGCATCATAGCCGAGCCAAAGCCAGTCCTCGCCCAGTCCCCCTACTTTCCAGCTGGATTCTGGGATAGTGATGAGGAGCAGCAATTCTGGCTGATTTCCCCGTGCGCCCCCACCCCCTTCCTATTCAAGAGCAGCGAGGCTAATTCAAACAGCCGAGTGTTACTCCGGTTAAGATCAGCTAACTCAGCGTAGACCAAGGATTGAACCTAAAAAAAATTACACCGAAATAAATCCGCTAAAGGCAGCAATGGCAGCGACAGGGAGCAGTTGGTGGCGAGCCATGGCAGGCAGTAGAGCAGGATAGTGGGTGGCAGAGGAAGCAGAACAGGCCAGGCCAGGAAATACCTGGGATGAGCGACTTCAGTTATGTGGAGAGACTAGAGAAGCTGGGGTTGTTCTCTTTAGAGCAGAAATGGTTATGGGGAGATTTAATAGAGGTGTTCAAAATTACAAAGGGTTTTGATAGAGTAAATAAGGAGAAACTGTTTCCTCTGGCAGGATGGTGGGTAACCGCAGAACACAAATTTAAGATACTTGGCACAAGGACTCTAGGCAAGATGAGGAGAAATGTTTTTTTTACACAGTTGTTATGGTCTGGAATGCACTGCCTGAAAGGGTAATGGAAGCAGATTCTATAGTAACTTTCAAAAGGGAATTGGCTATGTACTTGAAAAGGAAAAAAATTGCAGGGCTGTGAGGCAAGAGCATGGGAATGGGACTAATTGGATAACTCTTTCAAAGAGCTGGCACAGGCACGATGGGCTGAATGACCTCCTGTGCTGTACAATTCTATGAAGAGCAAAAATGTAGATGATGTCCAGAGTTTTAGTGTACATGGGGAGTGGGGGGACTGAATTTTAGCATATAGCCTGTTGGGATTTTTAGCAAATTTGGAGGACTCACATTTTTACTGATGGGGGCTTTGAATTTGCAGATGGTGAGTATATTCAAGACTGAGATCAATAGATTTTTGGGCACTTAAGAGACTCGAGGGATATGGAGCTGAGGTCGAAGATCAGCCATGATCTTATTGAATGGCGGAGCAGGCTCGAGGGGCCGAATGGCCGACTCCTGCTCCTAATTCTTATGTTCTTATGTTTGTTGATTAAGTGTGCAAATGTTTCATTAAAAAGAAAGTGGTTGCATTAGCCATGGTGTTTAATCGCGATTTTGCCGGACCCCAAAGTGTTTTAATCGTTTGCCGCCCACCCAATGGTTGTGTCACATAGATCTGACCCCTGCTCCAAAAGATTGGGCACCCCTGCACCAAGACATTGGTGGAACTGTCAGCAGAATATATCTGGCAGAAGATTCAGTCAGAGTAAGGAAGAAAAAAACTTGCATTTATATAGCACCTTTTACATCCTCAGGACCTCCCAAAGTGCTTCACAGCCAATGAAGTACTTTTGAGGTGCAGTCGCTGTTATATAGGTGAACACAGCAGCTAAAGTATAGGTAGATCCGAGGCAAGTCAGATCTGTCCACAACCTATTAATATGCTCTCAAAACTCTGAATTTTCTTCTTACTCATTTCAAAGGCATTTCAGCCTGTTTTAATGCGAGTCTGTTTGGGAATTCTTGGGGATAGGCACAGTGCAGAACAGATTACTGTGCAATCACTAGCTAATTCCTGCTTAAATCTAAGACAAATGGTTTTAATGATCTGTAAAAATGGGGTCACAAGTACAGTTTTAAATATACCTAACAGATCGTCCTCCTCCTGACTTGAGTTTAGAATTACCAGTTTATTTTAAAAAAAGAAATGAAGTGTGAGTAATTTGTGGCTTTAGCACTGTGATAATCATTAGTTCTTTTTATTTAATATTACGGTTTGTTTTCACGCAAGCTGTTCTTAAATGGCTTGCTGCACCTCGCCTGGTTGAATACACAGTCACATTGATGGCAAGTGATGTTTCGTTTCCTGGGTAGGTGCAAACAAAAAGATTTCAGTGTCGTTGCATTGGTATATTGTTAAATTATTGATCGTGTGGAGGAAATCTCTGTGCAAACACTTTACAGAAATAAAACATGTTTTAGTGCTGATTGCAGATTCACAATTACCGAACAGGCTGTTGGCATCCAATCTGTTTGAATTCAGACGCAATTAAGTTGCAGTTGTGTTGTCTGGGAATTCTGGTAGGGGTTAAGAACATAAGGAGCAGGAGTAGGTCATTCGGCCCCTCGAGCCCGCTCCGCCATTCAATAAGATCATGGCTGATCCAATCTTGGCCTCAACACCATTTTCCCGCTCTCTCCCCATACCCCTCGACTCCCTTGTAGTTCAAAGGTCTGTCAATCTCCGCCTGGAATATATTCAGTAACTCCGCCTCCACAGCTCTCTGGGGTAGAGAATTCCAAAGATTCACGACCCTCTGAGAGAAGAAATTCCTCCTCATCTCCGTCTTAAATGGGCGACCCCTTATTCTGAATCTATGCCCCCTAGTTCTAGATACTCCCACTAGGGGAAACATCCTCTCGGCATCCACCCTGTCAATCCCCCTCAGAATCTTATATGTTTCAATAAGATCACCTCTCATTCTTCTAAACTCCAATGAGTATAGGCTCAACCTTTCGTCATACGTCAACCCCTTCATCCCAGGAATCAACCTAGTGAACCTTCTCTGCACGGCCTCCAATGCAAGGTTCCCCACAATACACAGGTTACGACCAGAGCTAAGTCAAAAAGTGCCTGAGTGGGATTGATGATCGTGAATCCCGACCTCTGGTTTACTCCTCTACTTCAGTTTGTGTCACACTGTGCACAATATCAAGTCAGCTGATCATAAAATGTACCGTAGGATATCCAAGGCATCACTGATTTCCTTTACCAGCTATTTCTCAGCTAATAAAGGCAAACACGCGAACAGCTCAAAAAAAAACTGCCGATGCTAGAAATCTGAAATAAAAGCAGATAATACTGGAAGTGCAGAGCAGGTCCGTCAGCAGCTCTAAAGAAAAAGACAGTTGTGTGCCCTTCATCAGAACTGAAGACTAAAAGATAAGCAAGTGTTTCAGTATGGTTGGAAAAAATACTGGCGGGTATGGGGTGGAGTGGAATAGAATCAGCAGATATGGCAGTCACTGCGACGTTTGAAAAATAGATTGCATGATCTGCAATCTGCTTAATAATAATTACTAAAATGGTATGAAACATCGCCAGTGCAGGTCAAAGGAATGTGCAAGAGAATTAGCTTAAAAGGTTAGTTTAAATTGGGACACATTCCAAAATCAGCTTTGTTTGGAAAGACCTTTCAGTAAGTTCCTCACTTGAATTTGATTTGGGCTTCTCCTGTGATGTGTGTACAGGGAAGAAAATGAACTGCTTATTTACATCTCATGAATTCAAAACGGAGAGGAGGTGCCGCCTCTGTTCTATCTGTGCAAGTTGGCATTTCAGTGTGATTTGCAGGTCACGCATCTCGTGGTGGCTGTGGGCAAAAAATGGAGTTAGTTTTCTTCAGTCTTGTATCTTGTCTCTGTTACCGTGCGGTGAACAGGTCCGACATCTCGTGGTGGCTGCAGACATTTAGACCTCGTTCCCTCTCAGTTGTAATTAGTGGGAGAGATGAGAGAGCCATGTATTTTCTTGGCCACACACTGGCTACAAGGGCTGCACAAATTGAATGCACGAGATTGTAGCGCATGAAACAAAACGCGACGGCAGGGGCTTATTCACAACTGTGCAATTTTGGGAGAAAGCATTATTTTTGCACTGGTACTGACTTTTTGAAAATGTTGTCCGCCCTGGCAGATTGAAAGGAGCCATGCGGAGGTCAGACACTTCCCTACCGAGGAACAGTGAGAAACAAAATAAGGGAGCAAGTCACCCGGAGTGCATGCTGAGGAACTGTCTTTAGCTAGAGCGATAGAGGCCTGAGTATAGGATATGTTCCATGAAGACCAGCTATAATGAATAGAAAGGAAATATATAAATTGCCTAAGAATGAACTAAGGAGTTACAATTGCAGGAGCAGTGCCTTAAGGCATTGACTTGCAAGCTGCACAAGTACCTTGTATGAGAAATTGGTGTCGTCTTCATATTGCTGATGGAAGCTAAACCTTTGCAAATCCACAAATCCTCCTGTAGATTCCCTTGGTTCAGGCTAAATGGATAACTCTTTAAAAGTCTGTTAAGGACTTCAAAGCAGGCTAATGAGGTAAGGCACAAATTTAATAAAGGCCCCAACGAAGTGCAATAACGGGGCACAAATTATTTAATGAGCTTTTTTATGAATTTGTAATGAGCTGGAAATAAAGTGCGACCAGAACAAGCAGGTGCCTTCCCAGAGCACGAGCTCCTGATGTACGGCAGAACGCGGGCACCTCCATTGACCTGATGCCGTTTAGCCGCTGCAGTCAATGAAAGCTTGTCAAATGACTCTTTCCTATTGCCTATCCACGACCTCCCTCCCACCCCCTCCCCCAACCCCATTTGCAGTTCCCAGTAAGATTTAATAATAAATGCATTGTTCATTTACATGCTAAGTTGAAATATAGCATCTGCAATCAAAAAACACAGGAAAAAGGAGCTGTATATGTTCTAATTGTAAGACGTGGATCGTATTGATCTGGATAAGTTGTCAGGGGAATGCCTGCATTAAATCAGAATATCTGAAATAATATTAGTGCCTTATATAAAGATAAATTAGTTTGGAATGTCCTTGCCTGTATTATTTGATCAGATTTGTTTTAATGGTGTTTTCCGACAGTGTTTTTTGACAGAACAAGCCTGCTCACAAACGATTCCTTCAAACGGTATTTGATTCCTTTCTTTTCTTTTCTCTCCCTCTACAGCTTGAGCTCCGTTATCAGAGGGCAAGTGCTTACCGCAGACGGGACGCCCCTCATCGGAGTCAACGTGTCCTTTCTGCACTACCCGCAATATGGCTACACCATCACCCGCCAGGACGGAATGTGAGTTTTTGCTGATAGAAATAAAATGCCACTTGTGCGTGACTTAACCCCATGAGGCGGCAGCAGGGCGTCACATGTTTTAACCTAAATGAAATTGCAAAATTTTCTGATGTGCGTCTTCAAATATTAGTTTGGACTAATTCCACAGTCCAGATGTGTTTTAAATTCTGCTACCCTGTGTTCAATTGTGCAACTCCACCGAATGTCAGTTGAGTGATGGTTTGGGCAAGTGTTTCACCTGGGAATGAGAACAGGGCAGTTAGTTCAGCCCTGTGATTTTCGGTCCACTACCGTCTCACTCCTGTCCGACAGAGACGATGGAAATCAACCCTATAGTGTACAGTCTTTATGCTGCTGCACATTGCAGGAGAAGCACAGTGTAAATCCCTCCTCTGCTTTGTCCTGTTCAAGGTAGCAAGTCCGACAGGCCTCTGAATTAAACACTAACCGGTTTTCTTCTGTGTTAAAATTGATCTTTTTTTAAGCGCTAAAATTGGACATTAGGCCAACAGAAAGAATGGGCTGGATTTGATGAACCTCGGCGGGTCCATGGCGGGTCCCGACCTCGCTGCTGTCTCCATCCCGACCTCTGAAATGAATTTCCCCTGATTGGGCTTGTTAAGCCCGCCCAGCGCGTTTCCCGGCCAGTTGGAGAAAGCGGGTCTGATGATGTCATTCAATGACGTGTCATCAGCCGGTTTCCTTAAAGGGACCGTGGCCAAATTGATTTTGACATTTGTGCTGTCAGTGTTCTACAGCATTGAGGTGCTGGAAACACTGACAATCACTGCACAGAGGCGCAGGGCTGCACCATGACTCTCCCATACAGCACGCAGGGAGGTCCTCTCCCCTTTCCATGGGTGGAAGAGACCTCCCTAGGAGATCAACGCAGCCTGGTTGCACGTTGCACAGGAGGGCACAAGCAGGGATGTGGTCAGGAGGACCAGGCTGCAGTGGCGCAAACCTTTCAATGATCTCAGTAGATCACGAAATGTTAGTACAAAGCCACACTCAACCTTATCCTGCTGTGCCTCTCATCACATCGCCATCACTCTGCTTTCTCTACTCTACTCCTGCACATCCTTACTCACACAAACTTACCCTGCACCTCCACCCATCCCTCTCTATCTACATTATCACTTCCCCATCTCACTAGCCACCCCTCACACTCACCCTCATCCTAGTCCAATCATACCAACTAACAACACACAAGGGTTGGCACTTGGGTGTTTTATGCAATGTTCATGTAAAGTCTCTGTTGATGTGGTGTCAAACATTGAAACCTTTATTTTCAACACTTTGCATTGGACAGATTTGTGTGCACCTTTGGAAGTGGCTTAGTGAGTTGCAGTGAATGGTGAGACATAACGGTACCCCTGGCTCCCCCCCGCCCTCCCCCCGCCCCACAATGGTGATGAGTGTGAAAGGAATGGCTTGGGCATTGTAGGGATGCTTTATGGTGTTGGTGTGGGGTGGTGCCAACCTGGCGCATCATGTCGTAGCCAGGGTGTACAGCATCAAGTGAAGTAAACCTGGCCATGGTGAGGCGATCCCTGGCTTCCCGAACAGCAATGTGGTCGGGTGCTGATGCCCTGTGTCCTGTGCAGCATCAGTTGATTGCAGACAAGGTTGGTGTTGGTGATGCTGGTGTGCCTGTTGATGCTGGTGTTGGGGCTGATTGTGGTGGGATTCTGAGGACCAAGGTGAGAGAGTATAAAGGGCACTCATGCTGATGGAATAGATGGCAGGTGAAGTAGAGATGACAGAAGCATCTGTCAGTGGTGAGAGAGGTAATGAGGTGAGACTGGATGGAGACTTGTGGAAAGACTTGCAGCATTCTGAATCTGTAGTGGAAATGCAGTTTAGAGAAGCTAGTGGTTAAGGGAACATTTCTCAATCAGCTGTGAGCTTTGACTTGACATTTGAAGCTGTCAACTCATCAGCTGATTTAATGGCCACTGACCTCCCGCCTCAGCTTCACAGACGAGATTCAAGCACAGTGGGAAACCGGTGGGCAACCTGTCAAATCCAAAAAGCTGGGAAAAAAACACTGATAAATGGCTGTAAACAAGCCACTAATGATTTTAATTGCCTCCCCCGCCGCTGCATGTCGGGTCTGCTCAGCACTAACAGACCCGACGTTTGGTAAAGACGCGTGGCGGCAGGTTCACGGCGGGGTCCCGACCCGCTAGGGAACTAAAACACTTTCCCACCCGACCCGCCACCGATCGCGCTGGCTGACCCCCCCCCCCCGCAAAATCTAGCCCAATGTTTTAGTTGCGCCACTGTGCAAAATTGGAGCAGAAAAATAAACTAACAGATTACTCCTTTTTTCCCAGTTGGAGCCAGAGTCAAATCACTTATGTTTTATTATTTCAACTTATTTTCTAAAAAGAGGAATGAATACTTTAAAAGTGGCAGGTCAGTCAGCATCTGAAGGAAAACAGATAGGCCGATATTTCTGGTGGGGTACTTTGTGATGGAAAGGGTTGAAATCACCCACTGCAAGAACAATTACATTAGCGTGATTGCCCCATTCCAGCATTTATGGCTTTTCTCTGTGTCTGCTACTGGAATGAAGGCTTAACTTTGAGTATTGTCTGCAGCCATTCCTCCTCCACGATGATCAAAACATGTCCACCTTTAGGCCACTGATGCAACATCCAGTAATTAAACATTAGGACATATGAACAGGAGTCGGCTCTTCCGCCCTTCAGTTAGATCATGGCTGACCTGTTATTTACCCGCCTTTGCTCCATATCCCTTAAAACCCTTACCTAAAGAAAATCTATCGATCTCAGTTTTGAATTTTTCAGTTGACCAATCTCAACATCTTTTGAGGAAGAGAGTTCCAGATTTCCACTACCCTTTGTGTGAGGAAGTGCTTCCTGACATCACCCATGAATGGCCTGGCTCTAATTTTAAGGTTATGCCCCCTTGTTCTGGACTCCCCCACCAGAGGAAATCGTTTCACATATTTACCATACCAAATCCTTTGTCAAATTAAAGCACAATTTGTTTATTTTTTCTTTAAAAAAAAAATTATATTCGTTCATGGGACGTGGGCATCGCTGGCAAGGCCAGCATTTATTGCCCATCCCTAATTGCCCTTGAGAAGGTGGTGGTGAGCGAGCATTTATAATAAGGTGGATGAATTAGCTGCGCAAATAGATGTAAATGGATATGATATAATTGGGATTACGGAGACATGGCTCCAGGATGACCAAGTCTGGGAAATCAACATCCAGGGGTATTCAATATTCAGGAAGGACAGGAAAAAAGGACAAGGAGGTGGGGTAGCATTGCTGGTTAAAGAGGAGATTAACACAATAGTAAGGAAGGATATTAGCTCTGATGATGTGGAAACTGTATGGGCAGAGCTGAGAAATACCAAGGGGCAGAAAACGTTAGTGGGAGTTGTATACAGACCCCCAAACAGTAATGCTGAGGTTGGGGATGGCATTAAATGGGAAATTAGAGATGCGTGCAATAAGGGCACAGTCATGGATGACTTTAATTTACATATAGATTGGGCTAACCAAATTAGTAACAGTACTGTGGAGGAGGAATTCCTAGAGTGCATACGGGATGGCTTCCTGGACCAATATGTTGAGGAACCAACTAGAGATCAGGCCATCTAAGACTGGGTATTATGTAATGAGAGAGGATTTCATAGTTTCATAGAGATAGGAACAGGAGTAGGCCATTCGGCCCTTCGAGCCTGCTCCGCCATTCAATGAGATCATGGCTGATCTTCGTCTGAGATCTTAGCTGATCTTACCAGTTCAGTACCCCGTCCCCGCCTTTTCTCCGTAACCCTTAATCCCCTTAGCCTTCAGAAATATATCCAATTCTCTCTTGAAAATATTTATTGAATTAGCCTTCACAGCCCTCTGTGGCAGGGAATTCCACAGGCTCACCACTCTTTGAGTGAAGAAATTCTTCCTCATCTCTGTTTTAAATGATTTGCCCGCTATTTTTAGACTGTGGCCCCTGGTTCTGTGCTCCCCTGCCATTGGAAACATTCTCTCTGAATTCAGCCTGTCCAGGCCTGCCATAATTTTATATGTTTCGATGAGATCCCCTCTCAATCTTCTAAACTCCAGTGAGTACAAGCCCAAACTATTCAATCTCTCCTCGTAGGTCATTCCCGCCATTCCAGGTATCAGCCTGGTGAATCGCCGCTGCACTCTTTCCATGGCAAGAACATCCTTCCGCAGATGGGGCGACCAAAACTGTACACAATACTCCAGATGCGGTCTCACCAGCACCTTGTACAGCTGTAGTAAGGTATCCCTATTCCTATACTCGAACCCCCTTGATATGAAGGCCAACATACCATTTGCCTTCTTAATCGCCTGTTGCACCTGCATGCTCTCCTTCAGTGACTGGTGCACAAGAACACCCAGGTCCCTCTGCACTTCCCCATCTCCCAATCTATTGCCATTTAGATAATAATCTACCCTCCTGTTTTTACCCCCAAAGTGGATAACCTCGCATTTATCCACATTATAGTGCATCTGCCACGTATCCGCCCATTCCCCCAACCTGTCCAAATCGCACTGTAGCCTCCTGACATCCTCATCAGAGCCCACCCCTCCTCCTAGTTTAGTGTCGTCAGCGAATTTGGAAATATTGCATCCAATTCCCTGATCCAGATCATTTATATATATTGTGAACAGCTGGGGTCCCAGGACAGATCCTTGCGGCACCCCGCTGGTCACTGCCTGCCACTCCGAAAACGAGCCGTTTATTCCAACTCTCTGTTTTCTATCCGCCAGCCAGTTCTCTATCCACGTTAATACTTTGCCCCCAATCCCATGAGCCTTAATTTTGCATGATAATCTTTTGTGTGGAACCTTATCGAAGGCTTTCTGGAAGTCAAGGTACACCACATCCACTGGCTCTCCCCCATCTATTTTACCAGTTACTTCCTCAAAAAATTCCAGCAGATTAGTCAAACACGATTTACCCTTTGTAAATCCATGTTGACTCTGTCCGATCCTTTCCCCATTTGTCAAGTGCTCCGCTATTTTATCCTTAATAATGGACTCTAGCATTTTGCCCACAACCGATGTAAGGCTTACTGGTCTATAATTCCCTGCTTTCTCTCTACCCCCCTTTTTAAATATTGGGGTAACATTAGCTACCCTCCAATCCACGGGTACTGTTCCCGAGTCAATGGAGTTCCGGAAGATGATCCTTAGAGCATCTGCTATCTCCAGGGCCACCTCCTTAAGTACCCTAGGATGTAGTTTATCAGGCCCCGGGGATTTGTCGGCCTTCAGTCCCCTCAACTTACCCAACACCATATCCCTAGAGATACTAATTTCTGTCAGCTCCTCCCTCTCATTAGTCCCTATGTTTGCCGATATTCCTGGGAGGTTATTTGTGTCCTCCTTTGTGAATACAGAACCAAAGTATGAGTTTAATCGGTCTGCCATTTCCTTATTCTCCATTATATATTCTCCCGAATCGGACTGCAAGGGACCGACTTGGGATTTTACCAGTCTTTTCCTCCTGATATACCGATAAAAGCTTTTGCAGTCTGTCTTTATGTTTGCTGCAAGTTTACTTTCGTATTCTATTTTCCCCTTCCTGATTAATCCCTTTGTCCTCTTTTGCTGTATCCTGTACTGCCCCCAATCTTCCGGTCTGGTGCTTTTTTTTGCCAGTTGATATGCCCTTTTTTTTGATTTTATGCTGTCCCTAATTTCCCTCGTTATCCACGGTTGAGCCACCTTTTTAGGTTTATTTTTATGCCAAACCGGTATAAACATGTTCTGGAATTCTTCCATTCTATCTTTGAATGCTTGCCATTGTCTATCCACTGTCAATCCCCCCAGAAACACCACCCAATCAATCTTACCCAATTCCCGTCTCATACCCTCGTAATTCCCTTTATTTAAGTTCTGGACCTTAGTCTCTGATTCAATTTCCTCACTCTCCATCTCGACTGAGAGCTCGATCATATTATGATCGCTCTGACCCAAGGGGCCTCGTACAAGAAGATTGTTGATAAGTCCCTTCTCATTGCACAATACCCAGTCTAAAATGGCCTGATCTCGAGTCGGCTCCTCGACATATTGGTCCAGATAACCGTCCCGAAAACATTCCAGGAATTCCTCCTCCTCAGAATTTTTACTAATTTGGGTAGTCCAATCAATATGTAAATTAAAGTCACCCATGATGACAGCTGTGCTCTTATCGCACGCTTCTCTAATTTCCCTTATTATGCTTTCCCTCACCTCCATATTACTATTTGGAGGCCTATATATCACACCCACTAACGTTTTCCTCCCCTTGCTATTTCTCATTTCTACCCATACAGATTCCGTTTCATCCGAGTTAATATCCTTCCTTTCCATTGCATTAATCCCCTCCTTTACCAGCAATGCTACCCCACCTCCCCTACCTTTTTGCCGATCCTTCCTAAATATTGTATATCCCTGGATGTTAAGTTCCCAGCCTTGCCCACCCTGCAGCCACGTTTCTGTAATCCCAATCAAATCATACTTGTTTACCTCTATTTCCACAACTAATTCATCCACCTTGTTCCTAATGCTTCTAGCATTAAGATACAAAGCCTTCAGGCTTGCTTTTTTCACACTCTCATTATGAATTAGTTTGGCCCTTTGTGTTTCTCTCCTTTGCTTATTGCTTCTCACCTTTCTACCATCTATTTCTGACTTCATATGACTTCCCTCTTTTCCACTACCTAGGTTCCCATCCCCCTGCCAAATTAGTTTAAATCCTCCCGAACCGCCCTAGAAAATATTACCCCGAGGACATCGGCTCCCTCACAGTTCAGGTGTAGACCGTCCCCTTGGTACAGGTCACTCCTCCCCAAGAACTGGTTCCAATGCCTCAAGAATTTAAATCCCTCTCCCTTATTTAGCAATCTTGTTGTGCGAGGCCCCTTGGGGAGGAGCGATCATAATATGATAGAATTCTTAATTAAAATGCAGAGTGAAGTAGTTGACTCAGAGACTAGGGTCCTGAATTTAAATAAAGGAAACTATGATGGTATGAGGCACGAGTTGGCTAGGATGGATTGGGGAACGTTACTTAAAGGGTTGACGGTGGATAGGCAATGGCAAACATTTAAAGATCGCATGGATGAACTACAGAATTTGTTCATCACTGTTTGGCATAAAAATAAAACAAAAATGGTGACTCAACCGTGGCTAACAAGGGAAATTAGGGATAGCATAAGATCCTAGGAGAGGACATATATTTTGGCCAGAAAAAGCAGCAAACCTGAGGATTGGGAGCAGTTTAGGATTCAGCAAAGGAGGACAAAGGGATTAATTAAGAGGGGGAAAATAGATTATGAGAGTAAGCTTGCAGGGAACATAAAATCTGACTGTAAAAGCTTCTATAGATATGTGAAGAGAAAAAGATTGGTGAAGTCAAGCGTAGGTCCCTTGCAGTCAGAATCAGGGGAATGTATAATGGGGAACAAAGAAATGGCTGACCAATTAAATACATACTTTGGTTCTGTCTTCACAAAGGAGGACACAAATAACCTCCCAGAGATGTCGGGGAACATAGGGTCTAATGAGAGGGAGGAATTGAATGAAATCAGTATTGTAGGGAAATTGATGGGATTGAAGGCCGATAAATCCCCAGGGCCTGATAATCTACATCCTAGGGTACTTAAGGAAGTGGCCCTAGAAATAGTAGATGCATTTCTGGTCATCTTCCAAAATTCTATAGACTCTGGAACAGTTCCCATGGATTGCAGGGTAGCTAATGTAACCCCACTATTTAAAAAAGGTGGTAGCGAGAAAACGAGGAATTAAGTCTGACATCAGTAGTGGGGAAAATGCTAAGAGTCCATTATAAAAGATGTAATAGCAGAGCACTTGGAAAACAGTGACAGGATCGGACAAAGTCAACATGGATTTACAAAAGGTAAATCATGCTTGACTAATCTACTGGAATTTTTTGAGGATGTAACTGGTAGAGTTGATAAGGGAGAAGCAGTGGATGTGGTGTATTTGGACTTTCAGAAGGCTTTCGATAAGGTCCCGCATAAGAGATTAGCGTGCAAAGCTAAAGCACATGGGATTGGGGGTAAGGTAGTGTCTTGGATAGAGAACTGGTTGGCAGACAGGAAGCAAAGAGTTGGAATAGATGGGTCTTTTTCCGAGTGGCAGGCAGTGACTAGTGGGGTACCACAGGGATCGGTGCTAGGGCCCCAGCTATTCACAACATATATATAAATTATCTAGACGAGGGAACTAGATGTAATATCTCCAAATTTGCAGATGACATAAAGCTGGGTGGGCATGTGTGCTGTGAGGAGGATGCAGAGAAACTCCAGTATGATTTGGACAGGTTGGGTGATTGGGCAAAAGCATGGCAAATGCAGTATAATGTGGATAAATGCGAGGTTATCCACTTCGGTGGCAAAAACAGGAAGACAAATTATTATCTGAACGGCAATAGATTGGGAAAAGGGGTAGTGCAACGATACCTGGGTGTCCTTGTGCACCAGTCGCTGAAGGTAAGCATGCAGGTGCAGCAGGCGGTTAAGAAGGCAAATGGTATGTTGGCCTTCATAGCGAGAGGATTCGAATACAGGAGCAAGGATGTCTTGCTGCAGTTGTACAGGGCCTTGGTGAGACCACACCTTGAGTATTGTGTGCAGTTTTGGTCACCTTATCTGAGGAAGGATGTTCTGAAGATGGTTGGGCCTAGGACACTGCCATGAGGAACTCCTGCAGCGATGCCCTGGGGCTGTGATGATTGACCTTCAACCATCACAACCATCTCCCTTTGTGCTAGGTATGACTCCAGCCAGTGAAGAGTTTTCCCCCTGATTCCCATTGCATTTATTGTTGCAGATAGTGTGTCAATTGTGCTGAGCCCATACATAAACATCCATAGAAAAAAGAAAGGCTAAGGCTTCAGGTGGAAAACTGGTCTGAGTTCTAGCAGAGAGTCTCCGCCTGAAATGTTAACTCGTCAAGTTGTTTTGTTTTTATTTCTGATTTCCAGCACTTGCAATGTTTCCTTTCCATCTCGAAATATTGATCTTATCTCACTTGTGTCTTATGTAGCGGAAGTAAGAGTTAGGACAAAGGATCAGACACACTTAACAAAAAGATTCCAGTTCATGTCCCGCTCACTCACTGGCACGCTCACTCAGACTTCCCCAGGGACAGAGTTATCAGGAGGATGGGAAGAGAGACCCAATGGGGTAGAAACAACACTTGGTGGCCAAACAAAGACCACTGATGTGGTGGCCTTCTGGAGAAGGGAGAAAATCGGGTTTTCCCTGATGGCGCAGTGAGCTTACGCCATTATTTATTGGCCTGTGGAGACAGGGAAGCTTCTGGATCTTATTGCTCCTTGCTGTGAGGACGTTGATCACAAAGCCGCATTCATTGCCCCGAGAAGGTGGCAGTGGACCTTCTCCTCGAGCCACTGCATTCCTCGTTTTGAAGGTGCTCGCAGTATGGTATTAGCTAGGGAATTCCAAGATTTGACCGAGCGATGATGAAAGAACGGTCATATATGTCCAAGCTGTGTGACTTTGAAGGGAACTTGGAGGTGAAGGTGTTCCCAAGATCTTGTCCTTCTTGGTGGTAAAGGTCGCAGGGCCGGGGGGATTCTGTCGAGGATCTTGGAAGCGATAAAAAAAAATAAGGAAAATAAAGTATAAAAGTACAAAGAAAAAAAGTAGAAAATTAGTATGCATTGAAAGCAAAGATTTCCTATTATGTTTCAGCTGTAAAGATTGTAGGGGTGATTCTGTGATTCCATGTTCCCGCATGGGAACTGTGCTCACAGGGAGTGCGGAGCGCAGTGTTATGCAATTGGACCGAGGGTACGGTAGCGTAGTGGTTACGTTACTGGTAATCTAGTAATCCAGAGGTCTGGACTAATGATCCAGAGATGTGAGACGGCAGCTGGGGAATTTAAATTCAATTAATTAAATAAATCTGGAATAAAAAGCTAGTATCAGTAATAGTGTCCATGAAATTACCAGATTGTCGTAAAAACCCATCTGGTTCACTAATGTCCTTTCAGGGAAGGAAATCTACCTTTCTTACCTGGTCTGGCCTATATCTGACTCTAGACCCACAGCAATGTGGTTGACTCTTAACTGCCATCTGGCTTGAGCAGTGGTGCAAGGGAGAGGGATTTAAATTCTTGAGGCATTGGAACCAGTTCTTGGGGAGGAGTGACCTGTACCAAGGGGACGGTCTACACCTGAACTGTGAGGGAGCCGATGTCCTCGGGGTAATATTTTCTAGGGCGGTTCGGGAGGATTTAAACTAATTTGGCAGGGGGATGGGAACCTAGGTAGTGGAAAAGAGGGAAGTCATATGAAGTCAGAAATAGATGGTAGAAAGGTGAGAAGCAATAAGCAAAGGAGAGAAACACAAAGGGCCAAACTAATTCATAATGAGAGTGTGAAAAAAGCAAGCCTGAAGGCTTTGTATCTTAATGCTAGAAGCATTAGGAACAAGGTGGATGAATTAGTTGTGGAAATAGAGGTAAACAAGTATGATTTGATTGGGATTACAGAAACGTGGCTGCAGGGTGGGCAAGGCTGGGAACTTAACATCCAGGGATATACAATATTTAGGAAGGATCGGCAAAAAGGTAGGGGAGGTGGGGTAGCATTGCTGGTAAAGGAGGGGATTAATGCAATGGAAAGGAAGGATATTAACTTGGATGAAACGGAATCTGTATGGGTAGAAATGAGAAATAGCAAGGGGAGGAAAACGTTAGTGGGTGTGATATATAGGCCTCCAAATAGTAATATGGAGGTGAGGGAAGGCATAAAAAGGGAAATTAGAGAAGCGTGCGATAAGAGCACAGCTGTCATCATGGGTGACTTTAATTTACATATTGATTGGACTACCCAAATTAGTAAAAATTCTGAGGAGGAGGAATTCCTGGAATGCTTTCGGGACGGTTATCTGGACCAATATGTCGAGGAGCCGACTCGAGATCAGGCCATTTTAGACTGGGTATTGTGCAATGAGAAGGGACTTATCAGCAATCTTCTTGTACGAGGCCCCTTGGGTCAGAGCGATCATAATATGATCGAGCTCTCAGTCGAGATGGAGAGTGAGGAAATTGAATCAGAGACTAAGGTCCAGAACTTAAATAAAGGGAATTACGAGGGTATGAGACGGGAATTGGGTAAGATTGATTGGGTGGTGTTTCTGGGGGGATTGACAGTGGATAGACAATGGCAAGCATTCAAAGATAGAATGGAAGAATTCCAGAACATGTTTATACCGGTTTGGCATAAAAATAAACCTAAAAAGGTGACTCAACCGTGGATAACGAGGGAAATTAGGGACAGCATAAAATCAAAAAAAAGGGCATATCAACTGGCAAAAAAAAGCACCAGACCGGAAGATTGGGGGCAGTACAGGATACAGCAAAAGAGGACAAAGGGATTAATCAGGAAGGGGAAAATAGAATACGAAAGTAAACTTGCAGCAAACATAAAGACAGACTGCAAAAGCTTTTATCGGTATATCAGGAGGAAAAGACTGGTAAAATCCCAAGTCGGTCCCTTGCAGTCCGATTCGGGAGAATATATAATGGAGAATAAGGAAATGGCAGACCGATTAAACTCATACTTTGGTTCTGTATTCACAAAGGAGGACACAAATAACCTCCCAGGAATATCGGCAAACATAGGGACTAATGAGAGGGAGGAGCTGACAGAAATTAGTATCTCTAGGGATATGGTGTTGGGTAAGTTGAGGGGACTGAAGGCCGACAAATCCCCAGGGCCTGATAAACTACATCCTAGGGTACTTAAGGAGGTGGCCCTGGAGATAGCAGATGCTCTAAGGATCATCTTCCGGAACTCCATTGACTCGGGAACAGTACCCGTGGATTGGAGGGTAGCTAATGTTACCCCAATATTTAAAAAGGGGGGTAGAGAGAAAGCAGGGAATTATAGACCAGTAAGCCTTACATCGGTTGTGGGCAAAATGCTAGAGTCCATTATTAAGGATAAAATAGCGGAGCACTTGACAAATGGGGAAAGGATCGGACAGAGTCAACATGGATTTACAAAGGGTAAATCGTGTTTGACTAATCTGCTGGAATTTTTTGAGGAAGTAACTGGTAAAATAGATGGGGGAGAGCCAGTGGATGTGGTGTACCTTGACTTCCAGAAAGCCTTCGATAAGGTTCCACACAAAAGATTATCATGCAAAATTAAGGCTCATGGGATTGGGGGCAAAGTATTAACGTGGATAGAGAACTGGCTGGCGGATAGAAAACAGAGAGTTGGAATAAACGGCTCGTTTTCGGAGTGGCAGGCAGTGACCAGCGGGGTGCCGCAAGGATCTGTCCTGGGACCCCAGCTGTTCACAATATATATAAATGATCTGGATCAGGGAATTGGATGCAATATTTCCAAATTCGCTGACGACACTAAACTAGGAGGAGGGGTGGGCTCTGATGAGGATGTCAGGAGGCTACAGTGCGATTTGGACAGGTTGGGGGAATGGGCGGATACGTGGCAGATGCACTATAATGTGGATAAATGCGAGGTTATCCACTTTGGGGGTAAAAACAGGAGGGTAGATTATTATCTAAATGGCAATAGATTGGGAGATGGGGAAGTGCAGAGGGACCTGGGTGTTCTTGTGCACCAGTCACTGAAGGAGAGCATGCAGGTGCAACAGGCGATTAAGAAGGCAAATGGTATGTTGGCCTTCATATCAAGGGGGTTCGAGTATAGGAATAGGGATACCTTACTACAGCTGTACAAGGTGCTGGTGAGACCGCATCTGGAGTATTGTGTACAGTTTTGGTCGCCCCATCTGCGGAAGGATGTTCTTGCCATGGAAAGAGTGCAACGGCGATTCACCAGGCTGATACCTGGAATGGCGGGAATGACCTACGAAGAGAGATTAAATAGTTTGGGCTTGTACTCACTGGAGTTTAGAAGATTGAGAGGGGATCTCATCGAAACATATAAAATTATGGCAGGCCTGGACAGGCTGAATTCAGAGAGAATGTTTCCAATGGCAGGGGAGCACAGAACCAGGGGCCACAGTCTAAAAATAGCGGGCAAATCATTTAAAACAGAGATGAGGAAGAATTTCTTCACTCAAAGAGTGGTGAGCCTGTGGAATTCCCTGCCACAGAGGGCTGTGAAGGCTAATTCAATAAATATTTTCAAGAGAGAATTGGATATATTTCTGAAGGCTAAGGGGATTAAGGGTTACGGAGAAAAGGCGGGGACGGGGTACTGAACTGGTAAGATCAGCTATGATCTCAGACGAAGATCAGCCATGATCTCATTGAATGGCGGAGCAGGCTCGAAGGGCCGAATGGCCTACTCCTGTTCCTATCTCTATGAAATGGCCCAGCAAGCCACTCAGTTGTATTCAAGAAGGCGGCTCACCGCCACCTCCTCGAGGGCAATTAGGGATGGGCAATAAATGCTGGCCGTGCTGGCGACATCCACATCCTGTGAGTGAATGAAAAAAATTGTAGCTCCCTGCAGATGTGGCTCCCTGTCTGGAGTGCTGGAATCCAAACACTCCTCAGGTGTCATCTGGAATTTTCAGCTTGTAAGCAGGATGTCCCCCAGGTAGTCAGTTGACACACGACAATTTTGCTGCTGACACAGTAGCCAGGTCATAGAGTCATAGAGTTATACAGCACAGAAAGAGGCCCTTCGGCTCATCGTGTCCGCACCGGCCATCAAGCCCTGTCTATTCTAATCCCATTTTCCAGCGCTTGGTCCGTAGCCTTGTATGCTAGGTCAGTAATGTCAAAGATGGAGGAAGACAAAAAGAGATTACCACAGCTGTGACATTACAACTTGAGTGAAAGGGGAAATAGGTACTGGGTTGCATTAGCAGAGGGAGCAGCTCTGGCTACCAATAATCACAGAAAGGATATTCCTGCCCTTCAGAGGTTACAGAAGTGAGCAGCCATGATGATTCGAAGCATCGGGTAGCTAAGTTGTATGAGATGTTTACAGTTATAATCAGTTCTGTCCAGAAGAGAGTCTTCAAGTTGAAAGATTTTCAAGATCATGAGGGGGGATAAAGAACAGTATATAGCGTTCCAACTCTTGACACAGTGCATAATCATTTCCCCGCACCCCCCCCCCCCCCCACCTTCAATTTTCTCCCCATCTTTCCTAACGTTGCAATTCTGATACGGGTATGGTTTCCCAGGCACTTGACACCCTCAAGTACCTTGCCCAGTAGACCACTGCACATGTGAGAGCTGAGACCGTGAGTGTCGGCAGACTTTTTGACCTTGGGGAGCATCACCTGCTGAGCCCAATACGGTCCTCACCAGAACCTTACTTTCAAGCAGGAGTCACCAGGAACTTTGGCTGATTTTCCCCCTCCACCACCCGCCCCCGGCCTCCCTCCCCCACTGCCGCTGCTAACCCAAGGGTGCTGAGGGCAATGGTAGCAACCCTACCACCATGCTGCTGAGGTTGCCTAACTCAGCGGAAGCCAAGAAAGGCATCTTGAACCGTCTTGGTATCCATGGTCCAACTCCACACCAAGCGAGGCATCTACGAACTCAGCAATTACGGGAAACTTTCGATTTACCGGCACCTAAATAACCGGAAATCTTGGTTAACCGGCAAAATTCAGGAGTAGGTTCAGGTAAGTTTTACTTCATATTGTACTTGCCTTCCTCAATCTGTTGCTGTGCAAGGGTGTGGCTGCAGCTGTTGCTAAGCTACAGAGACACTTGGAACTTGTGGCCATTGTTCTGCACCTGTTGCTAAGCAACAGGGTTTGTTGCTTTATACGGAGCTCTCAGCTCTCTGTATCTTTTACTATAGCTTTCGGTTATCCGGAATTTTTGATGAACCGGCACCCCGTCGGTGCCGGAGAAAAAAAAGTTTCCTGTACACCATTTTGCAATGCAATGATTACATTAGCCCCAATTTCTTTGGTGCTACCTGTTGTTATCAGTAGCGTAATCATATAAATTGTTTCTGTAAATTGCATTTTCTTGCTTGCAGGCCAGAAATGTATTCTCTCGTAAAGAAAAAAACACTTTCTATTCAGTTATACTGTTCTAGAAGCCATGGTAACAATTGTGAAGCATTTTAATGTGATTGAGTGGCACAAGGTGTTGTGCTGCTCATTAATGCTAAAGATAAAGCCCAGTTCTATAATGTAGTTTGAGGCCTTGAGTGATATTGATTTTCTTGCTGTAATTCTTCTTTTGATCAGGTTTGACTTGATGGCAAACGGTGGGGCCTCTCTCACCCTGTGCTTCGAACGTGTCCCCTTCATCACCCAGTATCACACTGTGTGGATTCCCTGGAATGTTTTTTACGTGATGGACACCATGGTCATGAAGAAGGAAGAGAATGAGATTCCCAGCTGCGATCTGAGTGGATTTGTGAGGCCGAATCCCATCATCTTGGCTTCTCCTCTGTCCACCTTTTTCCGGTCATCTCCTTCGGAGAGCCCCATTATTCCTGAGACACAGGTAAATGGTGCCTTGCACCCCATTCTTCTCATGTACAGCAACGAATGTAAACCACAAGAAAAGTGAGATGTTCAGAGCGTTGGTCAGTGCTTCCCAGCAACCTCTTTGGGAGTGTTTCCCGTTGTATTTCCCCCTTGCTCCATTCTTTTTCATTTGCTCTCCTCAAGGCATTTCCACACGTGACAGCTGTTGTCTGGCACCTCACCCAAATGTAAGGTAGCCTTCACACGTGACCATATCTAGCAGGCTGTTCAACCATGGGAGCCATGGCAGCTGTCCCCGATCCCGTCCTCACCCGACAGTCGCACACGGGGTCATTGGATTTACGAGCACGTGAAAAGAAGAGAGAGGCAAGGCCGTTGCCTTTTCTGTTGTTATTTCCGTTGAAACTCACGCTGTGCTCTCAACAGTGCGATCTTGTGCATCATGCCCCCCACCACTAGTAATACTAACTAGGTGGAGGGGAGTCAAAAAACAGGGAACGACAAAACTTGCAGCCAATTTCATACCTAATTGTTCACATAGAATTACATAGAAGTTACAGCACAGAAACAGGCCATTCGGCCCAACTGGTCTACATTATGCTCCACCTGAACCTTCTCTCGCTCTGCTTCATCTAACCCTATCAGCTGTGGGCGTACCATCACCACACGGACTGCAGCGGTTCGAGAAGGCGGCTCACCACCACCTTCTCAAGGGCAACTAGGGATGGGCAATAAATGCTGGCCTTGCCAGCGATGCCCTGATCCCATAAATGAATTTTTTAAAAATCAGCCTATCCTTCTATTCCTTTCTCCCTCATGTACTTATCTAGCTTCCCCTTAAATGAGTCTATACTATTTGCCTCAACCACTCCTTGTGGTAGCGAGTTCCACATTCTCGCTACACTCTGGGTGAAGAAGTTGCCCCTGAATTCTTTATTGGATTTATTGGGGCAACTTATATTTATGGCCCCTAGTTTTGGACTCCCCCAACAAGTGGAAACATCCTGCCCAGCTGAAATCAGCTAACTCATCACAGACCAGGAATCAGACTGGGGAGATTCCTAATCTGTAAAACTCCGTACCATTCCGGTCTTTTTTTTACCTCTCCTGTTATTATCCCTTCTTTCTCTCGCCAACCCCACACTAGGGAGGTACTTGACCTCTGCTCTCACCATCTGCCTTCGCCAACACGGTGGAGATTGGGGAAGCCAGCGGGATGGGGGGAGGGTTCCATCTAAATACAGGAAACTCTTTGGTATCCGGCACCGACGGGACCGCCGTGTTGCCGGTTGATCAAAAATTCCGGATGACGGAGAGGGTTATCTACCGAGGCTATTTTTAACAAAGAAAAATAAAAAAATCAAGAAATGTGCAGTATACAGTAATTGGGTACTCACCTACATAATGTTGTGTTAAATGGATGGTGGAAGATGCTTGATTAAGTACAATACTGCCAGTTGAGGGTAATGCAATGCAATGACTACCAGCAGCGTGGGAGACACACAGTACCCCTGTAAAATGGCAGATCAGAAGAGACTACCGGCAGCGCAGGAGAGTCAGACTCCTGCTACAGGGGTATTGAGGTGTTCCGACTTCTGACAGCGCCAAGAAGCCGAGTAGTGGCAGTTTGGAGAACTACCCCCACTGACTAACTCGGCCACCGCGGGAGACTCGGACTCTGCAACATTACCCGTTATTGAGGTGTTGTTTTTGGAGTGAGAATTTTGCTGGTTAATAGAGAATTTCGGATATTTAGGTGCCGTTTAAACGAGAGTTTCCTGTACCTCTGCTCTGCGGTTCCCCGCATTCATTTTCCAACATGCGGCTTCACCACATCACCAGTGTCAGCTGTGGCTCAGTTGGTAGCACACTCGTCTCAGAGTCAGAAGGTTGTGAGGTTCAAGTCCCACTCCCAGGACTTGAGCACATAAAGCTAGGCCGACACGCCAGTGCAGTGCTGAGGGAGTGCTGCACTGTCGGAGGTGCCGTCTTTTGGATGAGACGTTAAACCGAGGCCCCGTCTGCTTTCTCAGGTGGACGTAAAAGATCCCATTGGCACTATTTCGAAGAAGAGCAGGGGAGTTAGCCCCGGTGTCCTGGCCAATATTTATCCTTCAATCAACAAAACAAAAACGTATTATCTGGTCATTTTCACATTGCTGTTTGTGGGACTTTGCTGTGCGCAAATTGGCTGCCGCATATCCCACATTGCAACAGTGCCTACACTTCAAAAATACTTCATTGACTGTAAAGCACTTTGAGACGTCCGGTGGTCGTGAAAGACGCTATATAAATGCAAGTCTTTCTTTCTTTCTTAGCTTTATAAGATCTTTTTATTACAAGGTTTATGTTCACACACCTGGGGTCTGTGATAATATAAACTTTGTGGCACTGTGTACAGACGTAATTACATTCTTCAATCAAATTTCCTGTTCCATATTGATGGCCCCATCTGTACTGTCTAATGGAGTGTTGGTAATGCCTGCCCAGGAGAAATCACAGTTAAAATGAAATAAGTGATTTTTTTTTGGTTTTGGCTTAAAATCTCCCTCGTGGTTGTATGCATTGTCATGGCCTTTACTTCAGCTGTAAACAAAGTATCTCTCTCTCTCTCGCCGATCTTCTCTCTGTCTCTGATTCTCTCTCTCTGATATATCCTCCAGGTGCTTCATGAAGAGACAGAGATCCCTGGCACAGATCTGAAGCTCACCTACCTGAGCTCGCGTGCTGCTGGGTATAAGCCGGTTCTGAAAATCACGATGACCCAGAGCGCAGTGCCGTTCAACCTGATGAAGGTTCACCTGATGGTGGCTGTGGTGGGCCGGCTGTTCCAGAAGTGGTTCCCGGCGTCACCGAACCTGTCGTACACCTTCATATGGGACAAAACCGATGCCTACAATCAAAAGGTCTACGGCTTGTCCGAGGCAGTCGGTAAGTTGGCAAGAGAACTTCGCCTTGGCGTATTTGCTTATTGTGTGTCTCCGGTTTTCTCTCCTCCGTTCCTGAAGCCACAAACGCATGGCATTGGGCCCAGCCACACTGCAGTACCTCAGCCAAGTCATTGTTCTTCATGCCTGGCCCTGTTGCTAGTGATTGCTGACAAATTATTCGACTGTAGTGGACAGTACAAGCAAGCCCGGTGCTGCCCTCGCCCAATATCCATGCTCGTGAACTTTCAGTAGAGCCCACTTTCTTAACAATGGGAAGTTGAGAACCTCTAATCATAGAATCTTACAGCACCAAAGGAGGCCATTCGTTCCATTGTGACTGGAATAACTATTCACTTCGTCCCGTTCACCTGCCTATTTCCCTGAACCCTTTGAAATTTTTATTTTTAAAAAATACTTATCTGCTTTTTTAAAAGCTGTTGTGGATTCTGCTTCTTCCATTGTTTTTGGTGAGGCATTCCACAGCATAACAACACACTGCTTAAAAAAAAATTCTCCTGAGCTTTCCCGTTGTTCCTTTGATGGTGACCATAAATTCATGCCCTCTAGTTACCAACTCACTGGCCAGCATAAAGATTTTTTCCCTATTCAGCTTATCAAAACCTCCCATAATTTTGAACACCTCTATCAGATCCCCTCTTAGCCTTCTAAGAACATAAGAACTTAAGAATTAGGAGTAGGAGTAGGCCATACAGCCCCTCAAGCCTGCTCCGCCATTCACTATGATCATGGCTGATCTTCGACCTCAACTCCACTTTCCTGCCCAATCCCCATATCCCTTGATTCCCCTGGAGTCCAATTCTCTAAAGAAACAAGCCCCCTGCACCGCCCCTCCCCCCCCCCCCCCCGCAATTTCTCTAATCTCTCCTCATAACTAAAGCCTCTCATCCCCTGATATAATCTTAGCGAATCTTCACTGTACTATCTCCATGGCCTCTTGTACTGCACACAGCATTCTAACTGCAGCTCATTTCCCCATCCCACCTGTTCTGGGGCGACTTGCAATGCACCTACTGCCATAGAGTCATATCATAGAGACACAGCAGCACAGAAGGAGGCCATTCGGCCTATCGAGTCCGCGCGTCAGTCCCATTTCCCCGCTCTATCCCCGTAGCCCTGCAAGTTTATTTCCTTCAAGTGCCTATCCAGTCTCCCCTTGAAAACATTGAGTGTCTCCGCTTCCACCACTTCCGTCGGCAGCAAGTTCCAGGTCCTCACCACTTGCTGCTTAAAGAAGTTTTTCCTCGCGTCTCCCCTATATCTCATGCCCAAAACCTTAAATCTGTGTCCCCTAGTCCTTGTACCATCAACTAGTGGAAACAGCCTTTCCCCGTCTAGCCTATCCAAACCAGTCCTAATCTTGTACACCTCTATCAAATCACCCCTCAACCTCCTTTGCTCTAGTGAAAACAAATCCAGCTTCTCCAACCTGTCCTTGTAGCTAAGATCCCCCATCCCTGGAACTATCTTGGCAAAAACCAACTAAGTCAGCAATGATTGAAAATAAAAGCTTGCCCTCTCTTGGTTTGCCTGGCTCAGCTCCACTTAGAAACAGTCAGGGGAGCCCAAACTAGACTTTTTTTTATCAGGGTCCCCAGGTCCCTGCTGCAATACCTAATTCTAAGTAAAAAGGTTGGTTTTATCATTCATGTTAATTAATGGCATGAACTACAAGAAATGAGTGCACGGGATCTCTGAGGAGATCTTTATATTTTTAAACTGAGTAAGTCTTTTCAAATTAAGTGATTTTAAACTACAGAGTGCAAGAATGTGCAGAGATTCCAAAGACAAACACAAGGTCCAGCTTTTCACCAAAAGAACTCACGCCAATATAAAAAAAAATACTTTCTCAAAATCTGCCCTGTCCAGTTTTCTGCCACTTTAGCAGTATTGTCACAGGGCTGCCATTTTCCTTAGATCTGCACTACCAGCCACAGGAAGTGTCCAGTTAAATCCCACTCCTGGTGTTGCTGTAGAATGCAAAGGACAGAAATTGGTTCGCTGGAGGCAGCTCTGCATCTCTGCCGTAGTAAGTAATATTAAAGCTGTTGGAGATCACTAACCACTAATGGTTTCCTATGCTTGATGAAATAGGAAGTGGGTTGATCATGATTTAATAACTGACAATGGAGGGTGCCACCGAGTGTTGAGAAGATGATTTCCTGTGCGTTTGTCACATACTATGAATTCTTTATCCTCAACCAGATCGCCAGGAGAGGTGCTGAGTGGAAGTTATAGTTATGAGGAGTGACGTGAGATAATTAGACCATTTCCACTGCAGCAGAATAGGCTAAGAGGAGAGTCAATTGAGGATTTTTAAATCATGCAGGATTTTGCTAGGGTGAATAGAAAAAGACTGGTTTCTCTGTTTCGGGAGTCATAGAATCATAGAAGCTGACAGCACAGAAGGAGGCCGTTCGGCCCGTCGTGCCTGTGCTGGCTCTTTGAAAGAGCAGTTGTGCTCAGTCCCACATCCCCGCTTTTTGACTGTAATCCTGTGAGTTCCTCATCCTCAAGCACCTGTCCAACTCCCTTTAAAACTATTTATGGAATCAGCTTCCACCACCTTTCCAGGTAGAGCGTTCCAGATCCCGACAACTCTGAGTGGAAAAAAAGTCTCCTCATTTCCCCTCTAAATATTTTGCCAATTATTTTAAATCTGTGACCTCTGGTTATTGACCCACTCGCCAGAGGGAATGGTTTTTCGCTATCTACTTTATCAAAACCTCGCATCATCTTGAAAACCTCTATTAGGTCACCTCTTAACCTTCTCTGCTCCAAGGAGAACAGTCCGAACTTTTCCAACCTCTCCTCATCCTTGGTAACATCCTGGTAAACCTCCTCTGTACCCTTTCTGAGGCCTTTCCATCTTTCCTGAAGTGTGGTGCCCAGAACTGTCCACAATACTCCAGCTGAGGCCTAACCAGTGATTTATAAAGTTCTAGCTTTATTTATAAACCCAGTAACCCTTATGCTTTTTTAACCATCTTATCAACTTGCCCTGCCAACTTTAAGGATTTGTGTACATGGACACCAAGGGCTCTCTGCTCATCTACACTTTTCAAAATCGTGCCATTTATAGTACACTGTCTTTCCATATTAGTCCTCCCAAAGTGCATCACTTCAAACTTCTCCGCATTGAACTCCATCTGCCATGCTTCTGCCCTTTACACCATCCTGTCCATGTCATCCTGAAGCCTATAACTATCCTCATCACTATCTACTACTTTGTCAAGTTTCTGCAAACTTTATTTGCAGAATGATGCAAATAATGCTGCTCCCTACACCCGAGTCTCGGTCGTTCATAAAGATTAAAAAGAATAATGGACCCAAAACTGACCCTTGGGAAACACCACTACAAACCATCTTCCAGTCTGAAAAATATCCATCCACCACTACCCTTTGCTTTTTGTCACTGAGCCAATCTAGTAGCCATACTGCCACCTACCCCTTAATTCCAATAGCTTCCATGTTCTTAATAAGCCTCACGTGTGGCACTTTGTCGAATGCCTTCCTAAAGTCCACATACACATCTACTATCCTGTCCATAACAACCCTCTCCTCTTTTAGTGTAACCTTCAGATCATCCGCTTCCTTTGTGAAGCCAAATGCAAAGCACTCATTTAACATTTTAACCATGTCCTCTGCCTCTGCCTGAAGATTCCCCTTTGTGTCCCTTAATAGGCCCAATGCTTGGTCAATGAGAAGGAGCCATCAATTTAAAATTGTCCCTATGAGATTGAGAAGAGAGGTTAGAGGAAGTTTCTTTATGTGGAGAGTTTTTAGAATCATAGAATGATACAACACGGAAGGAAGCCATTCGGCCCAACGTACCTGTGCCGGCTTTTTGATAGAGCTATCCAATTAGTCCCCATAGCCCAGCAAATTTTTCCTCTACAAGTATTTATCCAATTCCGTTTTGAACATTACTATTGAATCTGCTTCCACCACCCTTTCAGGCAATGCATTCCAGATCACAACTCACTGTGTAAAAAAAAAAAAATCTCCTCATTTCGCCTCTGGTTCTTTTGCCAATTATCTTAAATCTGTTTCCTCTGGAAAAAGTTTCTTCTCATTTACTCTATCAAAACCCATCATGCTTTTGAACACCTCTATTAAATCTCCACTTAACCTTCTCTGCTCTAAGGAGAACATCCCAGCTTCTCAAGTCTCTCAGATAACAGAGTTCCCTCATCCCTGGTACCATTCTAGTAAATCTCTTCTGCACCCTCTCTAAGGCCTTAACATCCTTCCTAAAGTGTGGTGCCCACAATTGGATACAGCACGCCAGCTGAGGCCTAACCAGTGATTTATAAAGGTTTAGCATAAATTCCTTGCTTTTCTACTCTCTGGGCTGGATTTTATCAATGGAGGCGTGTAGGAGGCAAGACTACAACTTTTGGGGTTGTAGTCCCACCTCCATCGAGTTGTGGCCAACCCACGCGATTTTCACTTGATTGACCTTGTTGAGCCCGCCCAGCGGGCTCAGCAGGCCAATTAAGGGCCACCCGGCAACAGGTGACATCACAGATTGACATTTCATCTGTCAAGAGCTTTTGACAGATGAAATATCAGCGTTTGACAGCTCTTTGAAGCTGTCAAACACTGACAATCTGTACACTAAGTTAATTCCTTCCTCTCAGGCTGATTTAGAGATCTCTCCAGAACAGAAAGCAGAATGCTGCAGATTTTGACAGCTCACGGCCATTCTGCTTTCTGTGCCGGTGAGATGAGGGACTCCCGAGACCTGAAGGAAGGAAGGCTGCAAAGGTAAGTAAAACTTATTTAAACACTTTACACACACCAAACACACTTACCTCTTCACTCATGCACCCATCACTCACCTGAACACCGGATATCTCGAACCCTTCAGCCTGACGGTCCGCCTTGCTAACTTGGCGTGGTTTGGAGCTGTCGGGAAGCCCACACTTCAGGGATAAAATTAGGGATTAGGCTAAAAACTGTTAACAGGCAGGTAATTGGCACTAATCCCCTTCCCGCCTCGGGGAGGCGGCTCCCAGCACAGGTCGGGTACCCGCCTCCTGTGAAACGGGCATGGAGGTGGATTGGGGGCGGGATGGGTTCGTGCCCCACGATTTAGTGATTTTAACCCCCCACACGCCTCCAATCCTGCCTCAACGGCCCGATTGAAATTCGAGCCCTCTGCCTCTGTTTCTAACGCCAAGGATGCTGCATGCTTTTTCAACAGCCTTCTCAACTTGTCCTGTCACCTTCGAAGATTTGTGTACATATACCTCCAGTTCTCTCTGTTCCTGCACCCCTTTTAAAATTGTACCATTTAGTTTATATTGCCTCTCCTCATTCTTCCTACCAAAATGCATCACTTCACACTTCTCTGCTTTAAATTGCATCTGTCTTGTGTCTGCCCATTTCACCAGTCTGTCTATGTCCTCCTGAAGTCTGTTACTATCCTCCTCATTGTTTATTACATTTCCGAGTTACATGTCATCTGCAAACTTTGAAATTATACCCTGTATACCCAAGTCCAGGTCATTAATATATATCAAAAAGAGCAGTGCTTCTAATACCGCCCCCTGGGGAACACCACTGTATACCTCCCTCCAGCCTGAAAAACAACCGTTCACCACTATTTTCTGCTTTCTGTCCCTTAGCCAATTTCATATCCATGCAGCCACTGCCCATTAATCCCATGGGCTTCAATTTTGCTAACAAGAGCATAGAGTGCTTTGCACAGGGAGTAGTTACAGTAGGCACCACTGCAAATTTTAAGGGAAGAGTAGATAAATATTGAAAGCAGAGAGAGATGCAGAGCTACATGGAGAGAGAAAGGCAGTGAAGTTAACTTTAGATTGCTGCAGCAAAGTTTCGACACAGATGCAAAGTACCTTCAAAGTTGTAAACTTCTACAGCCCAGTGCAAAGAAAGGAGGTAAAACGTTCTTTTTTGAAAGGGAGAAAATGTATTTGTGCCTAATCCCACATTAACAGTACAGCACAAAGAAGTGGTTGGCTATTTGCATCATTATAATTTATTTAATTAAGGCTGCTCAGTGGCAGATAAAAGACTGAGAAAAATCAGCTTTTCTTTTTGATTTTCCATATAACCAGGAGCCAAAAATGCACTGCGGCCCAGTTAGGAGAAACTTAAGTCCAATTTCCCTCATTGGAACACAGGAACAGGAGTCATTCAGTCCCTCGAGCCTGTTCTGCCATTCAATTAGATCATGGCTGATCTGTATCTCAACCCTATTTACCTGCCTTTGATCCATCATCTCTTGATATCATTACCTAGCAAAAACCTTTTTATCTCTGTCTTGAAAGTTTCAATTGACCGAACATCCACAGCCTTTTGGAGGAGAGAGTTCCAAATTTCTACAACCCTTTGTGTGAAGAAGTGCTTCCTGTTTGTCTTCCATCCTTATGAATTTTGATAGAAAATGATCGTGCTTACTGGTCAATAATGATGGTTTTCTCTTTGTCCAGTTTCTGTGGGTTATGAGTACGAGTCCTGTCTGGATCTCATCCTCTGGGAGAAGAGAACGGCTGTTCTGCAGGGGTATGAATTGGACTCTTCAAACATGGGTGGCTGGTCACTGAACAAACACCACGTTTTAGATGTTCAAAACGGTAAGTCATTCGGATGGTGAAAAGCACGCAGCAGAATCATAGAATGGTTACAGCACAGAAGGAGGCCGTTCGGCCCGTCGAGCCCGTGCCGGCTCTCTGCAAGAGCAATTCAGCTAGTCCCACTCCCCCGCCCTTTCCCCCTAGCCCTACAAATCTTTTTCCTTCAGGTACTTATCCAATTCCCTTTTGAAAGCCACGATTGAGTCTGCCTCCACCACCCTTTCAGGCAGTGAATTCCAGATCATAACCACTCGCTTCGTAAAAAAGTTTTTCCTCATGTCGCCTTTGGTTCTTTTGCCAGTCACCTTAAATCTGTGTGCTCTGGTTCTCGACCCTTCCACCAATGGGAACAGTTTATCTCTGTCTAGACCCCTCATGATTTTGAACACCTCTATCAAATCTTCTCTCAGCCTTCTCTGCTCCAAGGAGAACAACCCCATCTTCTCTTGTCTATCCACGTAACTGAAGTCCCTCATCCCTGGAACCATTCTTGTAAATCTTTTCTGCACACTCTCTAAGGCTTTCACATCCTTAATGTCTACCTGTAATTACAGTAATCCCTCCCCAACCGCGGGGGATACGTCACTGAAAACCCCCGTGGTTAGTAAAACCGCGGTTGGCAAATACAGTATAAATGTTCAAATAACACAATAAAAAAGAATATAAAAGCAATAAAATCATGTTATTTACCTTAATCCTAAATTTAAAACCGCGTATACGCAAAATTCACTGCTGTCGCAGAGAGGAAACCATGTATACTTGAAATCCGCGTATGGCAAAACCGCGGGGCGGGCGTAACAAGGTCAATCAAGGGAAAATAGTGTGGGTTGGCCACAAGTCGATGGAGGCGGGACTAAAACCCAACAAGTGGGAGTCCCACCTCCAAAAGCTCCCCATTGACAAAATCCAGCCCGTTAACTCTGACCCCATTCACGGCAGTGCATGATAACAAAAAATAAGCAATAAGATATGGCAATATATAATATGGGAGAACATGTCAGAGTGTTATGTTAGGGGAATAATGTGCGTAGTAAATTGAATTGGTGTGTGACCACGATTGGAGAGTCAGCACAAGCTTTATGCTGCGTTCCATGTAAACAACACATTGCAACATTATTACTGATCCATTAATGGGAAGACACAACGGCCCTGGATTTCTGTAGGGGTTGTCACGGTCTTGCGCCGTAACTTTGGTGAGAGATTGGTGCAACTCTCGGAGAAACAGTGTAAACAGGCATTTATGGCACTTTTCCAGTGGGTTCCAGCAATCCCTCACCAAAGTTGTAGCGGGAGATTGGAACAACCCTGCCAAAATTCAGGGCCTGTATCAAGTGTTTTTGAATTTTTATTTTCTCTCAGAAGCAAGGTGATTCAATTTCTCTAAAACTCAGTGGTATTTTACTGTAAATGCTGGAAACCGTAAATACAGGAAACTTTGTTATATCCGGCACCGACGGGACCGAGCTGTTGCCGATCGATCAAAACTGCCGGACATACAAAGTTAATGTTGAAGCATACGGAGGTTTTCATCTCCGTATCTGACAACAAACACTGTTGCTTAGCAACAGCTTGTAAACAGTCGGCCCGTACCTTGGAAGCGTCTCTGTAGCTTAACAACAGCTTCAGAGAGACTTTCCAGAGCCCGACTGTTGAAAACAAAGCCACGAGAAGAAAAAAAACCTAACAAAACGGCTCCTGATTTCTGCCGGTAGATCGAGGTTTCCAGACATACAACCTCCGGATAAACCAAAGTTTCCTGTATCCAAACTTCAGTGACATCCGACAGTAAAGCAAAGCATCTTCATTTTAACATCTACAGATTTTAACATAATTAATTAATTTACTAACTACATTTAATAATTTATAAATTACTGATTGCATTTAATAATTAATATGAAGCTGCATTTAATTAAATAATGAATTAAATTGCTCACTAAATTTGAAAAACCCTATGTTAAATGCATTTTGTAACTCCATCAGTTCTTCATAACAATTATAAATGTTATTTCTGTCCAAACTAATTCATTTAGAACTTTTCAGGTCCGTTTTTATTAGCCAATACATTTTGTACATGAGCAACACCCGGAGCGATCAATAGGGAGCGATAAATAATTGTATATGTGTAGCAACTTATCACATCAAAGTGTCCTTCACACTGAATTCCTTTTGAACAACTATTGACTTTTTTGTAGGCAAATGTGGAAATGCTACAGGAAATTTTCACAAACTGTTGATCAGGTTTATTTTTGGTGCCTTAGTTGAGGAAGGACTGTTGGCCAGAACACCAGGAGCACCCCTTGTATTAGTCAGCTTTTTATCTGTTACCTTTTATCTCGAGATGTGGCCGACAATGGCGAGACTGTATTGATTGGCCATCCCGAGTTGTCCTGAGAAGGTGGTGGTGGGACTCCTTCTTGAACCACTGCAGTCCTTGTGATGATGGCATTTCCACAATGCTGTTAGGCAGGGAAGGTAATCATGCAGGTGCAGCAGGCGGTTAAGAAGGCAAATGGTATGTTGGCCTTCGTAGCAAGAGGGTTCGAGTACAGGAACAAGGATGTCTTGCTGCAGTTGTACAGGGCCTTGGTGAGACCACACCTTGATTATTGTGTGCAGTTTTGGTCGCCTTACCTGAGGAAGGACGTTCTTGCCATGGAGGGAGGGAGTGCAGCGAAGATTCACCAGGCTGATACCTTGGATGGCAGGAATGACGTATGAGGAGAGATTGTGTCGATTGGGCTTATACTCACTGGAGTTTAGAAGATTGAGAAGGGATCTCATCGAAACCTATAAAATTCTGTCAGGCCTGGACAGACTAGATGCAGGAAGGATGTTTCTGATGGCCGGGGAGTCCAGAACCAGGGGTCATAGTCTAAGGATAAGGGGTAAGCCATTTAGGACTGAAATGAGGAGGAATTTCTTCACCCAGAGAGTGGTGAACCTGTGGAATTCTCTGCCACAGAGGGCGGTGGAGGCCAGTTCATTAAATATATTCAAGAAAGAGTTGGATATATTTCTTAAGGCTAAAGGGATCAAGGGATATGTGGAGACGGCAGGGACAGGGTACTGAATTCGGATGATCAGCCATGATCTCATTGAATGGTGGAGCAGGCTCGACGGGCCGAATGGCCTACTCCTGCTCCTATCTTCTATGTTTCTATGGAATGCCAGGATTTTTACTCAGACACGGTGAAGGAACAGCGATATATATCCAAGTCAGAATGGTGTGTGGGTTGGAAAGGAACCTGAAGGCGTTGATGTTCCCATGAACTGTTCTAGATAAAAAGTGACAGTTTTTTGTCTGAACATTTTACTGAAATACAGCCCCTTTCGATCCATGTCTGACCATAGTAGGTAAGACTTTTGAAAAGTTTGAAGAGGGATGTGATCCAGGTTTTTAAAATACAAAGAAAGAAAGCAAGAACTTACATTTACATAGAGCTTTATCATGTCCTCGGGATTTACCAAAGAGCTTCACAGCCAATAAATTACTTTTTTGAAGTGCAGTTACTATTGTTATGTAAGAAATTGCAGCAACCAATTTATACAGAAGTTCCCACAAACAGTAAATGAGATGAGTGACTGCTAATTTGTTTTTGGTGGTGTTGGTTGAGGACTAGATTGATGCAGAATTAAGCAGGCTATTTAACTCGGCTTATAAGAGCAAAACTAGAGAACTCGGGTTTAAAATTGCATCGCTCAAGTGAGGCTAGAGGTTATAAGAAACTTTTTATTCCCTTACTGAGTCATGGATAATGTGGGACAAACTCCCAGTGAAATCATTTGAAGCTGAGACAATTAACTTTAAAAGCAACTGGATCAAATTATCGGAATGGGAATAGGGCTGGTCACTATAGGGACAAATATGGATTGAGGTGATCATATACTGCACAGAACAGAATGGCTCCTGGAGAGCGGAGGAAGAGAGAAATATTCTCTGAAGGACAGCAGGCCAAGGCCGGGACTACGAAGATGGATGAACAATGCGGAGTTGTGCTCAATATTTGTCTTGACCTCTGTTGTCCAGTTGAGTCGGACTCTTAGCCTATCCGATTGTAGCCAGAGCACTTCTTGCAATAGCTTCTCTCCCCACTCTTATACCTGTGGGCTGAATTTAACTTAATAGCAACATCTTACTATAAATTAACCTCAAATTCCTCCTGAGCCAAGTCGACAAAAATCATGAAAGATGGCACCCCCACGCAGAATGCAAGATGGCCGTTTGCATCCAGCACTCACCCAGGACATTTAAATGAGCTGAACCAGGAAACACAGCTCAGTTCAGCAGACCTCAAGGGTGGCGCATGCAAAATCTGCACGACCAGACGCTCAGGTCACCAAGAGCAATAGGGAGAAAGTTGGATGGCAAACAGAGAAAATACAGATTTATATTTACTAATAATAATAATACCTTCTGGACAGTTTACAATGAGCAATTAAAAATTCAAACTTTTGGGGAAAGTAATTGTCACAGTTGGATGCTGCCAATGCACACTAACATCTTCTATAACATAACTAATAGCTTCTTTTAAAGCTGTTCAGATAGATTAATCCAACATGACCTGAATTGATCGAAGCATGGAAAATTCATCCAATTCTTTCCATTCTATCGAGTATTGCGGATGAAATCCATGGTAGAACCACTTCTTTTACAAATCTACCAATTTCTCTACATTGAAACTTTTACTGTGAGGCATCAGAGGTGGTTCTGCTGGAACAAAGGACTAATTGAACCGTCATCTAGTGAATATACGGAACAGAGCAGTCACAAAAAGAAATTTGGACAAGTCGATTCTCAAAAAATGCATTTTGCAGGTGAATCGATTCTTTAAATTA
This sequence comes from Somniosus microcephalus, assembly GCF_052327205.1. NCBI lineage: Eukaryota > Metazoa > Chordata > Chondrichthyes > Squaliformes > Somniosidae > Somniosus > Somniosus microcephalus. The sequence continues at coordinate 49,336,275 of NC_140987.1, forward strand.
TTCTGGGATGTGCGGTGACAGGCAATAACTTTCTGAAGTGAATTGTGTCTAATTGAATAAACACGGAGATTAGTTGTTATGACAAGCTGCATAAGCCAGAGAGATTCATTCTGGAGCACAATACAGACAGTGGCAGGTGTTTGTAAGGACACCCCCAGAAACAGTGATAAATATTTTAATGAAGATAAAATATTGTTCATTGTCCCCTTTGTGTTTTATGGAGGGGAATTGTAAAGCAGTAATTTTTCATCATAATGACTGAATGAATCAGATATAATAACAAAGCATGCTGACACGGAAAGATTTTTTGATGAAAATTACAGAACTCAGCTATTTGGGGAAAGTAATTGTCACAGTTGGGTTATGTAAATGTACACTAAAGCTGTTATAGTTTGTTTTAAAGCTGTTTTGTGGGATAGCTTAATCTAGGAAGGCCTGATTTGAGTGAAGCATGGAAATTTCATATACTCTAACTTAGGATTTTGTAAAACAGTCAAAACCCCCAACAGTGATTTTCCTGTTGATGGTGTGTTTATGCATTTTATCCCTCAATTTTCTCTGCTGATGTCACTGGCCCACGGTCCCACGTGTAACAGCAGCTCTTTAGTTCTTGACCAATTTGGGAAAGGGGTCCTAAAACAGGCATTGGGCCGCTTAACAGGGTTCCTGCCGAGGTTACAGCGACACATTGAAAGAAGCCCTGCTGATATTCACCATCTATCTGCCATGTTGAGGAACTATGCAATTTAAAAAAAAATTGATTTTAATTAGATGAAGAGATGTTACTCCGTGTGCAGTATTTTTTTCATATATAAATAACCAGCAGACCTCCCTTGGCATTGCTCCCGATAAATCCAATGGTGTATAAGGGCATGAGTTTTAGTCCGCAGAACCCACAATGTATTATTCTGCTACGGAGGCAGAGCTGTGTCCTGTTCATGCCGCAATGTCTAAATTGTTGTCAGGTGAATGGAAGATGAAGCCAATTAGAGTTGTAGTTGCAGATTGGGAAGATGCTTGTTAATTTTGGGTTCCTGATCAATGATAAGAATATAAGAAATAGGTGCAGAAGTAGGCCCATATGGTCCATTGTTGTTTTAAGAATATTTTACATCTATAACAAAAGTATGACACTTTGAAGTGTGACCAGAATGTAACATCTCAAGTGTGACTGCCCTGTGCCAAACAGAAGACTTTTATATACAGGTAGACTATCCTTTATCCGCACTTCTGAAAACTGAAAACCGAAAGTTTTTTTGTGGAGCGTAAGTCATGCGCACGACATAACCCGAGTGGCGCCAAACATGACCCGACACGGCCGATGCTTTTCTGACCTGATTTGCGGGCCAGCTTAGCGTAGGAGTCAGCCGATATCCAGCTTTCCCACAACTGGCGGCGGCAGTCGAGCCCCAGACCCCCGCTAAGTCAAGGAATTCAGATACAGAGCAGGGGGAGCTGTAAACAGACTGTGAGCGGCAGCACAGAGAAGCAGGAAGGGGAATGAGACACGGAACAGTCGCAAGAGGTAGCCTGAACTTCCAAAATTTATATTAAATACAAATACTAATTACCAAATTAATTTAATGTTCAGAGTTTCCCAGTCTGAAATAATACCTTCTGAAATCCGAAAATTTCCGAAAACCGAAACACAGCTGGTCCCAAAGTTTTCGGATAAGGGATAGTCAACCTGTATAACATAATATAGATATTGATTCAGAGGTACAACATACTTTTTCTTTTTTCGGTTGCAGTAAAGTGCAGGTTCTAGTCTGCAGCTATGTTCCTTTCCTAGCTTTGTACGGTTTGTCCTTAAAGGCTTTGTTCATCTCTGCACGAACCGTGCTAAATTCAAAATGACCAGCCACATAGAAGGACTCTGTGTGCAGTCCCTGATCTGTGTAGGTAATAAAAAAACAGCGCTAATATCAAACTGGCTCGAGATGCAAACATCGTGTTCGCTGTGAATTATTTAATAGTGTGAGGAAAATATTTCTGACTTTGAAGTTCCCCTTTGAAGATGAGAACAAGGTGCAACCTTCAGCTTTCTTTTTCCCACCTCCCACAACAGTTCTCGTATATCTTCCCACATTTGGCCACTGATACAGCCTGCTGCAACTCCCGAGGTAGAGTTCTTCTTGCTTGAAAACTTTCACTCCCAATTAACCACCCCCGCCCCCCACCCCGAAGAAAACCAGACGCTCAGCTGGTTCCACTAAGGAAGCTAATAGATGTGAATGCACTGAACTGTAAACCTCAGCTTTCGCTTAAATACTTTGAGGTTGCTACAGGTCAGGAATGCAGATTCCTACGCCACTACATTGCTACTTTCTCAATGGTGCTCCAACCCACCTGCTCCTAATTCAGCCACTCAACAATTGCAACCTGTTTAAGGAGACAATGAGGGCAGAATTCGGTTGCTTTGCACCTCCCGTTAGCACCTTAAGCGGCGGTAGCCCTGTAGTGTCCCGCGGCACTGCGCCTCCGGCAATGATGTCATCGCCGTGCGCAGCGCACCGCTTGCGCCCCAGCCGCAAACTTCGGTCGCGTCCCCTGACTTACCGCCGGACACTATGTCCGACTGGGCCAGGGAGGCGTAGATGCGGCCGGGGCGGCGATAATTAAAGGGGAGATGCCGGGCAGCCATATTTTTTGCCGGCCGCCTGCCGTCCCCGGCCTCCTCTGCAGTCCCCCCGCGGGGTGCCGGCTGCGCTCCGTGAGCCTGGCTCTCGAATGCCGGGCTCTTTTGCCGGCTCCCCGATCCCTGGTGGCCCAGCTGGGCCCCGGGTTGCGCTGCGCAATACCTCTCCCCTTTAATAAGGGGAGCAAGGCCTGCAGTATCTCGGAAAGTAGCGCCGCGGTATTCCCTGGGAACGCCCCAAGAGGGAGGGGGAGCCCTTCCAGTAGCGCCCCACCTCCCTCCTGGGGCACTACCGTTGAATTTCGGGTGCGGGGCTATTAACTTTTTCGGGGCGCTAAAAGTAGCGCCCTGACGAAGTTAGCGCCCCAAAGGGGGCGCAACCGAATTTTTGCCTGTATTTGTTGAAAAGGGCCACCTGAAGTCAGCATTGGAGATGAACTAACTTTCCAGACACGGGAGGCTTTTTAGTGCTTTAAATATAAATAAATATCGAACTAAGTAGAAAACGTTTTGCACTGAGAAACACTGAAGCCCTGTGAGAAGAATTTCCAATTAAATATTTCCATAAATTACCGTTTATATTTCAATATACTGGTTTTAGTTAAGAGCTCCCACTTTCAACATCGCTGTTTAGTCACCTGTGATCCTCGGTTCCTCCCCATCCTCCATCCTAATCTATGTTTATGTTCAAAAGTCCAATTTGATTTGAATCCTGGAATGCTGGTTGAGCAGTGCTGTGCGTGGTGCCCCACACCTGCGCATGCTACAGCCCACAGTCGCAGACACAAACGCATTCACCGCAGGAAGTGGAAACTTGTTATTACAACTTATTTATTTCTAATCAAACCTCGTGAACTCATCCGAGGTGTGTAATGAAGCGTGAATTTTGTAATTGTTGCTGAAATGTCAAAAGCCCGAGATGGGAGCAAAAATTAAGATCTGAAATGATTACTGACAATTACAGCGTCATACTGATTAACAGCAAACTTACTCATCAGACCTTTTAGAAGTACATCAGCATTGTAAAAATGATTTACTGGATTTCCATTAACTAGGTTGATATCTGATAAAAAATGAAATTAAAAAGGAGTGCTATTTTGAAATCGTTTATTAATATATAATTCCAGGTGCTGTGCTGTAGTAAAACAGCTCTTCAGAGAACACTGCAATGTTCCACTGAAGGTGCAGTGGTTAAATGCACCATGTAGTGTGATACCGGACCATACAGACGTTCGTGGGATGTATGCAGCACTGGCAGTTTATTGCCCATCCCCAGTTGCCCTGCGAAGGTGGCGGTGGGCCTTCTCCCTGAGCCACTGCAGAACTTGTGGGGATAGTGCTGCCACAAGGGTGCTAGATGGGTTTGATCCTCATTCTGTGCTGAGTCAGCTAATCTCAGTTCGAGCAATGGTGGGGGAGCTGTAGCTGGCCTTGGTGCGTCCATCTATAGACGGGGGGGAAATAATCAGCCATTGTTCCTGCTTCTCATTGCCATCCAATGATCCTTGCTTGTAGCCCGATGAGGGCATGATCACGATCAGGCTCGGCTGTGATGACCATGCCAACGCTCACTCTCAGCTTTCGCATGAAGAATCACCACCAGGATGAAGTACAAGAGGACTACCAGTATCCATGGAACTGTAATCTAGCATATCACGGCCTTCAGGTAGAACGGGACAAAGTTGGGAGGAAAAAGATGCCATTTTTAACACCTGCCAAACAGTACTTGTAGCACCCCTAGAAGGGAGATCCTTCTCTTATTGCTAATTGTCATGTTCATTTTGGTGAGATCTGTTGTGCGCCACTGCAACATAACATTTCCCTTCAAAGAACCAGAAGTTGAGGCAGAGATCATTGTATCTTTTAAGAGAAGAGTAAGTAAATATTTGAAGCAGAGGAAGATATAGGAATAATGTTCCTGGTAAACTGCACAGCAATCTGCAGGTCCCGCGCAGGCCGCTCAATGGCATTCTAAATGAAAAAACCGTGCATTCGCGGTAATTTGAATGGGCCATGCAGCTCCTTAAAGGAGCCGCGCACCCAAAATAAAATTAGCGGCTATGGGGAGAGAAACATAGAAACGTAGAAAAATAGGAGCAGGAGTCGGCCCTTCGAGCCTGCTCCGCCATTTAATGCGATCATGGCTGATCCTCTATCTCAATTCCATATTCCCGCTCTCTCCCCATACCCCTTGATGCCTTTTTGAGAGCTGTAAACTGTTTATAACTAGCTCATAAAACTCCCTGCAATGATAACCTAATAAATGTTTACAACTAGCAGTCATCATTTTAAAATTGTTTTCATCTAACCTTGTTCCCCGAGTTACAAGTTTGACTTCATCCAACATGCTTGATAGACATGCCTAAGATCTAATCCTGGTGTTTATACTATAGCTGATCAAACAATAGGTGAATTTCAAATGGTTTTAGCCTTTAGAGATTGATGCAGCCTTGACATTCAACAGTGATTTAATCTGTATTCTCTTTCCGGAATTGCTGAAGGCACAACCTGTCTTAATCAATTGTTTTGATTGGTGTGGTCTAATGTGAAATTTAAATTGTGCTTTATGATTTATGATGATGATTTTGCAATCAAGGGAAATGCCTTATTGCTGGTGACAGTGACAAAGTTAATCTTATCATCCTCCTATTAGGAATCCTGTACAAGGGAAATGGCGAAAACCAGTTCATCTCTCAGCAGCCAGCTGTGATCAACAGCATCATGGGCAACGGGCGAAGACGGAGCATCTCGTGCCCAAGCTGCAATGGTCAATCAGATGGCAACAAGCTCCTGGCACCCGTGGCTTTGGCATGCGGCATCGATGGCAGCTTGTACGTCGGCGATTTCAACTACATCCGTCGTATCTTTCCTTCGGGAAATGTGACAAGCATTCTCGAGCTAAGGTAGGTCGAGAGTGACCAAATCTATCCTGCACTCTTACAGCTGTGGCAAAATGCTCTTCCTTCCAAATGGCCTACTCCTGCTCCTATCTTCTATGTTTCTACAGGGTACTGAATTTGGATGATCAGCCATGATCTCATTAAATGGCGGAACGGGCTCAAGGGGCTGAATGGCCTACTCCTGCTCCTATCTTCTATCTATGTTTCTTCCAGCCCTCCTCCATTCCTACTTCCCCCCCCCCCCCCCCCAAGGTAGAGAATCTGAAAGGCAATACAAAATAAATGATAAAACTTTGTACCTGTGCAAGACCCATCTGCCCACCATTGTGGAAGACTAATATTAACATAGATACACACCTTGGTAGAAATCTTTGAATTGATTTTGTTTGGATAGACACAAAAAATGAGAACAGTCAATCATTCCAGTACCTTTTAAGATTAACATTTGAAATTCAGTAGGGGGAAAAAACATAAGAGAAAGACTAACTGCCCCTCCATCAGCCAGTGTGGCCCGAAAGAAACCATTAGTACAAGCATTGGATCCTGGCTGGTTTTAAGAACATAAGAAATAGGAGCGGGAATAGGCCACTTGGCAACCTCGAGCCTGCTCCGCCATGCAATAAGATCATGGCTGATCTTGGGCTCAAAGCCACTTCCCTGCCCACTCCCCATAACCCTTCACTCCCTTATCTTGCAAAAATCTGTTTATCTCCACCTTAACGTATTTAATGACCCAGCCTCCACAGCTCTCTGGGGCAGAGAATTCCACAGATTTACGACCCTCTGAGAGAAGAAATTCCTCCTCATCTCAGTTCTAAAAGGGCGACCCTTCTGTGCCCCCACGTTCTAGATTTCCCCACGAGGGAAAACATCCTCTCTGCATCTACCTTGTCGTGTCCCCTCAGTATCTTATATGTTTCAATACCTTCAAAACCTTTCATTCTTCTAAATTCCAGTGAGTATAGGCCCAACCTGCTCAACCTTTCCTCATAAGTCAACCCCCTCATCTCTGGAATTAACCAAGTGAATTGTCTCTGAATGTTGCCTGTCTCTATTAATTTGGCAGGAATATTTGAACACAATGGTTCACTGCTGCAGAGAGAAAGAGAGCTGATTTAAAGCATAAGGTCATTGCCAAATGCTTTAATTAGCTTGAAGTCCCCTTTCCAGAGACGAGCTTGCAAGTTCCTAAACTGCTGCCATTGGAATAGAATTGGGCATGCAGTCTCTTTAAGAACTGACGTGGTACTTCCAAAACTCAACAGTTGGGAATATGTAACTAGTGAGGCCAAATTAATTTGTACAACTTGAATGATCCATCTGCTAATTATTGTACAGCTTTGTTCAAATTCCCATTAATTTGTGTTTCTACTTGCATTCACAGAATGTGTGAAAGTTTATTGACACTTGAGCATTTTTTGCAGTAGTCAGAAATCTAGGTTACCGTTGCTCGGACATGAGAGTGGGTTACTGCTGGCAACCTTTAACATAGCGCTGTTGTTATGAAGGGGTTACGCACTCAAAATATTTATCCGCCTTGTTGTGAAGGATAAAATGAACAAGTGTCTGGTCAATGTGCTGGCGAACACGTCAAAGTCAATCTGTGTTGCAGATTGCTATTAGCGTGCGCTTGTAGTGAAACGAAGCTGATTTGCCTGGAAACTGTGTTCTGGTCGCATGACATTAAAATGATGTGACGGCTCCTCTTCTAATATAATGTAACCAGTTTGAACCTCTTTGACACGGTGATGTAGATACACTTTATTCAAACTGCACTCCTTAGTTTATGTTCCGCACCTAATTCACACTTTTCTTTTTTTTTCCTTCTTGCTACCTACTAAGAAATAAAGATTTTAGACATAGGTAAGTTTGAGAACTGTTGTTGTGTCCTTCGCTACTTTTACAGCAGCTTGTATGTTTTAATTAACTTTCTCCTCATACATAAGCTGTCCTTTCCTGATAATGCCTGACTCCCAGATTTACCTTTCTGTCGCAGGGCTGCTGGATCTGCATTTGCTTTCAGTACTGAATTGGGGGTGAGGGGGGTGTGGGTGGGTGGGGGGGTTGGTGCGGGGTGGGTGTGGGGGGCGCGGGGTGGGTTGGGGCGGGGGGGGAGACCGAGAGTGTACGTGATATTTTCAAGCCATTGAGGGCCCATCTATGTAAATCAACACCTTTACCCGTAAAAGCTTCACCAGGGACAGAACCTTCCTGCTTACAAGAAATATTAAAGAATTAAACTTGAGGGTTTTTTTTTTATTACATTCATTTTCACTTCATTATCACAGAATCGGACAGCACATATGTGGGCCATTCGTCCCATCGTGACTGTGCCGGCTCTTTGCAAGAGTTATCCAATTAATCCTGCTCCCTCGCTCTTTCCCCATAATCATAATCATTAACAGAAGCAGACTTTATATCTATATACACAGTTTTGTAGAACTCTTTGAATTGATTTTGTTTGGATAGACACAGAAAATGAGAACAGTCAATCATTCCAGCCCCATTTAAGATTGACATTTCAAATTCTGTGGGGGAAAGAACAGAAAAGAAAGACTTAACTACTATCAGCCAATGTGGCTTGCCCTGCAAATGTTTCCCTTTCAAGTATATTTCCAATTCCCTTTAGAACGTTATTATTCAATCTGCTTCCATCGTCCTTTCAGGCAGTGCATTCCCGATCGTGACAACTTGCTGCGTAAAAAATGTCTCCTCATCTTCCTCCTGGCTCTTTTGCCAATTATCTTAAATCTGTGCCCTCTGGTTACTGACCCTCCAGCCACTGGAAACAGTTTTTCCGTATTTAATTCATCAAAACCCTTCATGATTTTAAACACATCTATTAAATCGCCCCTTAACCTTCTCTGCTCCAGGGAGAACAATCCCAGCTTCTTTAGTCTCTCTACTGAAGTCCCTCATGAACAGAATAGAATTTTAAATTCTTGCATACCAGCATTTTGTAAGTTCCTGCATCGCAAACTGTTTGTTTTATTGTGCTCTGCTTTTCCACTTTATATGTGACCGCTTTTACCCTCTTTTTGGCCTCACTCTCCCGTGTCAATCGAGTTCCTACCTTTCTTTTTTCCATCACTTCCCTCAGCTTTGGGTAGCATCTTCTCCACAGAATGGAGTCAGTTCCTGAATGGTGTCAGTCGCATGAGATTATTTCTCTCGTTACCTCTTCCTTTCCTCTGGTGCAATCAAAATGGCAGACATGGTTGAGGCACTATGCATGGTTTCCCATCATTTTGTTCCTTGCAATCATTATACATCATCTTTTAAATGTCAGCTTGGCTTAGTGGTGCCGCTCACTCCTCCAAATCAAAATGTTGTGGGTTAAAGCCCCACTATAGACTTGAACACATAATCTAGGCTGACACTTCAGTGCAACACTGAGGGAGTGCTGCATTACCAGAGACACGGTGTTAGGGATGAGATGTTAAAGCGAGGCATATTCAGGTGGGCATAAAATATTCCATGGCCCTTTTTTGCAGAAGAGCAGGAGGTTCTCCCAGTGTCACGGCCAACATTCTGCCTTCAAGCATTGCCAGGAGAACAGATTAATTGGTCAATCATCTCATTGTTGATGGGACCTCACCGTGTGCATATCAACTGTCACATTTGCCCACAGAGACCACAGTTCAAAGATAATGATTTGGCTGTGAAACGCTTTGGGAAATCCTTCAGATGTGAAAGATGCATCACCAACTGCTCATTTCATTGTGATTATTTTTCCCTCCCAATTGTCTCTTCTTGGCATGAGTGCAATGCTGAGATGTTCATTGTGTTGGCACCAGTCATGCTGAATAACACTGCTGGTGTTGGTGCACCTATGGGAATAGAAGGGGCTGCTTTATGTTCTGTACCAACCCAAAACCAGGCAACTCTCCCACTGCCTCTCTTGAATAATAGAAAGCTCACCGGTGATAGCACCCCGTGCCTGTATCTTAAGCGGTTGTGTCAAAGTCGAGCAATCCCACAGCATAATGGTTTCTGCTGGGATTCCCCACTCTTGCTGCTACTGCTGCAGACAGTGGAGACACAGTCAGAAGTTTAAGTGAGGCTGCAATATTTGAACACCGCACCGCTGAATTTTGTCAAATAGTTTTAGAACAATGCAATGATTTTTTATTTTAGATTCATGAATGGTTGCAGGAAGATTGAACCAGTTAACGATTTGAGGTATTTTCCTTAATCCAGTGCCCCAGTAATTCGTTTTTCATTAACATAGAGGGAAATGAACTCATGCCAGTTTAACACCAATCATCATCTCCCAGTACTGGCCCCAAAACTAGCTGGCAGCCCAAAATAGTCACAATATTCATGAGATTAATTATGTTCAGCAGTCCTGCCTAGTCATGTGCTTTGTTAATGTCACACACAGATCTTGTAGTACACCAGAAATAAAATTAAGTTGCATAAGGAACAAAATGGGCATTTTACACCTGATCTCAAAGTTCTGCGTCCCTATAACTAATTCACCCCCAAATCTCGTGAAGCCCATGTATTAACAGACTTTGACTAACAACATCCATACGGCAGCCTCCGTATGTTTGTATCAGCTGCATTAGTTAATCTGCTTTACTAACTGACTCTACTTTGCACCCGTGGCGGATAAAGAGCTGGGAATAATTCCAAATATCAAGTGGGTTTTAAGTAGGGATTGTTTTCTCAACTTGCAGAATAAGTGTTGATATAAAATGCAAATGGTTTTGAAGAGCTTGTTTAACAGAAAATGTAGTGGTGATTTTAAAAAAAAATGTTTATGGAATAATGCCCTTTATGACAACCTCAGATTAATATGCACTTGCTACTGGCGCACATCATGAATTCTCAGTTTCCAGGGCCAGGTACAAAGCTCCACAGTGCTGCAATATACTGCACCATGGAAGGGTAAGAGGTGCCAAATGCAAAACCCAGCTCCAGCTTCAGGGTAGAGCTGAGCAGAGGTCAGATGAAAGAAGGAACATTAGCGGCTATCACCCAGGGTTGCTCTCATGCACCATCCGTTGGCCACCAGGAGAACAGCATTTTCTTTGGCGCAGATCACTTGCCTCCCCTCGATTGGAGAACTGAAAAGGAGAGAGAAAAAATAAACACGCGTAATGTTGAATAATTTTATTGGACAGATATCCCAGACAATCACACCTCTGCCCTACTAAAAAATGGCCCTGATCCTTTCAATAAGTTTCACAAAATAACCCCATTTGGCGATAGGAATTGTCACTCTGTGTAGCAACAGTGTTTGTAAAAATTTCTCCCTGAATGTTATTTCTAGTGAAATGATAAACACATTCTAAAGAATGCAATTAGGTTTTCACTAGAATTGCCAAAGAGAGCAATTTGTCACAAACACATTTTATGATGTTACTACATTCAGTGGCCAGGCCAATTTTTACCCCATTGTATCAAAAAAAAAACTTCTGCAAATAAGATTATTGACTGCAATAAGCAGCAATTATTTGACTGCAATATCAGGGAAATTGAATACCAGAACCTTGCTGAGGGAAGCAGAACGAGTCATATCAAGATGTGAACAAGGGAAATAGAGGGAGCACTTAAAACAGGGGAAAAGGAAATGGAGAGGGGTGTCGGTGAGTTCGAGCAGGGAAATGGTGTCGGTGAGTTAGAGGACAGAGCGGGATTAAAACGGAGTGTACTTAAACAGTGTGTTTTATTTGGAAAGAGTGGGAATTTCTGCTAAGTGGTAGATGGAAAAAGTGAAATTTAGTTTAACATTTTGATATTAACTTAGAACTTTAAAAACTAGTTAACAGAAGCTGCCTACCAGTGGCAGTTAACTGTCAGTCAGCTGTAAGTGTTTGTCTTGAATAGCTGCTCATCACCAGGAGCAGGGGCGCTGAGTCAACACTTGTAAATTGGGTGAGGCTCCTAGAGTATAAGAGTAAACAGGTCTGCAGAGCACAGAGCGGGTTTAAAATGGAGTGTACTTAAACAGAGCGTTTTATTTGGGAATTTGGAAAGAGTGGGAATTCGGAGAAGAGGGAGAAGGAGTTGTTGCTTTTTGCCTACACTACTTGTACTGCTTTGTGTTACAGGTAGATATTTAATTTCAGTACCCATAACTTAATCTATATCAAGTAAGTAGTCAAGAAACTACACTGTAAACTATGGTGTGGAGATGCCGGAGTTGGACTGGGGTGGAGAAATGTAAGAAGTCATATGGGATACTTGCCTTCATTAGCCGAGGCATAGAATATAAGAGCAGGGAGGTTATGATGGAGCTGTACAAAACGCTGGTGAGGCCACAGCTGGAGTACTGTGTGCAGTTCTGGTCGCCTCACTATAGGAAGGATGTGATTGCTTTGGAGAGGGTGCAGAGAAGATTCACCAGGATGTTACCTGGGATGGAGCGCCTCAGCTATGAAGAGAGGCTGGACAGGCTGGGGTTGTTTTCCTTGGAGCAGAGAAGGCTGAGGGGGGACCTGATTGAGGTGTACAAAATGATGAGGGGCATAGATAGGGTAGATAAAGAGGAACTTTTCCCCTTAGTGGGGGGGTCAATAACAAGGGGGCATAGATTCAGGGTAAGGGGCAGGAGATTTAGAGGGGATTTGAGGAGGAACTTTTTCACCCAGAGGGTGGTTGGAATGTGGAACTCAATGCCTGAAAGGGTGGTAGAGGCAGGAACCCTCACAACATTCAAGAAGCATTTGGATGAGCACTTGAAATGCCATTGCATACAAGGCTATGGACCAAATGCTGGAAAATGGGATTAGACTGGACAGGGATGGATGGGCGGCGCAGACACGATGGGCCGAAGGGCCTCTTTCTGTGCTGTAAAACTCTATGACTCTATGACTCTGACCAGGTTATAGTCCAACAGCTTTATTTGAAGTCACAAGCTTTCGGAGCGCTGCTCCTTCGTCAGGTGAAGTGGAGAGATGCATAAAGACACAGCTTATATAGTCAGAGAATAATGTCAGATGTTTACAGGTAATCTTTCTAACTGCCATTTATCACACCTCGGCAGAGAGATAATCATTGATTGCTGTGATTATCTCTCTGCCGAGGTGTGATAAATGGCAGTTAGAAAGATTACCTGTAAACATCTGACATTATTCTCTGACTATATAAGCTGTGTCTTTATGCATCTCTCCACTTTACCTGACGAAGGAGCAGCGCTCCAAAAGCTTGTGACTTCAAATAAAGCTGTTGGACTATAACCTGGTGTTGTGTGACTGTAAACTAAGTTACCTCATTACAAATTTAATTGAATAAAACAAGGTTATATAGGGATGGCAGTGCAGGTGGTGTGCCGCAACTGCAGCATGTGGGAGTTTGTGAAGAGCATTGTGATCCCAGACAACCACGTTTGCAGTAAGTGCCTGCATCTTGAGGAACTTCAGCTCAGAGTTTTTGAGCTGGAGTCTGAGGTGCAGACATTGCGGGGCATCAGGGATGGGGAGAGTTACCTGGACACTTTGATCCAGGAGGCAGTCACACCCCTTAGGTTAGGTAGTGGTACAGGTCTGGTTAGTGGTCAGGGACAGGATGGTGCGACTGCAACTCAGGCAGGTAAGGGGGACCCCAGGTGCAGTGCTGGAGGAGCCTCAGCCTTTGCCCTTGTCCAACAGGTATGAGGTTCTTGCTGCCTATGTGGGTGAGGGAAATGCCTGCAGGATGAATGAGCAAGCTGACCATGGCACCATGGTGCAGGAGGCCATTCAAGTGGGGGGAGTGAAAGGGAATGTAGTTGTGGTGGGGGACAGTATAGTCAGAGGGATAGGTACTGTTCTCTGCAGCCGCGACCGAGAGTTCCAAAGGTTGTGTTGCCTGCCCGGTGCCAGGGTTAAAGACATCTCCTCGCGGCTGGAGGAGAACTTGGAGTGGGAGGGGGAGCATCCAGTTATCGTGGTCCATGTAGGAACCAACGACATAGGTAGAACTAGAAGTGAGGTTCTGCTGAGGGAGTTTGAGGAGCTAGGATCCAAATGAAAAAGCAGAACCTCAAAAGTAATAATCTCTCGATTGTTACCTGAGCCACGTGCAAATTGGCATAGCGACAAACAGATTAGAGGTTTAAATGCATGGCTCAAAGAGTGGTGTGGGAGGAAGGGGTTTCGGTTCATAGGGCACTGGTACCAGTACTGGGAAAAGAGGGAGCTATTCCATTGGGACGGGCTCCACTTAAACCGGGCTGGGACCAGTGTCCTGGCAAATCGAATAACTAAGGCCGTAGACAGGGCTATAAACTAATTAAGGGGGGATGAGAGGATTCAGGAAAGAGAAAATTTAAAAGCAGCAAGAGAAATGTCAAGGCTCTAGCGCAGAGTAGCGTTTCGGGTAAAAATAAGCATAGTGGGTCAGGAAGGGACAGAGAGAGTAACAAAGGTAATAAGGCATCAGTGACATCAGGGAAAACTAGAAATAAGTCAAAACTAAAGGCACTATATCTGAATGCGCGAAGCATTCGCAACAAAATAGATGAATTAATAGCGCAGATAGAAATGAACAGGGTTGATCTAATAGCCATTATGGAGACGTGGTTGTAATGTGGTCAAGGTTGGGGACTAAATATTCCAGGATACTTAACTTTTAGAAGAAATAGGCAAAATGGAAAAGGAGGAGGGGTAGCCCTGATAAGGGATGGGATAAAGACAGTAGAGACAAAAGGATCTTAGTTGGTGGAAGGTTTAGAGGGGATTTGAGGGGAAATTTCTTCACCCTGAGGGTTGTGGGTGTCTGGAACTCACTGCCTAAAAGGGTGGTAGAGGCAGAAACCCTAACCACATTTGAAAAGTACTTGGATGTGCACTTGGGATGCTGTAACCTGCAGGGCTACGGACCAAGAGCTGGGAAGTGGGATTAGGCTAGATAGCTCTTTGTTGGCCGGCGTGGACACAATGGGCCAAAATGGCCTCCTTCCGTGCTGTAATTTTCTATGATTCGATGAGCTCCAAAAATCAAGAAGTAGAATCAGTTTGGGTGGAGCTAAGAAACAGCAAGGGGTAGAAAACGTTGGTGGAAGTTGTTTATAGGCCCCCAAACTGTAGTTGTAATGTAGGGCAGAGTATAAATTAGGAAATTAGAGGTGCATGTAACAAGGGTAATACAGTAATCATGGGCAAACCAAATTTGCAGTAATAGTGTAAAGGATGAATTCATGGAATGTATGCAAGATAGTTTTCTAGATCAGTATGTTGAGGAACCAACATGGGAACAGGCTATTTTAGATCTAGTATTGTGCAATGAGAAAGGGTTAATTAATAACCTTGTAGTAAAGGGGTCGTTATGCAAGAGTGACCACAATATGATAGAATTTTATATTGAGTTTGAAAGTGACTTCATTAAATCCGAAACTAGGGTCTTAAATCTAGACAAAGCAAACTACGTAGGTATGAGGGACGAGTTGGCTAAGGTAGATTGGGAAACTACATTATAGACCGGTAAGCCTGACATCGCTAGTGGGGAAAATGCTAGAGTCCATTATAAAAGATGTAATAGCAGAGCACTTGGAAAGCAGTGACAGGATCGGACAAAGTCAACATGGATTTACAAAAGGTAAATCGTGCTTGACTAATCTACTGGAATTTTTTGAGGATGTAACTGGTAAAATAGATAAGGGAGAACCAGTGGATGTGGTGTATTTGGACTTTCAGAAGGCTTTCGATAAGATCCCGCATAAGAGATTAGCTTGTAAAATTAAGGCACATGGGATTGGGGGCAAGGTATTGACTTGGATAGAGAACTGGTTGGCAGATAGAAAGCAAAGAGTTGGAATAAACGGGTCGTTTTCCGAGTGGCAGGCAGTGACTAGTGGGGTACCGCAAGGATCGGTCCGAGGACCCCAGCTGTTCACAATATATATTAATGATCTGGACGAGGGAATTGGATGTAGTATCTCCAAATTTGCAGACGACACAAAGCTGGGTGGGAGGGTATGCTGTGAGGCGGATGTTTTGAAACTCCAGTACGATTTGGACAGGTTGGGTGATTGGGCAGAAACATGGCAAATGCACTATAATGTGGATAAATGTGAGGTTATCCACTTTGGTGGCAAAAACAGGAAGGCAGATTATTATTTGAATGGCAATAGACTGAGAGAAGGGGAAGTGCAAAGAGACCTGGGTGTTCTTGTGCACCAGTCGCTGAAGATAAGCATGCAGGTGCAGCAGGCGGTTAAGAAGGCAAATGGTATGTTGGCCTTCGTAGCAAGAGGGTTCGAGTACAGGAACAAGGATGTCTCGCTGCAGTTGTACCGGGCCTTGGTGAGACCGCACCTTGAGTATTGTGTGCAGTTTTGGTCGCCTTATCTGAGGAAGGACGTTCTTGCCATGGAAGGAGTGCAGCGAAGATTCACCAGGCTAATACCTGGGATGGCAGGAATGACGTACGAGGAGAGATTGGGTCGATTGGGCTTGTACTCACTGGAGTTTAGAAGATTGAGAGGGGATCTCATCGAAACCTATAAAATTCTGTCAGGCCTGGACAGACTAGATGCAGGAAGGATGTTCCCGATGGCCGGGGAGTCCAGAACTAGGGGTCATAGTCTAAGGATAAGGGGTAAGCCATTTAGGACTGAGATGAGGAGGAATTTCTTCACCCAGAGAGTGGTGAAGCTGTGGAATTCTCTACCACAGAAGGCAGTGGAGGCCAATTCATTAAATATATTCAAGAAGGAGTTGGATATATTTCTTAAGGCTAAAGGGATCAAGGGATATGGGGAGAAAGCAGGGACCGGGTACTGAATTTGGATGATCAGCCGTGATCTCATTGAATGGCGGAGCAGGCTCGAGGGGCTGAATGGCCTACTCCTGCTCCTATCTTCTCTGTTTCTATATTAAAAGGTATGACGGTAGGGAAGCAATGGCTAGCATTTAAAGAATTCATACATAATTTACAACAAATATACATTCCTTTAAGGCACAAAAACCCCACAGGAAATGTGGTCCAACCGTGGCTAATGAGAAGTTAAAGATAGTATTAGATCAAAGGAAGAGGTTTATAATGTTGCCAAAAAGAATAGTAAGCCTGAGGATTGGGAGGATTTTAGAATTCAGCAAATGAGGACCAAGAAATTGATAAAGGTAAAATAGAATGAGAGTAAACTAGCGAGAGACATAAAAACAGACTGTAAAAGCTTCTATAGGTATGTAAAAAGGATGAGGAACTGAAATAAATTAGTATTCATAAAAAAATAGTACTGGAGAAATTAATGGGACTGAAAGGCAATAAATCCCCTGGACTTGATGACCTACATCCTAGGGTTTTGAAAGAGGTGGCTATAGAGATAGGGGATGCATTGGTTGTGATTTTCCAAAATTCCATAGATTCTAGAACGGTTCCCGTGGATTGAAAGGTAGCAAATGTAACCCCACTATTTAAGAATGGAGGGAGAGAGAAAACGGGGAACTACAGGCCAATTAGCCTGACATCAGTAGTAGGAAAAATGCTAGAATCTATTATTAAGGACGTGGTAACAGGGCACTTAGAAAATAATAATAGGATTGGGCAGAGTCAACACGGATTTAAGAAAGGGAAATCATGTTTGACAAATCTGTTTTTTGAGGTTGTAACTAGCAGAATAGATAAGGGGGAACCAGTGGATGTGGTGTATTTGGATTTTCAGAAGGCATTCGATAAGGTGCCACACAAGAGATTATTAAACAAAATTAGGGCTCTTAGTATTGGGGGTAATATACTAGCATGGATTAAGGATTGGTTAATGGACAGAAGACAGAGAGTAGGAATAAACGGGTCATTTTTGGGTTGGCAGGCTGTAACTAGTGGGGTACCGCAAGGATCAGTGCTTTGGCCTCAGCTGTTCAAAATCTATATCAGTGATATGGAAGAGGGGACCTAATGTAATATATCCAAGTTTGCTGCTGATATAAAGCTGGGTGGGAATGTAAGTTGTGAGGAGGATGCAAAGAGGCTTCAAGGGGATATAGACAAGCTAAGTGAATGGGCAAGAACATGGCAAATAGATTATAATGTGGAGAAATGTGAAGTTATCCACTTTAGTGGGAAAAATAGAAAAGCAGAGTGTTTTTTAAACAGTGAGAGATTGGGAAATGTTGGTGTTCAGAGGGACCTGGGTGTCCTTGTACATGAATCACTGAAAGTTAACATGCAGGTACAGCAAGCAATTAGGAAAGCAAATGGTATGTTGGCCTTTATTACAAGAGGATTTAAGTATAAGAGTAAAGACGTCTTACTGCAATTATATAGGGCCCTGGTGAGACCACACCCGGAGTATTGCATACAGTTTTGGTCTCCTTATCTAAGGAAAGATATACTTGCCATAGAGGGAGTGCAACAAAGGTTCACCAGACTGATTCCTGGGATGGTGGGATTATCCTATGAGGAGAGATTGAGTAGATTAGACCTATATTCTCTAGATTTTAGAAGAATATGAGGTGATCTCATTATGCATACAAAATTCTTACAGGGCTTGACAGGGTAGATGCCTGGCTGGGGAGTCTAGAACCAGGGGTCACAGTGTCAGAATAAGGGGGCGACCATTTAGGACTGAGACAAGGAGAAATTTCTTCACACAGAGGGTGGAGAATCTTTGGACTTCTCTACCCCAGAGGGCTGTGCCGGCTCAGTCATTGAACATATTGAAGACCGAGATCGAAAAAAAATTGGATATTAAGGGAATCAAGGAATATGGGGATAGTTCAGGAAGCTGGAGTTGAGGTCGAAGATCAGCCATGATCTTATTGAATGGTGGAGCAGGCTCGAAGGGCCAAATGGCCTACTCCTGTTCCTAATTCTTATGTTCTTATGAAATGGAGAGGGGTGTAGCTGAGTTAGAGCAGGGAAATGGAAAGGGGTTTAGGTAAAAAAGAAAGACTTACATTTATAAAACACCTTTCATGACCTCAGGACATCCCAAAGCACTTTACAGACAATAAAGTACTTTTTGAAGTGTAGGCACCTGGCAGTGAACATGGCAGACAATTTGCACACAGCAAGCTCCCACAAACAGCAATGCGATACTGACCAGATAATCTGTTTTTGTTATATTGATTGAGGGATAAATATTGGCCAGGAAACCGGGGATAACTCCCCTGCTCTTCTTCAAAATAGTGCCATGGGATCTTTTGCGTCCACCTGAGAGAGCAGACGGGGCCTCGGTTTAACGTCCAATCCGAAAGACCGTGCAGCACTCCCTCGGTACTGCACTGGAGTGTCGGCCTAGATTTTTGTGCTCAAGTTTGTGCTGGGAAATGGAAAGTGGCATTGCTGGAGTTTGAACAGGGGCATAGAAAAGGGTAGAACTGGAGTCAGGCCTGAGCAATAGAAACAGGTAGAGTAAGAGCTGGAGCTGGCAATTCAAAGTATTTGCCAAAATGTAGAACTGGGAAGTGGAAGGAGTTTCCATGGACCTAAATCGAGGTTTTACCTATACCTGTTATGCATATATTGAGTATTTAATTGCTTTTATTTAGCTGATTTAAAATATGTTTATCACATAGTATCTGCTATATTGAGAATAGTTTTTAATTGGCCCTGCTACTCCCCTTCATTTTGTCCCTTTATACCTTTGTTAGAAGGTTAATGCCAGTTTAGGAGACAGTGTCTGAGACTTTATATCAACTTTCATTATACTGTACATGTATTGGTACACTAAGTCAGTAGACAGGAGGTGCCTGTACATGTCCCCCCTCCTTTCCCAACCCCTCTCTTCGCTAGATCCCACACGATGGTTGGATGCTCCTATTTCTTATGTTCTTATGAAACAATTGGGAATGATTCCACGATCCTGCACTCCCAGTGGAGGATCCATCATGTTGAAAGGGGCACAGGTCAGAAATAGCAAGATGTATGTGCAGGCCCGATTCTCCGGCCTTCGCTTCCTGTGACCCGCAGCCACCCCGCCAGGAGTGTGATGTCACTAATAATCATTTTAAAAGTAGGCCAGCGAGATGATAATTACAGTGCTGTTCAATGCTGAAGCAACAGTCATCTTTGCTTCCTGGTCCACTTATAATCCTTATATTTCAGTCTAAATAAATGAAAATGAAAGACTTACACCTTGAAAATTGAATATTAGCATTTGCATGAAATTCTTTTGTCACCTTATTTTATACAACTTGATCAATTCCTCCATTGAATTTGCGAATATTCAATGATCCCCATTTCAAGGCATTGTGATCCATCTGATCAAACGTGCTGCTGTCACACGGTGAGATCTAGGAGTAGATTGACTTTTCTTCTTGTGCTGAGGATTAAACACCCGTCATTGGGTGAATATTTATAGGTGGATAGGTTTTTTTTTATCCATCCATTCTGTTTGGATTGACAGTTCTTGCCCACCAAGTTGTTCAGTATATTGGATCAATTATGCATTTATCTGGAGCTGACAGCATTAGCACCGTAGAATTCTATCAGTTCCATCACTTTCCAAGAAATATTTGTCAAAGTTACAAGCAACTTGTTACATTGGTCTCGCCCACCTTTCCACTTCATTTTCCCCCATTGCCACAGCTGTCATTGTTCACTGTTAACTCAATGGATGAGGAGTTTTACAATAATAGATCATCAACTCAGTGATATCAGTTCTCATCGTCATTGCATCATGTTCTGTTTGTAAATTCTAAACACAGCAGGGCATACTGTCCCTACATTTAACATCATGAACTGTCTGAGATACCAATTTTTCTTCCTCATGTTATCTGTGACCAGAACATGGCCATTGGTTGCAGAGAAACATTGGCTGACCACTGGCTAGACAGTCCAGAATTAGGGGGCATAGTCTAAAAATGAGAGCCAGGCCTTTCAGGAGTGAAGTTAGGAAACACTTCTACACACAAACGGTGGTAGAAATTTGGAACTCTCTTCCGCAAATGGCAATTGATACTGGGTCAATTGTTAATTTTAAATATGAGATTGATGGATTTTTGTTAACCAAAGGTATTAAGAGATATGGGGCAAAGGCGGATATATGGAGTTAGGTCACAGGTCAGCCATGATCTCATTGATTGGCAGAACAGGCTCGAGGGGTGAAATGGCCTACTCCCGTTCTGATGTTCCTGTGACCTAGAGGTGGGTCTGCATTTGATAGACTGATTTGAGTCCAGTCTTCTCTTTACCCCCCACCCCACCTCCCCACAGCGAGGCCTTTTTGCGTCATGGGACAGCTATCTCATTGCTGATCAGTAAATGATTGGCACCCGGTGACCCCTCCATTTACAGGCCATCCTCCGGGATTGTTTTTTTTTTTTCTCCTGCCTCTTTGCGGAAATCCTGATCTGACTTCTGGACAAATATCGGAACCTTTAACCTGCCAGATGCTGCAATTTGCTGAATTTTCTCAAGATGAAAAGCTAACATAAAAACTTGCAGACCTTGGTGCTTCATAGTCAAAGGGTCAGACAACCCCGATGATTTGTACAGGCCATTAAACTATACATTACACTTGGTTGTCAACGTAAGATATTAAAGTGATTGGAAAGATAAATGACTGAAGCAAACGAGATCCAATAAATTTGAATCTATCATCAATGCACACCCGCATTTAATTACTATTCAGTCATTTCTTAGTACATCCTATTTGTCACCAAAATTGTTTCCTGCCTGCCTCCTTGAGAATCTTTCTATTTTTCTATGACTTTGTGTGTAGGTAAGCAAAAAGGGATCCTGCTACCTCCTGGAGATTGCTTCTCTACATCATGGCCGATTTCTACAATGGCATTCATATCATATGTAATCATTCATTTTAAATATGTTGAATATAGGTGTTGCGATATGCAGCACTAACTGTTGTGGAAGTTTCAACTTGAAAACAAAAAAACTTGCATTTATATAGCGCCTTCAACGTAGTAAAACGTCCCAAGGCGCTTCACAGGACCGTTAGCAAACAAAACTTCACACCGAGCCGCATAAGGAGCTATTAGGGCAGATGACCGAAAGCTTGGTCAAAGAGCTGGGTTTTAAGGAGCATCGGAAAGGAGGAAAGAGAGGTGGAGATGTTTAGGGAGGGAATTCCAGAGCTCAAGGCCTCGGCGGCTGAAGGCACGGCGGCTGAAGGCACGGCAACCAATGGTGGAGTGATTAAAATCAGGGATGCTCAAGAGGCCAAAATTAGAGGAGCGCAGATATCTCAGGGGGTTGTGAGGCTGGAGCAGGTTACAGAGATAGGGAGGGGCGAGGCCATGGAGGGATTTGAAAACAAGGATGAAAATTTTAAAAACGAGGTGTTGCTTAACCAGGAGCCAATGTAGGTTAGCAGAGGGGTGATGGGATAATGGGACTTGGTGCAAGGTAGGACAAGGGCAGCAGAGTTTGGATAACTTATATCGTGCATCTTAGTGTGGCTCAGGTCTTTATGCTATGTTTTAGGTAATAGTAAAAGTTTATCAATTTTTCCAGAAATTATATTGTTCTACATTAATATAATTTATTTGTTTTGATGTCATGGCAACTGTTGTGCTGTCGTGCTGGCTTTCTTGTGAGCTTTGACTGACTTTGGTATCAGACTCTTGCAATGTGCTTTAAAGCCACAGTTCTGTTGTGTTTAGTTGGAGAGTAGTAGGAAACAGTGGGCCGGTGTTACTCCATATTCGGGCCTGGACTTCAATGGGGGCCTCCTTCACCTGTAGCCCTTGGAACCCATGTCGCTGCTTGTGTCGCCGGACCTCCTTTCTTGTCTCAGCCACCCGTGAAACCTTACCGGAACTGAATTGCCCTCTATTCCGTCTTTCTCTTGCTGTCCAGAGCCAGAAAGCTATGAGGATCTTTGTCTCTCCCAGTATTCACAGGGCAAGTGAAAATGCTCTTATGAAAGTGACAGGAACTATTGTTATATCTGGAGGGCTTTCCCCTGTCATGTGGGGAAGAGGCCTCAACTCCACAATTGCCTGAACGGACCTGACTAAATTCAGTAGCTCATTCCGCGCTGAATTGCTGCAGCAGAGAAAGTTCCACCAACTCTGTGGTACAAATCGTTTGTGCCTTCCTGAGTGATGAGCCATCAATAACTCAAAGACAAGGAGTTTAAAGGATTCAACTGAAGGCTTTTAATCACTAAGAACATTGCAGGTCTTTCCACATCGGGTTCGTCTGATAGAATGACTCATACAGCTCTTGAGACCTTTATATGACAAAAGACAGGGGCGTAGCCAATACACACAATAGGAAAAAGGGGGCGGTACACCCAATACAAAGCAGGTAAAACACAGGGGCTGATGAAGGCATATATTTCATCACACTGAGCATGGCCCCAAGCAATGTTGTCACTTCCCTTCATAATTCTGAGCATCTTCTCTGATGTGAAGATTAGAATGAGTGCCGGGGTAAATTGTGTAAGGTCCCCACGCTGCTGGCAAGGTGCAGTACTGTGGGGGTGTAGTTAGTCTACGCCAGTAGCTTAAGATGGTCTCATAGCGAATTGGCGTCGGTGGAAAAGAACATGGGACGCTGTGAGCCTGGTTTGCGCGATTGGAGTAGACCAATTTCACCCCCTCTGCCTATTTTAAACCAGTATAAACCATTGAAGTATATATACTTCACTATCTTTTTCCTCGGCGTGAGTGACGAGCCGCATTTCTCCCCTGAAATATGCGCGGGAATCGAATCACCCGCACCTACAACAACAGCTTGTATTTATGTAGCGCCTTTAACGTAGTAAAACGTCCCACAGTGCTGCACAGGAGTATTTTAAGACAAAAATATTTGACACCGATCCACCTAAGGAGAAATTAGGGCAGGTGACCAAAAGCTTGGTCAAAGAGGTAGGTTTTAAGGAGCGTCTTAAAGGAGGAAAGAAAGGTAGTGAGGCGGAGAGGTTTAGGCAGGGAATTCCAGAGCTTAGGGCCTCAGCAACAGAAGGCAAACATTATTCCTGAGCAGATAGGGAACAGCAGCTGAAATTGTGGTCTTTCCCAATAGGTTGAGTTACTTCAAGCCGTAACCTAATGGTAAAAGTCTGACAGCATTCGACGCTGGTTTTCACTCCACAGAAGAATTCTGTTTTTGCCAAAATCCCATAAAGAGCAAGGGTATGTGAAAGAGGCGCCATGTATCCCACTGTTTCTCACTGAATATACCAGCGATAAGGTGTACATAAACTGTGAGTAGGCGGATTTACAGAACAGGATTAGTCCGGAGACAAATAATGATTTGTAGAATGAGTTCACTCGGTGAGAGTACCAGTAGTGGGAGTTCTTAAACCACTACTATTAATGGGTTCTTGCTGTAATCCTATGTACGGATGGTTGTAATGAGCACTCTGGTGTGTGTTAGGTTAGAATAGTGGGCGTTGAGATGATTAAAGCACCTGGCTGTAGTGTGTCCTTTAATTAGTCAACTGTCCTCTATTACAGTAAAAAAAAAACATGCAAAAATGTTCAACAGAACCATTGTAAAGGACACTGCGTACCATCTGCTCTCTGGTATGGAGGGGTTCCACTTTTTTTTTTCAGCCCTTGCAAACAATACCAGTTTGGATCTCACTGAGCCGTTGCTCAATTTGAATTCAATACCGTGCACAATACATTTTTTTAAATATATATATTCTTTTAACAGCAATAACCCAGCACACAGATATTTCCTAGCAACTGACCCAGTGACTGGAGATCTGTACATCTCGGATACCAACACGCGGAGGATCTATCATCCAAAGTCCCTGATTGGTGCTAAAGATCTGACGGCTAACTCTGAAGTGGTAGCAGGGACTGGAGAACAGTGTCTGCCATTTGATGAAGCTCGATGTGGAGATGGAGGCAAAGCTGTAGAAGCTTCACTGATGAGTCCTAAAGGTATGTTGCACACACGGACACACTTAAAAACACTCATACACACAGACAGCACACACACGTACACACGCATATACACGCACAAACACATACGTACACGCAAAAACACATCTACATATACACACACACATACACGTACATACATATACCCACACACACACACACACGCACAAACACATACGTACACGCAAAAACACATCTACATATACACACACACATACACATACATACATATACCCACACACACACACACACGCACAAACACATACGTACATGCAAAAACACACCTACATATACACACACATATACACGTACATACATATACCCACATACACACATGCATATACACGCACAAACACATACGTACATGCAAAAACACACCTACATATACACACACACATACATACATATACACACACACACACACACACACACACGTAAAAACCTTCCTTCGCTAACAAAGTTGCGCATTCTTAAACCAAACTGAAATGATCTGCTTGTTTCAAACTGAACTGTACCCAGGTAGGTACCAGAGTTATGATCACTTGATAGACACGTGTTGAGCTGTTACAATTTAGAATGGATTTAAGAGTGTGACAGGACTCGGTAGGATTTGTTAAATACAGAAGCAGGTTCTGAGGCATTAAATTCTTTAAATGAAGAATGCCAGTTTTTATGCGTTTGCCTATATTTTCACTCAAAAAAGCTCAAACAGACAAACCAGTCATGTTGCGGTGTTATAATGAGGTCCATGCCGTGGTGAATGTCCCATAACATGAAAGAGTCAGGAGTCACAGTGGGAGTAGCCTTATAACAAAGACACTGCGATAAATGAGAGCCTTATAATGAGGGCACTGCGTATTTCCACATTAGCACTCTGAGACCCCTCAGTGTCACAAGTGAGTCTTATAATTGGATGGAATACCATTTTCATATAAGCACTCTGAGACCTTCAGTATGATGCCAGCAAACTCTGAAAAAAGCAGTGAACAATGAACAGAATATATACATCGAGATTCAAGGGAAAACCCAGTGCATTAGAAAACTTTTGTTTGTCAGTATATGTCTATAATTCAGATATCTTGTATGGGGGATAATTGAAGGTTCCTGTTAAAAGCACAGAAACCCAGCTACAGCGCTGAGCAGACATCACCTTCTGACACTTTTGTTCTCTCTTCCTCCTCCAGCCATAGTCGATCTGTTGCCATTAGGCACTTGCTTAATATAACAGCATCAATACTTAGTGTAGCAGTCATAAAAATCCTGACTATAGAGAGCCAGCTAAAAGCCGAGTCTCTCTGTCCCTGTTTTGAGGTCTGTCCGTGTCACACTGATTTTTCTTTCTCGATAACAGGAATTGCCATCGACAAGAACGGTTTGATGTACTTTGTGGATGGAACCATGATCAGAAAGGTGGACCAGAATGGAATAATATCCACACTGCTAGGTTCCAATGACCTCACATCGGCTCGACCCTTGACCTGTGACACCACCATGCATATAAGCCAGGTATGGTTCTGTTCTCAACTCGGCCTTCAGTAAGCAGCATTTAAACAGGAAGAAGTACAGAAAACAGAGTTTGATCAATACTGCTAGGCTTTACCCAAAGAACAGGATCCTGCACAGAAATGAAAAAATGAACTTCCATCTATATAGGCCTAGAAATTGGGTTTTGGCTTAGCCAGGGCTTTAGCGCCGGAAATTAGTGCCGGCGCTAAGTCCCCTGCGCGCGCCAAAAATTCAGTGGCGCCGCGCCCAAACGGCTGCCGGCGCTACTGAAGGGTCTTAGCGCCTGGAAAAGGGCGCTAACTGCCGTTTCGTGCCGCAATTCCGGCGCTGCGGCACCCGATGCGGTGCGGCAGGCTGGGGAAGTGCAGGCCTCCTCCTTCCGTTAAGGAGGAGCTGCCTGCACCCGGCCGCGGCCCGCGCAAATCTGCTTAAAAATGAGCCCGGCACCTCGGACAAGTGCCGGGCTTGCATCTGTTCCGGGGGGGGGAGAGAGAAGTCCGGGGAGGGAGCTGCGGGCAGGCGGCCGGCGGGAAAGCGGCCGGCCGCCGCGGGGCCTTTAATGCGTCGGCGCTAACTGCAGTAAGGCACCTCTGACAAAACGCTGGTTGCGGCTGCCACGGGCGAGGCGGCCGCAACTCAATTTCGGAGTTCGGGCGGGTTACCACGGCAACCGGGACGCTGCGCACACCGATGACGTCATCGGTGCCGGCGCAGCGCTACCGGAGCAACGCCGATTTAGGGCCCCAGGGAATTTCACTACTGGCCATAACTCCGGCGCAAGGCCCTCTAGCGCCTCAAATGAGGCGCTAAGGCTACTGAATTTTCAGCCGATAGTGTCTTGAATATCAGTTAGTACACAGCAAGGTCCCGCAAACAACAAACGAGATGAATGGCCAGTTAAGCTGTTTGTGATGGAGTTGGGTGAGAGATGAATTTTGGCCAAAATACTGGGAGATCTCCGCTGGTGGTCTTCAGATAGTGGCATGGTTTCTTTTTTTTACATCCAACTGAAGAGAGTCTCTGTTTAACCTTTCACCCGGAAGTCAATACTCCACTCCCCTAGTAGTGCACTGAAGTATCATCTTAGATTATGTGCTCAAAGTCCTAGGGGTCAATTTTAATTTGGCAAAATCGGCAGTAATGGCCTCAAAATGGGATTGGTCAACTTACCGTCCCATTAACGCCACCGATTGGCTCGCTGCCATTTTGATGGGCCAACCACTGGGCAGCTGAAGCGCTTGCCTGTTTCAGGTGGGAGTCCCTTATTAATCTGCAAATTCAGGGTCCTAAGACCTACATAGGACTCCCTTCCCCCCACCCCATTGCCATTTTAGGATAGAACTGGCCCGGGTGTGCGGCATGCAGTCTCCGGCCAGTTTCACAAGCAATAGAGCCGAAGAGGCCCTGGAAAAGTTAAGTTTCTGATTATTTTTGTGGGGCCAGGAGGAGAAGGAATGGTCTTCAAGGCTCCACAAAAATTACCTAGACTTCGCAATTACGTTCTCATCCCCCCCAGTCACCCGATATTGCACCGTCTAAATCCAGCGAGCTGCATCGGGACACCCATTTTGTGCCTTTGGCTCGCCGGTTCTATTTAAATGAGGCCCAGGCCTCAAAATGGCGCCGACCTCTTCACTGCCAGAATGGGCAGACGGCCGGCGCCCTCCACCGATTGGCTGCCCCAACGTTAAAATTGACCGCCCAGAGTCTTGCTTGAACCCACAACCTTTTGACTCAGAGGTGAGAATGCGACTAGGTCGGCAGGGACTGTAATGACTGTTGAAGTTATCTTCCAGACAGCTTCCACGGCATGAACAGCCGGAGTTAACTTATCATAAATTGTAAACAAGCCATAGCAACCGTTCTCCAGGAGCATTCTTATAGTAGTCAGAGATCTTTTAAAAGCGAGAGCAGAATATAATTGGATTGTAATCTGCAAAACTGGTCTGTTAAAGAAGAAAGGAATGCAAGTGGACCACTAAGTGCACATAGATGAAAGTGAATAATGAAAAAATCGCGTAATTTGTTGTTTCTATGGTACTTGAAATCCTTTCTGATTTCCAAATATCCGATATATCAAAGTCCTTTTTGCACTAAACAAAATTCAATTATTTGATCATTTGAATTAAGCAGTGTAAATAGAACAGCAATTTGGGGATTAAGTGCTAAAAGAATTAATTATTAGATCATTAGAATTAAGCAATTTTGAAATAAGTGTAGACAGTAGACATTTATATATTTTTTTAAAAACTATAACTGCTGGGATTCTGCATTAAAAACAGAAGATACTGGAAATGCCTGTTTGGTCTGGCAACATGTGAAAAGAGCAGGCTGGTCAAAGACTTGTGCGTTCTTCATCCTATAACCTGCCCTCTTTCCTGTGCATCAACAGCATTTTCTGTTTTTTAATTTAATTTTCAAATGTATAGCTGCAGCCCCACCTTCTGGTAAATCAGTGTAACTCCTGCCATGCATTCGATTCGCCCAACAATTTCTCTCCTACATTGCTAGAAGAGGATAGTTTTGCTCTGTTAAGTAAAATGGTGAAAATGGAAGCTGGATGTGGTTTTGTGCGCACGAGCTCTCAGACCACTGGTTTTCTGGTCTCGGCCTTGCCGGGGTCGAGAGCCCGGCCACATGAATGTTCTACTTGTATGCCTTCATTCAAAGCTCGCTCAAACCAATTGTCGTTTATAAGGACATACAAGAAAGAAATAGGAGCAGGAGTAAGCCATTGGGCCCCTCCAGCCTGCTCCGCCATTCACTAAGATCATGGCTGATCTTCTACCTCAACTCCACCTTCCCGCACTATCCCCATATCCCTTGATTCCCTTAATATCCAAAAATCTAACGATCTCTGTCTTGGAATATAATCAACAACTGAGCTTCCACAGCCCTCTGGGGTAGAGAATTCCAAAGATTCATGACAGTGCATTTGAATAAAACTATCTGATTCAGTGGTTTTCGATCTTTTTCGGGCTGGCCTCACCAAAAAAATTTCAGCCTCCTTTAGCCAAGGGTACTTACTGTATTGGTGGCTGCAAAAAAAAATTCTCTCTCCATCACTTCTGTTCATTGTTCTCTCCCCTCCTTCACTTCTGTTTCATGCTCCCTCTCACTTCGACCTCTCTTCTCTCACTTCCACCTTTCTCTCCCACTCTTGTTTCACTTCCATTTGTCTCTCTCTCCTTCATTTCTGTTTGTCTCTTTCTTATTCTTCACATTTGTTTCTCCTCCTTCACTTCTGGTTTATCTCCACTCTTTCTTTCTGCTCCTCCATTTCTGTTTCACTATCTCCTTCTCCCTTCCCTCACTTTCCCCTCTCCCCTCCCTCACTTAACATCTCCCACTCCCTCACTTAACATCTCCCACTCCTCCACTTAACATCTCCCACTCCTCCACTTAACATCTCCCACTCCCTCACTTAACATCTCCCACTCCCTCACTTAACATCTCCCACTCCTCCACTTAACATCTCCCACTCCCTCACTTAACATCTCTCACTCCCTCACTTAACATCTCCCACTCCTCCACTTAACATCTCCCACTCCTTCACTTAACATCTCCCACTCCTCCACTTAACATCTCCCACTCCTCCACTTAACATCTCCCGCTCCTCCACTTAACATCTCCCGCTCCTCCAATTAACATCTCCCACTCCCTCACTTAACATCTCCCACTCCTCCACTAAACATCTCCCACTCCACCACTTAACATCTCCCACTCCCTCACTTAACATCTCCCACTCCCTCACTTAACATCTCCCACTCCCTCACTTAACATCTCTCACTCCCTCACTTAACATCTCCCACTCCTCCACTTAACATCTCCCACTCCTTCACTTAACATCTCCCACTCCTCCACTTAACATCTCCCACTCCTCCACTTAACATCTCCCACTCCTCCACTTAACATCTCCCACTCCCTCACTTAACATCTCCCGCTCCTCCACTAAACATCTCCCACTCCCTCACTTAACATCTCCCACTCCGCCACTTAACATCTCCCGCTCCTCCACTTAACATCTCCCACTCCTCCACTTAACATCTCCCACTCCCTCACTTAACATCTCCCACTCCTCCACTTAACATCTCCCACTCCCTCACTTAACATCTCCCACCCCTTCACTTAACATCTCCCACTCCTCCACTTAACATCTCCCACTTCCTCACTTAACATCTCCCACTCCTCCACTTAACATCTCCCGCTCCTCCACTTAACATCTCCCACTCCCTCACTTAACATCTCCCACTCCTCCACTTAACATCTCCCACCCCTCACTTAACATCTCCCACTCCTCCACTTAACATCTCCCACTCCCTCACTTAACATCTCCCACTCCCTCACTTAACATCTCCCACTCCCTCACTTAACATCTCCCACTCCTCCACTTAGCATCTCCCACTCCTCCACTTAACATCTCCCACTCCTTCACTTAACATCTCCCACTCCTCCACTTAACATCTCCCACTCCTCCACTTAACATCTCCCACTCCCTCACTTAACATCTCCCACTCCCTCACTTAACATCTCCCACTCCCTCACTTAACATCTCCCACTCCTCCACTTAGTATCTCCCACTCCTCCACTTAACATCTCCCACTCCTCCACTTAACATCTCCCACTCCTTCACTTAACATCTCCCACTCCTCCACTTAACATCTCCCACTCCCTCACTTAACATCTCCCACTCCCTCACTTAACATCTCCCACTCCTCCACTTAACATCTCCCACTCCCTCACTTAACATCTCTCACTCCCTCACTTAACATCTCCCACTCCCTCACTTAACATCTCCCACTCCCTCACTTAACATCTCTCACTCCCTCACTTAACATCTCCCACTCCCTCACTTAACATCTCCCACTCCTCCACTTAACATCTCCCACTCCCTCACTTAACATCTCCCACTCCCTCACTTAACATCTCCCACTCCTCCACTTAGTATCTCCCACTCCTCCACTTAACATCTCCCACTCCTCCACTTAACATCTCCCACTCCTCCACTTAACATCTCCCACTCCTCCACTTAACATCTCCCACTCCCTCACTTAACATCTCTCACTCCCTCACTTAACATCTCCCACTCCCTCACTTAACATCTCCCACTCCTCCACTTAGTATCTCCCACTCCTCCACTTAACATCTCCCACTCCTCCACTTAACATCTCCCACTCCTTCACTTAACATCTCCCACTCCTCCACTTAACATCTCCCACTCCCTCACTTAACATCTCCCACTCCCTCACTTAACATCTCCCACTCCTCCACTTAACATCTCCCACTCCCTCACTTAACATCTCTCACTCCCTCACTTAACATCTCCCACTCCTCCACTTAACATCTCCCACTCCTTCACTTAACATCTCCCACTCCTCCACTTAACATCTCCCACTCCTCCACTTAACATCTCCCGCTCCTCCACTTAACATCTCCCGCTCCTCCAATTAACATCTCCCACTCCCTCACTTAACATCTCCCACTCCTCCACTAAACATCTCCCACTCCACCACTTAACATCTCCCACTCCCTCACTTAACATCTCCCACTCCCTCACTTAACATCTCCCACTCCCTCACTTAACATCTCTCACTCCCTCACTTAACATCTCCCACTCCTCCACTTAACATCTCCCACTCCTTCACTTAACATCTCCCACTCCTCCACTTAACATCTCCCACTCCTCCACTTAACATCTCCCACTCCTCCACTTAACATCTCCCACTCCCTCACTTAACATCTCCCGCTCCTCCACTAAACATCTCCCACTCCCTCACTTAACATCTCCCACTCCGCCACTTAACATCTCCCGCTCCTCCACTTAACATCTCCCACTCCTCCACTTAACATCTCCCACTCCCTCACTTAACATCTCCCACTCCTCCACTTAACATCTCCCACTCCCTCACTTAACATCTCCCACCCCTTCACTTAACATCTCCCACTCCTCCACTTAACATCTCCCACTTCCTCACTTAACATCTCCCACTCCTCCACTTAACATCTCCCGCTCCTCCACTTAACATCTCCCACTCCCTCACTTAACATCTCCCACTCCTCCACTTAACATCTCCCACCCCTCACTTAACATCTCCCACTCCTCCACTTAACATCTCCCACTCCCTCACTTAACATCTCCCACTCCCTCACTTAACATCTCCCACTCCCTCACTTAACATCTCCCACTCCTCCACTTAGCATCTCCCACTCCTCCACTTAACATCTCCCACTCCTTCACTTAACATCTCCCACTCCTCCACTTAACATCTCCCACTCCTCCACTTAACATCTCCCACTCCCTCACTTAACATCTCCCACTCCCTCACTTAACATCTCCCACTCCCTCACTTAACATCTCCCACTCCTCCACTTAGTATCTCCCACTCCTCCACTTAACATCTCCCACTCCTCCACTTAACATCTCCCACTCCTTCACTTAACATCTCCCACTCCTCCACTTAACATCTCCCACTCCTCCACTTAACATCTCCCACTCCCTCCACTTAACATCTCCCACTCCTTCACTTAACATCTCCCACTCCTCCACTTAACATCTCCCACTCCTTCACTTAACATCTCCCACTCCTCCACTTAACATCTCCCACTCCTCCACTTAACATCTCCCACTCCCTCACTTAACATCTCCCACTCCTCCACTTAACATCTCCCACTCCCTCACTTAACATCTCCCACTCCTCCACTTTTGTTTCTCATGTCCCTTTCTCTGTCTCCCTGCTTCACTTGTTTTCTTCGCTTATTTTTTTTCACTTTCCACGTTCTTCCTCTTTCTCCTGTCTCCATTTTTGCCTCGACATCCTACAGGTATCGGAGCTGAAACATGGGGAGAACATGGGAAGCAATATAGTGAAAATTAGGAACATAAAGAACTTTAAAAGGAGCTGTGATGGAGACTTTAAAAGGAGACGGGGAGCGAGACTATAAAAGGGGACGGGGAGCGAGACTTTAAAAGGAGACGGGGAGCGAGACTTTAAAAGGGGACGGGGAGCGAGACTTTAAAAGGAGACGGGGAGCGAGACTTTAAAAGGAGACGGGGAGCGAGACTTTAAAAGGAGACGGGGAGCGAGACTTTAAAAGGAGACGGGGAGCGAGACTTTAAAAGGAGACGGGGAGCGAGACTTTAAAAGGAGACGGGGAGCGAGACTTTAAAAGGAGACGGGGAGCGAGACTTTAAAAGGAGACGGGGAGCGAGACTTTAAAAGGAGACGGGGAGCGAGACTTTAAAAGGAGACGGGGAGCGGGGACTTTAAAAGGAGACGGGGAGCGAGACTTTAAAAGGAGACGGGGAGCGAGACTTTAAAAGGAGACGGGGAGCGGGGACTTTAAAAGGAGACGGGGAGCGAGACTTTAAAAGGAGACGGGGAGCGGGGACTTTAAAAGGAGACGGGGAGCGAGACTTTAAAAGGAGCAGGGAGGGAGCCTGCTGCTGAAATAATCATTGACAATAAGCTTGTGCTCATTGTCAATGATTAGATTGGTTGGGACTCTCCTGACCATCCCAGGCAGTGGTTGTATCTTTCCATCGTTGCCCACTTCAGGACACAGCAACTTACCAAGTGGTGGTGAGGTCATGAAATCCCCGCCCACCCCCCCAAAAAAAAACTTGCCGCTGCAATCCACAGAGAGAACTGTTTTCATTTACTATTTTTAATAATGGTGCCCCCACCACAGGAACACCTTGCCCACCCTCTCTGCTGGTTGAAAGTGTGCCGTGTGATATCAGTAACAAGTACATCAAGGTCCGTGTGAAATTCCCTTGGCTGCTATGTTAACAGTGACATCAAACTGCATTCATTAAAATAGCAGACAGAGAAATGTGATGCAAACACTTTGGTGCATTTGTTTCCAATGTTGCACAATTTCAGCCTTTTGTTTCTCTCCCATCAACTGCTAAATAGTGCAAAATATTGGGACAAGGTTGTGTTTTTTTTTTAAGTCGTTTAATGCCAGATTGTAACTGGAGTTGCAGGAAAGTATCACTTAGATCCTACGATAGATGTAAGTTTACGCCATTCCTTGGAGAGCAATACAATGCTTCAGATTACTGTATATCATAAATTGCAAAAGTGAAGTGAGTTTTACGGTTTAAGGTGCACTTAATATCTTGGAGAAATGTACGCTTGTGTATCGAGAGAAAATTTATAGTAATGATCAATAAAATGTAATGGGTTTACCAGTATATGCTCAGATTCATTCAGAACTTTCATTTATAGATTTATAAAATAAAATCAGCCATTCTGCTGTGGTTAAAGTAAACCTACATTCTATTGACCTCTGTTGCACAGTGTGTATGTGGGACATCAGGTCGGAGAGGATTGGGGCATGGCTGTGATGCCTCTTACGGTCCAACAGCCATCACTCGCGGTGCCGTTAACGATTTGCTAACTTTGCACTGTTGCTTTTATGTGCTTGACTTTCCAAGTTAGAAAGGAGAGGGCGAAAATATTTTTCTTTCTCTCTTCCTTCTGTTCCCGCGAATCACGCACATTGAAATGATGGTGCAGCGTCAAGAAATTGTTCACGGAACTATGAGTGTTAGCTGCGCTAATGCTGACATCCACTCTCTGTGCTTGTGCACCAGAAATGATCTCCCAGGCAAAGGAAGGTTATTGTGAACCTTTAAAACTGTACACAGCATGAGTCCATGCCTTAGCAGCGACGGGAACATATTGGAGAGGCTAAAAGGAATATGGCTCCTTGGGGTAACAATTCCTCCAGTCACTATGTGTAGCAACAGGGATGGAAATTTTCTGTAGCAATACCATAATCCTGTTAAAAGAACACTCTTTATCAATACCACAAGGATCTTCATTAATATATATTTATGATGTTGCTACACACAACGGGAGGAATTCTGACCCCGCCCACTTCTGTAAAGTTTAGAATCTTAAGAACAAGTGTGTTTTCAATGTCAGGTCCGCTTGGAATGGCCGACAGACCTCGCTATCAACCCGATGGACAACTCCCTGTACGTGCTGGACAACAATATTGTGCTACAGATCACAGAGAATCATCAGGTACGCATTGCAGCCGGCCGGCCAATGCACTGCCAGGTGCCGGGCGGCGAGTACTCACTGGGAAAACGGGCGGTCCACACGGCGCTCGAATCGGCCAGTGCCATCTCGGTGTCCTACAGCGGGGTCCTCTACATCGCAGAAACGGATGAAAAGAAAATAAACCGCGTGAGGCAGGTAACCACGGACGGAGAGATCTCGCTCCTCGCAGGTGCACCCTCAGACTGCGACTGCAAGAACGACGTCAACTGCGACTGTTACCAGACTGGCGACGGCTATGCCAAAGACGCCAAGCTCAACTCTCCATCCTCCCTGGCCGTCTCCCCTGACGGCATGCTGTACATTGCCGACATGGGTAATATTCGGATCCGGGCGGCCTCCAAGAACAAGCCAGTGTTGACGTCCGTGAATTTGTACAAGGTGGCATCCCCTTCGGAGCAGGAACTGTACCTCTTTGACATCAATGGCACGCACCAGTACACCAAGAGCCTGATCACAAACGACTACCTCTACAACTTCAGCTACAGCAACGATAACGACATCACAGCCGTGACGGACAACAACGGGAACACCCTGCGCATCCGAAGGGATCCCAACCGCATGCCGGTGCGAATAGTATCTCCGGACAACCAGGTGATATGGCTGACCATTGGGACCAATGGAGGATTGAAGAGCATGACAGCCCAGGGTCAAGAGCTGGTCTTACTCACCTATCACAGCTACAGTGGGCTCTTGGCAACAAAAAGTGACAAGACTGGCTGGACAACTTTCTTTGAGTAAGAATCTCTTTTATCTTCTAGTAATGCTAAAAATAAGTAATAATATGGCTCATTAACACACATAGGAACAGGGGTATGCCATTTGACCCATCAAGCCTTATGATTAGCCGTGAACAGGGCCACTGCAAAATTGCGGGGATTTACCCTCATTCAGCACTCCCAGTACTTGTGCAAGGATCACATTTCCACTCCCGTTCTCCCACACTGTTAAAGGGGTTGGGTTCTGCCTTCAGTGAGGCAGACCTTGCTTTCCAGAACATAGCCACTGTGGAATGTGGCAGTCTTTGTTGCTGGTTTTCATGCACGCAGGTTCCCTATTCAGCTGCAAGACCCATTACCAATGCAGCGTGTTTGCTTCTCACTAACATTTTTTATTATAAGTTATAGGGGATATTTTCTGAGTTTACATACCACATATATGTACATCTTTTATCCCAGTAGGTTTTCCAGAATGTTACAGTTTTTCCTTCCATCTGAGTACCTGTATATGGCATTCTCCAAACTGTTCTCAATGTCTGTCAGAGCAACCAATGCTTGTGGAAACTTGGAGAACTGCCTTGTCCCATTAGACCAGTCATGGAGGACACGAACACAAAACTAGCCAAATCTGAAACAAGACTGGGACTCACCAGAAATGCTCATCCCCCTAGAATGTTACATCGGTAGATTAGATTCTCATTGATGCAATCAATTCAGTTGTAAAGGAGCTCGATAAATGCTTGGCTATGAAAGGGACTGAAAGTTGTACATTTACATGTAGACACAGATGGCCAAATAATCTGTGAAACATCATGTCCCATCCCTGTTCAGACTGTAGAGATATCGATGGTGAAATTGATCTTTGGCGATCGCGCACAACAGGCGATAGTGAATCGCACGCCCCGCCCAATTTTCTTTTCCATTGAAGATCAATTTCACCCCCATGCCCCCGCTCCCCCCCCCCCCCCCAGCACCTGTGCACTGCACCAGAAGCTGAGCAGCGTTAGCTGGAGTTTTTCACTCGGTTGCGTTCAAGGTCAGTGAGAAATTTTGGTTTGATCTTCTCGGAAGTGATGCCTGTGGTTACTCACCTCCCTCAGGAGGATAAAGAAATTGGGAAGAATCCATGACAGGATGGATTGTACATGCTCTGTTGGACTGATCTTAACTGTGATATTCTAGGGCAGTCAGTGGAAATGTTCTGCGCATGGACTGTCATGTAATACAGTAAACAGGATTTCCATCAGAGGTGATTTTAAATGGGGCTCCTGCCTTTGAAAAATCAATCAGAATTTGCTTTTTGAAGTCCAGTATTACATTTTATTGGTAAGAATTAATAAAAGTGAACGAGAATGTTTTTCTTTTCAGTGAAGCCATTTGTAAAGTGTTTAGAAACTAAACCTTCCGAATCTCCTGTTAAAAAAGGACTACTCTTCAAATTGTTTTCTTCAGCTACGACAGCGAGGGTCGACTGACTAACGTTACATTTCCCACTGGCGTGGTCTCGAATCTCTACGGGGAGATGGAGAAGGCGATCACCGTGAATATTGAAACATCCAGCAGGGAGGATGACGTCACCATTACCACCAACCTTTCTTCAGTGGATGCCTTCTACACCCTTGTTCAAGGTACAGTATATACTCAGCGCGCTGCTAGCCCCATTTCACCAAAGGTCATACTCAGGCCCATAGGGGGAGAAATTGGGTGCCTTTGTACCTCTCGTTAGCACCCCAGGGGGCGCTAACGGGACGCAAATGGCTTTGTCACCGGGCGCGGCTTTGACACCGACTCCCGCCATATTCAGCAGGAGTTTTGCGGTGGCGCTACAGTGTTGCGCCCCGATCTCCTTAGTCCAGAGATCGTGATGTCATCGGCGTGTGCATCGGCCTGGTAGTGTCCCGGGCCCGAAATTGACTTCCGCCCCCTGCAGCAGTGCCGGTCGAAAACACCGACAGCTGCAGGAGGCGTGCATCGGGCAGCCGGAGAGCTTCGGGGGGCGATGATTAAAGGCGAGGTGGCCGAGGTAAGTAAAAAGAAAAATTACTTTTCCTGTTGGTGTTTTTCTCGTGGTTTCCTGCCCACGATCGATCAGCCCAGCAGTCTGCCTGAGTGCTGGGCTCATTTCGCTGGATCGCAGCAGCCTTGGTGGTCCAGGTAGGTAATTTTTCCATGGCAGAGCCTGCAGCGATGGCCCTTTCCTTTAAGGGAGGGAATGAACCTTTGAACGCAGCGCTGCTGAAATCTCCGCCCCGATATTCGGGGTTAGCGCTCCAAGAAGGAAGCTTGATTTAGCGCTCCACCTCCCTCTCGGGGCGCTAAAACAGAATTTCGCGGCCACCGGCACTAATTAGCATTGGGGGCTAAAGTTTGTGCCCAGGCGATGTTAGTGCCCCAAAATGGTCGATACCAAATTTTTCCCCCATAGTGTTTGCAGTTAAGGCTCCAAAACTCGAGGCTCATTTGGCAGACATTTTTGTTTCATTGCTGAAAGGAACGTTTCACTATTTGAGTAAGGACAGGAGTTTCAAGTAACAAGTCCAGAATTTAGACATCAGCCCTACAATTTTGCTTTGGGGGGGGGGGGGCTTCCTGAGCGCTCACTGTAGCTCTGGTGTGAGGTCAGCAGAGCCCTCAGAGAAACAGCATAGACAGCTGAAAATCGATGTCTACTGCATTTCTCTCCGGGGTTCTCCAAAGGTTATTTTGGGAGAACCATATGGAATTCCCTGTCTCTGATGTATAAGCAGGAGCTCTTCAGTAACAAAAAAAGTATAACGACAGTATAAAGACATCTATGGAAAGTCGTATGCTTCCCGAGACCTTCCCATCCTCTCACTTATGTTACCAGCAGAGCACTGAAGGAATAAACAACTGAGGGTGCAGGGGAAATCGAGCTGAGAAAACCACTGATGAGCATATTCTAAATGAAGTACAAATCCTGGAGTTTAGGGGTTAAAATTAAAATCCCTGTGCATACTATTTAACAAAGTCATTAACCTGTCTAAAATGAGTCAACAACTTTGTTAAAATGTCCCACACAGGAATTTGATGCTAACATATTAAGCACTGTTAATAGAGCCCAGTGGAATTTCAAACCCCTAGTTCTTCTTCAGGTTAGCGTGAAGTTCATTCAACAAACATCTCTGTACCAATCCTCCTGACACCTCAGCTTTCTTTTGAATGTCAGTCAAGCAGGAATATTGTGATTAATCAATTGTTATAATAATACTAAGGCATCTATAAAACTCTGCATCAGTCACGGCAGCTCAACCATAGGGAAATGCTTTGGAAACTGAAAGTAAATATGAGAGGTTCAAGCGTGGCTGTATGATGTCTCTCTTTCTCTCTGGCTCCAGTTGTTTGGTCACTGATAAAGTGTGAAAACTGTGAATGGGGGAAAAAAAGGTCTACATTAGTGAAAGGATTAAAAAAAAATTCACAGATGAGATGCACCAAAAAACATCTTTTGTCTATCCTGAAGCTTTCATATTAGTGTAATTATGGTGAGTTCAGCAGCCACAGGGTGCAGTGTGAGGTACTTCTAAAGTCCTAGCGGGAAAATTTGGTTGCTTTGCACCTCCTGTTAGCGCCCCAAAGGGGGCGCGAGCCAATTTCCCCGCCATCCCAGACTGTATTTCCAACCAGTTTTCTATGCGTCTTATGTTTTGTGCGGCCATTTCAGATTTTTCTCCATTATTTTGTTTCTGAAGATCAGGTTTTCATTATATTGAAACATGAGGAGGAGGAGTAGTAAAGGGTCATTGAGATTCCAGTTAGACTCTGCAAGAAACTAGCCATTGTGTTTCTAAAGTAATTGTAGTGGATTCACATGATGGGTTTGATAGAGTCGGAGCCAGGCTTGAACCAAACATGGTGTAGTATTGTTTTGCATTGAGACACCAAAATATATATAAGGATAGAAATTACTGCCGTGCATTGTTATCATATCAATGTTTAATGCATTTCTAGCCAATTCATCCAATGGAGACATTAAGCGATAACATCACCAAAAGTAATTTTCTGGCTGTATGCTTTAAAAATTGTGATGGTTTAGAAATGAAAATTTAGGCCTGTGGCGGGGTGGGGGGGGGGGCAGACTTATTAAATCTGCAGCACAATTACTATATGAATATTAATATTTATATATCCATATGCATTTTGATTCATGTTAATTTTCTATTATATTTTAGATCAATTGAGAAACAGTTACCAGGTTGGCTATGATAGCTCCCTCCGGGTAATGTATGCCAACGGCATGGAAACCAGCTTCCAGACAGAGCCCCACATCCTGGCTGGCACAGTGAACCCAATAATAGCCAGGCGCAACATCACGCTTCCTGTGGAAAACAGTGTGAACCTGGTGGAATGGCGGTTCAGAAAGGAACAAGCCAGAGGAAAGATCAGTGTCTTCGGGCGCAAGTTGAGGGTAAACAGCCTGCTGTTAATAAATTATTAGCTGCTACCTTCATTCATTTTGAAATCTGTTGGAGGCTAGCAACTGAAAAGTCTTGGTATTGTGAACTCATTGAATCATATAGCAGGGCGGATTTTTCTGTTCCTGTGCCTAGGGTTCTTGGGCCTAGGAAAGATTGGAAAATTGGGCAGGAACGAGCACACAGCCCCAAACAAAACCCATCTGATTTATCACCCCTTTAGTTTAAATGACTAGAGAAGAGGGAGGGCTCACTTACAAATGTACGCTCGCCCCCACCCCCTCGCCACCCCCCACCCCACCCGATTTTCCCATGTTCATTGCGCCCAATTGGTGCAGAATATATCTTCATACAAACTGCTGCGGAGACAATGCCTGATCTCTACCCAGCGAGCCCTGCTAGGATTACATGTGTGTGACTTTCAGCTGAGAACAGGAGCTGACTTAGCTGTGACACTCGCTGTCTGAGTTCACGTGTGAATAGTGGCTATTTGCGTGAGGTAATAGTAAGCAAATGGTACCTCAATAAATCATTCAATGCCGTCAGGAGGAAGTAAGTCAGCAGGAAAAGACCTGCTTACTATGAACATGGAAAATAAACGAGGTGACGTTATGATTCGCGGATCTTGTTTTAGTGTAATTGGGTAAATACTTGTTGGTTTGAGTTATGCCTTTTATAAACCTGTACAGGCTGAATTTTCATCAGCCACCCTTCATATGCTTATGGAATCCCTCATACATGCTTTTCTTGAAGTTCAAGGCAATGGCTGTTTTGACAATGAAAAACACATTGTCATGCAACACCTGTATCAGTTGTAATAAAAGGTGCTGCCACTAAGTACATCTTGATGTAAGTGGGAGCAACACTCACTGACATCAGCCTCGAGAGAAAAAGCGGTTGTCACTGATCAACATCAACTCCTCGTCAGAGGCAGATTGTGACTGACTGACATCAACCCCGTCTTCCCTATCCCATTATAATGACATTATCACTGATCAACATCACACCTCCATCATAGTGGCAATCTAAGTCACTAGCATCACAACATCATTACAGTGGGATTGTGATTGACCAGCATCATTCCCCCATTTTAGTGGGGTTTTCACTAACATCGCATCTACATTATAGTGAAATTGTCTGTGCCCAATTGCACCCCGCCTCCCCCCTGTTCATTAGGATTGTCAATGACCGACTTTACTCTGTGCACGAGCACATCATTATTTTTCTGCGGATTATAGTGGATCAAGCTGGCTTCTTTTTCTAAAATCAACAAGCCTCTTATAGATATTAATGGAGCGCCAGTAGGTTGGTGCCTTGGGAAGATTTGAAAGTGGACAATCTCAGATGTTTTGTTAATAATGGGCAAGTAAGCTTGCAGCAGTTGAATGTGGAATGGGTTTGAGCAGAAGCCAAGCTGTCTCTTAACATAATGAAAGCCAGTTAAACTCATTCTTCATTTACATCAAGTCGTCTGTCAACTAATTTGCACCAAGGAAGAATCAATCACTCTGAACACTGTTTAGAAAAGAGCTAGGTTGTCTGAAAAGCAATAAGTGGATGGGAGCATGAGCACCCCTAATTGATTTGTTCTGGGTGTTTTTATATAAGGTAAACGGCCGGAATCTCCTCTCCATTGACTTCGATCGAACAACTCGGACAGAGAAGATCTACGACGATCACCGCAAGTTTCAGCTCAGGATCCTCTACGATCAGTCGGGCCACCCCACTCTCTGGCTGCCGAGCAGCCGCCTCACGGCCGTCAACATCACCTATTCCTCGACTGGCCAGATCTCCGGCATTCAGCGGGGCCCGCTGGGTGAAAGAATCGAGTACGACGCGCAGGGGAGGATTGTCTCCCGCGTACTGACTGACGGAAAAACCTGGAGCTACACCTACCTCGACAAGGTGAGGAAGGAGGAAGCACCTACCGTACGCCGAAGAGCTTGATGGCACGCCCTTTCTCTTAAGTGCATCTGACACTAAATCAAGCATGGTGTAGTTGTACATTATGCGGTTGAAACTAATAATCTTAAGCTTCACATTTACATGTCCAAGTAGATTATGCCAAGCTTTGCTAAAGACTTGTAGGTCAAGGATGACTTAATTATACAAATGCATCATCATTCAGAGCCGAGTGTTAATTTCCTTTGTCATGTAATTTGCATTTTAATTCTTAAGTATGCAATTATATTCTGTTCTATTTTACAGTCCATGGTGCTGCTGCTCCACAGTCAGCGGCAGTACATTTTTGAGTATGACTTACTGGATCGTCTCTCTGCAGTCACGATGCCCAGCGTCGCCCGTCACACCATGCAGACCATTCGCTCCATTGGCTACTACCGTAACATTTATAACCCCCCGGAGAGCAACGCCTCCATGATTGTGGACTACAGCGAGGAAGGGCTGCTGCTGCAGACGGCGTACCTGGGAGCAGGCCGGCGCGTGCTCTACAAGTACAGGCGAATGTCGAAGCTGTCCGAGCTGCTGTATGACAGCACGCGCGTCAGCTTCACCTACGACGAGACCGCCGGGGTGCTCAAGACGGTCAACCTGCAGAGCGAGGGCTTCATCTGCACCATCAGATACCGACAAATTGGCCCTCTGATCGACAGGCAGATCTTCCGTTTCAGCGAAGACGGGATGGTGAACGCCCGCTTCGATTACAGCTACGACAACAACTTCCGGGTGACCAGCATGCAAGCCGTGATCAACGAGACCCCCTTGCCGATTGACCTTTACCAATTTGATGACATCTCGGGCAAAGTCGAGCAGTTTGGGAAGTTTGGCGTGATCTACTACGACATCAACCAGATCATCTCAACAGCCGTGATGACGTACACCAAACATTTCGACGCGCACGGGCGGATCAAGGAGATCCAGTACGAAATATTCCGCTCGCTGATGTACTGGATCACCATTCAGTACGACAACATGGGGCGAGTGACGAAGCGGGAGATGAAGATTGGTCCCTTTGCCAACACCACCAAATACGGCTATGAGTATGATGTTGACGGGCAGCTTCAGACGGTCTACCTGAATGACAAAATCATGTGGCGAT
Source organism: Somniosus microcephalus (assembly GCF_052327205.1). Classification (NCBI taxonomy): domain Eukaryota; kingdom Metazoa; phylum Chordata; class Chondrichthyes; order Squaliformes; family Somniosidae; genus Somniosus; species Somniosus microcephalus. The sequence goes on from NC_140987.1 coordinate 49,379,331, forward strand.
ACAACTATGACTTGAACGGCAACTTGCATTTGCTAAACCCGGGTAGTAGTGCCCGCCTGACCCCACTACGCTATGACCTGCGAGACCGAATCACTCGCTTGGGTGATGTCCAGTATAGACTGGACGAAGATGGCTTCCTGCATCAGCGAGGGGGCGACATTTTCGAATACAATTCCAAGGGTCTTCTGACGAGAGTTTACAGCAAAGTTGGTGGCTGGAACATACAGTACCGTTATGACGGCCTAGGACGCCGCGTCTCTAGCAAGACCAGCATTGGTCAGCACCTTCAGTTCTTCTACGCCGACCTGAACTACCCAAACCGAATAACACACGTCTACAATCACTCCAGCTCTGAGATCACTTCCCTCTATTATGACCTTCAGGGGCATCTCTTCGCCATGGAGATCAGCAGCGGGGAGGAATTCTACATTGCTTCTGACAATACTGGGACACCACTAGCCGTGTTCAGTAGCAACGGTCTGATGATTAAGCAGGTTCAATATACTGCCTACGGCGAAATATACCTGGACTCCAACCCTGATTTTCAGCTTGTGATCGGGTTCCACGGCGGTCTCTACGATCCTTTAACTAAGTTGATTCACTTTGGTGAGAGGGACTATGACATCCTGGCCGGCCGATGGACAACACCTGACATCACTGTTTGGACGAAAGTTGCCAATGACCCTGAGCCGTTCAACCTGTACATGTTCAGAAATAACAACCCAGTGGGCAAAGTCCAGAATGTCAAGGATTACATTACAGGTAAGAAAGGTCAACCAAGCCAAGTCATTCAGATAAATCTGTCGAGTGCGTGCATTTGTTTACCAAGATTGAGAAGGGAGTTGACAAAATTACTCCAAGCCAATTGTTCAGTTTGGCTAAGAGACAAGTTAAAAATGACTTGAGTGAGAAAGAAAGTCGAGGAGAATTATTTTCACCCAAAAGGCAATGGAGTTCTAAAGTAAGTATTATGGGGAAATCATGGAAGCAGGTGGTATAGATGGGTAAAAGAAAGAAAGACTTGCATTTAAATAGCGCCTTTCACGACCTCAGGACGTCTCAAAGCGCTTTAAAGCCAATCAAATACTTTTTGAAGTGTAGTCACTGTTGTAATGTAAGGAAACGCGGCAGCCAATTTGCGCACAGCAAGCTCCCACAAACAGCAATGAGATAATGACCAGATAATCTGTTTTTAGTGCTGTTGGTTGAGGGATACATATTGACCAGGACACTGGGGATAACTCCTCTGCTCTTCTTCAAAATAGTGCCATGGGATCTTTTACGTACACCTGAGAGAGCAGACGGGGCCTCGGTTTAACGTCTCATCCGAAAGACAGCACTTCCAACAGTGCAGCACTCCCTCAGCACTGCACTGGAGTGTCAGCCTAGATTTAAGTAAACGGTGTTCCTGGAGATGGAAGGGGTTGACAGATATGCAAGTTGTTGTGGTTTGTAAGGGGTTTTCTCTGATACCGGTTCCCCGTTACACACAGTTCTTGGACGTCAGGATTTATAAGAACAAAATACTCACGGCACAGGGTTTTGGCTCAACCTTTGATTTGTTCGTTTATTGAACACACACACACACACAATTACTTCCCCAGTATAAATCCCTACGATTTATATCAGGCTTAACAATCCCAAAATACAAACCCCTACGCAAGGGTCATTTGCATCGACACAATATGACACAGTTAAACCCGTCCGCGATTTGACTGTTACATATAAAGTTACCCAGACTCGATCACAAAGCCCTTATTGTAATCTGACTGAAACTCTCAAACTTACTCAGACTCAATCATAAAAGCCCCCTCTATGATTTGACTGAAACATGCAATCACCACTCCCGATCGGCTGTTTCTTGGAGTTGATTGTAGTCCCAAATCTTTCTGTTTGCTGTTCTGCCGTCGGCTTCCCCCACACTGTCTTCGAAGTGATCTTACTTTAAACCAAAACCAACTCGCAGTATTTCCTGGCCCCCTCCTGAGCATGCGATGGCCATATCAAAATGTGTGAATTGTCTCTAGCAGAGAACTCTTGATGGCTAATGTCCCTCGTATTGTTCATTGATTAGAGATTCCTTTCTGACAATGCAACCTTCCCAAAGTGACTGCATTTGCAAAGTTTCTGTTAGTATTCGTATTCGAAAGGTTCAAGGCCATTGTCGAGGCCTGCACTGAAACTAGTTATTCGGGGGCCATGGTCTAAGGTGGACAGTGTAACCCCTTAAGGTACATGAATATGCGGATGTTCTTGTTCAGATTTTATATTCGTAGTTTCGGCTGCAGTGTTTGAATTAACCCTTTATTGCCGAGCCCTTTTTGCGGGCTCTGTAGTTCTGGGTTTTTATATTTCATAGTCCAATATTTTTACCGTTGGGGGGAGGAATCGATCCTACATGATGTTGTTGAGGAGGTGGGTAGATGGGGTTGATGTATATTTTAAGGGCAGGTATCTCTTCCCTCACACAAAGGATCAGTTATAATTTACCAGACGGGGTAACAGCTCTGTGGAAAATTTGACGCTGGAATTCTGAGAGGAAATAAAAGCATCTGTTGTTTATAACCCAGCCTGAATTAAAAAGCAAACCAAGTTGCTGTCGCTGTTTACGGATATGTCAACTCCCTCCACCTTTCTCCACAAACAGACTGCACAGTTTGATATGCAGGTACCATTTGACGGCAGCACTGGCATCGTTCCATTTGTTTGCACACTATCAAATGGTACTGATTTTGGAATTAGACATTCTCATTGTTGTTTACAGATGAAACCTAATTTTGAAAGTATAAAAAACAGCTCCGTATATTTTAAATGGGTTTAGGATTTGTTGCGCATTTTCCTGATGTTGGCAGCCCTGTTTATATGGCGTCGGTGACTTTATTTTCTTCTAATTTTTGTCCCTCTTTCCTGAAGACACTGGGTGGGGCTGAAAATCCACACATAAGTGGGGCTGAAGAGCCGCGAATTAGACCAGGACCTGGAATAGGTTGGGTCTTTGCCTTCCTCGGCAGTATCTGTCAGCCCCAAACGTGGACCTCCATGACAGAGGGGAAGTGACCAGCAGAGGACACTCCAAGCTGGAGGTCCAGGCCTGGACCCGCAAAGATACTAAAAATGTAGTCATTTTTTTTTTAGCTTCCAGTGCACTGGCCGCATCTTTCTGTAGGTAGGGGGGTGCCAGGACACCCTTTGCCCGTGTAGTGGGCACACCACGCCAGGATTCCCAGCCCAAGACGTGCCTGCCACTTGTATTATACTTAATTGAGCTCCCCATGCCTCTGCATGCTCTCTTTGGGTCAGTGACAGAGGTAACTGGAGGGTCATTCCCGGCACTTGCACTCGAATCAAAAGCCCACAGATAATCAGGGTCGCTGACTCGTGATGGAGCACAGTTCTAAGGCGCCGCTGAACGCCAGCGTCCATGCTCTGCGTGTGAGCCATACAGTAAATGTCGGCACGCTATCCGATCATAGGTGATTGTAACCGAGCCCAATTCTGATGCCCACAGACACATCTTCCAGTGGGTGCCATTGCAAAATCCTGACCGATTGAAGTGGGCACCTTGACTGAGCTGAAGATGCTGAGGCTAATTTTAGCACCATCACTGGGCACCCCAGTTGAGGTCAGCCAGACCAATGTTCAGAACGTGGGACTTTCCTGATTTTTATGGCTCAGTTCAGCACTGGACAGTATATTTATCCTCTGACCCATTGAGAAAGCACCTCCGCTAACTTTACTGTTGTCACCAACAATACATTTTACTTCTCTGCTACTTCCCAATGTTTTATGATGATTGGAGGCGCCAGGTAGCACTGATTAGAAGAAAGTTACATAAGAAGTAGGAGCAGGAGTAGGCCATATGGCCCCTCGGGCCTGCTCCGCCATTCAATAGGATCATGGCTGATCCGAATCTAGACTCACGTCCACTTCCCTGCCCTCTCCCCGTAACCCCTAATTCCCTTATCTGCTAGGAAACTGTCTATCTCCATTTTAAATTTATTTAATGTTGCAGCTTCCACAGCTCTCTGGGGTAGCAAATTCCATAGGTTTACTACCCTCTGAGTGAAGAAGTTTCTCCTCATCTCAGTTTTGAAAGGGCAGCCCCTTATTCTTAGATTATGCCCCCTAGTTCTAGTCTCACCCATCAGTGGAAACATCCTCACCGCATCCACCCGATCAATCCCCCTCACAATCTTATATGTTTCGATAAGATCGCCTCTCATTCTTCTGAACTCCAGTGAGTAGAGGCCCAACCTACTCAACCTTTCCTCATACGTCAACCGCCTCATCTCCGGAATCAACCGAATGAACCTTCTCTGGTGCAGTGCTGATTTTCCTGGCATTATATATTGCTCGTGGCTTTACAGCCATTAGGTAGTGCAATAGAGCCTAGAATCTATGTCATTTAAAGATACTTTATGAACTTTAATATGAAAAAGTCAAGAGGACACGAAAGGCCTTAAATGGGAAAACTCTTCTCCCAGTGCGGAGCCTCACTCGCCTGGAGCGTAATATCCTGGAACATTCTTCTAAACTAGAGTTTAGAAGAATCAGAGGGAATCTCATTGAAACGTATAAAATTCTGACAGGGCTAGACAGACTGGATGCAGGGAGGATGTTTCCCCTGGCTGGGGGGGGTCTAGAATGAGGGGTCACAGTCTCAGGATATGGGGTCGGACATTTAGGACTGAGATGAGGAGAAATGTCTTCACTCGGAGGGTGGTGAACCTGTGGAATTCTCTACCACGGAAGGCTGTGGAGGCCAAGTCACTGAATATATTTAAGAAGGAGATAGATAGATTTCTAGACACAAGGGGCATCAAGGGGTGTGGGGAGAGAGCGGGAATATGGTACTGAGATAGAGGATCAGCCATGATCATATTGAATGGCGGAGCAGGCTCGAAGGGCCTACTCCTGCTCCTATGTTTCTGTGTTCGGAGCGGCGTGACTCGGTTGCGCTGACCTCCGATTTTGCCAGCTGCATTCTCGTCAAGTGACACTTTGTGCAGGGAGCGGAGTCTCACATCTCCAAAGCTAGAATTCCACCTTTCCTCTCTTCTTCCCCAGATATCCCCCAGACTGCTTGCAGTAAGCACACGAGCCGCCTTTAATTTTAAAATGTCTTTGTACTATCAACTTTACAGTATTGCAGAGACCAATCCTGTTGGTGTTTTTTTTTTAGATTTTGAGAGGGTTTTTTTTTGTTCCTCTGATGTGAGGCAACAGTGAGTCCACTGCACGATTGGAACTAGAGAGGTCTAATGGAAGACTGAGCTAGGAGCACGTTCAGTGGCTGGACGCTGAGATTACAGTCTGCAGTTCTGGATCTGGAGCAGGAATTGACCTTGTTTGATTGATGTGCTATATTATACATGAAAATGCAGCCAATGAAAATCAACTTGTGCACAGAAAATTGTTGACCACCAATTGGGCCTGATCTTCAGTGTTTATTTGGAATAGATTACCATGGTTACCGTCGAAATCTGCACTGCACAATGATGTGATATCTCTGTCACATGGTGAGAACAAATTGAACGCTTATATCAGTCTTGATGTCACTATAGTCTTCACTGATGTTATAGCGATATAAAACAGCACTAAAATACACAGACAGTGATTGAGGCAAATTAGTTACAATACAATAATAATATTTATAAAACCAGAACAACTGGCAGTTTACCACCAACTTCTTTTTTATTTCCCTTTATTCCATCTTATCTCAAAGTTAGCAGCCTATGGTCGGCTGTCCATCAATGTCATACTCATAGCCATATTTGGTGGTGATGCACCTATGCAGCCATAGTTTATTTGTGAGCTCAAATGCACTCACACACACTCACACTCACACGCTCTCAAACACACACCCCTTCACACACACTCACGCACGCTCACACACTCACGCACACACTCACTTACACACACACATACACGCACTCACTCTCTCACACACACACACCTCACTCATACACATACACAAACACACACATACACAGTCACTCACACACTCTCACACACACTCACACTCACTCACTCGCACACACTCACTCTCTCACACACCTCACTCTCACACACACACACACTCTCTCTCATGCACACACTCACACACTCACAGACATACTCACATGCTCTCTCACACACATACACTCACATACTCACACACACACACTCTCACACTCACTAGCTCACTCACTCACTCTCACACACACACATACTCACTCTCTCACCCTCTCTCACACACATACATACACACACGCTCACTTGCTCTCTCACACTCACTCTCTCTCACACACATACATACTCACACACGCTCACTCACACACTCATCACTCACTCACACACACATTCACACACATACTCACACGCTCTCTCTCTCTCTCTTTCACACACATGCTCACATACACACACTCACCCACACATACTCGCACTCATACTCACTCTCACACACACACACACACACACTCACACTCACTCACTCTCTCACACTCTCTCTCTCTCTCTCTCACACACACACACACACACTCTCACTCACTCTCTCACACTCTCTCACACATACATACTCTCACACTCACTCACATACTCACTCACTCTCACACTCACACATACACACTCGCACACACACTCACATACACACCTCACTCACACACATACACACTGACTCACTCACTCAACTCTCTCACACACACTCACTCACACTCACTCACGCTCACTCTCTCTCACACACTCTCACACACATTCACTGACTCACTCACTCACACATACTCACACTCACACTCTCACACATTCACTGACTCACTCACTCACACATACTCACACACACACTCACTCACTCTCATACACACACTCACTCACATGCTCACTCACACTCACATACACACACACACACTCTCACACACACTCACTCACACACTCTCACACACACACTCACACACATTCACTGACTCACTCACTCACACATACTCACACACACACTCACTCACTCTCTCATACACACACTCACTCACATGCTCACACTCACATACACACACACTCTCTCACACACACTCACTCACATACTCTCACACATACTCACACTATGCACTCTCTCACTCACACACACACTACGCAACACACACACACTACACATCATGCACACACAAACACACACTTTGCAGCACACACATTATACGACACACACACGCTACCCCGCATGCACACCCACACACATGCTACGCAGCACACACACGCTACACATTACACACGTTACATAGCACACACACATGCTACGCAGCACACACGCTACACATCACACACGTTACATAGCACACGCTACACATCACACACGCTACATAGCACCCACCCACACACGCGCTATGCAGCATGCACACACATGCTATGAAGCGCACACGCACGCATGATACGCAGCATACACACACACACACACGCTACACAGCACATGCACACACGCTACATAACACATGCTACGCAGCACACACATGCTACGCAGCACATGCGCACACGCTATGCAGCATGCACACACATGCTACAAAGCGCACCCGCACACACATGCATGCTATGCAGCATCCACACACACATGCTACGCAGCACATGCACGCACGCTACGTAGCACACGTGCAAACCCACACACATGCTATGCAGCACACACACACTCACGCTACGCAGCACACACACACCCACACTCAACGCTACGCAGCACACACACACCCACACTCACGCTACGCAGCACACACACACCCACACTCACGCTACGCAGCACACACACACCCACACTCGCTACGCAGCACACACACCCACACTCACGCTATGCAGCTCACACACACTACGCAGCACACGCACGCACACACACACACAATGCAGCACACGCACACACACATGCTATGCAGCATGCACACCCAAACAGATGCGCTATGCAGCACACACACACCCACACAGAGTACCATGCACAAACAACAGTTATTACTCAGCAATCAGGAGTCGGAACTCTGATTGGTGGTTTATTTTAACACTCCCAAGTTGAGAAACACCAAGACCAGCCATAGTGCCTCTGCTGTTATCACATTGACTGAGATCAGCAAGAACCTTGGACTTTTCCAGCACTGTGTGGCTCAGTACCGCACCACACACTGCAGATAGTTACTGGTCCATCAGGAGAACCTTTACCACTAAATTTTACAGGAATCATTAAGTTAACCATGCCTTAGAAGTAAATGGTGTATGTGTTTGGAGCAGGAAAGGCAGGGGCTGGGGAGAAATACCTCCATCCAAACTACTCATTATTATTATCTTAAAGAATTAAGCGCGGTGGGGGGAAATTTCCTTTTGTTTTGATCAGCTGTGTGCCTGCCACACAAGTAGCGTTTCTGCTTGCCTGCGATGGAGTGTACACTTGCTCCCTGGAGGTGCGCACCTCACTCACCCAAGTCCAGAGAGCTCCGACACACGTCGGTAGAAGCTACGACTTAGGGACACAGAGGTACTGCTGGAACCACACAGCTTTCTGTTATTTGTCCAGCCAGGGCCACCATACCCATTGAAGCATTGGCTGGCAGGGTTATCTGGAGCTGAGTCCCGGCCTGCTATGACGGGGCTGCCTGTCCGGGTTCCACTAGTGAGCCAGGCTGTCTGCTCACCCATCAACGGTGCCCTGGAGTTAGTGCGGGCCTGCCTGGCACAGTTTTCGGATGATCAAGTCTTCCATACTGGGTTCCAGTTTATCATCACCAGGCGTGTCATCTTGCAGCCACCTTAAACAGTGGGCGAAAAAGCTGCAGCCACGCTAACCTGTCTCTGAGCACCCGAGAATATGTCTTTTTATTTATTCATAAGAAAAACCTCAATAAGTACTGTGCAGCCAGGCATGGTCATTTTCAATAGTTTATTGACTGCATTAAAACACGTATTGATGTTTCACTTACAGTGGTGGATTTGTTTAAACCACGGATCAGCATGAGGTCCAAATAAAATGATGCAAATATTGACTGCAGTGTTACACCGTAAAAATGTATTAAAAATAATCCTCACCTTACAATTGACTGAAATGCTTTCGAGTAGGGAAGGATAATTGGTCTGAGTTCCTGCTCCAGACTGCAAGCCAACAGGCCCTGCTGTTGGAAGTGTGTATGTGTGTACCTGTGTGTGCATACGTGCGGGTGTACCTGTGTGTGTATATGTGTGTGTACCTGTGTGTGCGTACAGGTGGCAACAAGGGCAGGTCAGAGGCTAGGCATTCTGCAGCGAGTGTCTCACCTCCTGACTCCCCAAAGCCTTTCCACCATCTGCAAGGCACAAGTAAGGAGTGTGGTGGAATACTCTCCACTTGCCCGGATGAGTGCAGCTCCAACAACACTCAAGATGCTCGACACCATCCAGGACAAAGCAGCCTGCTTGATTGGTGGCATTCACTCCCTCCACCACCGGCGTACCGTGGCTGCAGTGTGTACCATCTACAAGCTGCACTGCAGCAACTCGCCAAGGCTTCTTCGGCAGCACCTCCCAAACCCACGACCTCTTCCACCTAGAAGGACAAGGGCAGCAGGCGCATGGGAACACCACCACCTGCAAGTTCCCCTCCAAGTCACACACCATCCTGACTTAGAAGTATATCGCCGATCCTTCATCGTCGCTGGGCCATAATCCTGGAACTCCCTACCTAACAGCACTGTGGGAGTACCTTCACCACACGGACTGCAGCGGAACAAGAAGGCGGCTCACCACCACCTTCTCAAGGGCAACTAGGGATGGGCAATAAATGCTGGCCTTGCCAGTGACGCCCACATCCCATAAACGAATTTTAAAAAACCTTGTGTGTGCATACGTGCAGGTGTGGGCGTACATGTGTGTGTATATACACTCCTGCATGTGTTTGCGTGTATATCTATGCAACAAGTGAGGATAGGAGCGGGCTCAGCTGTGATGGAGAGCCCCGCTGTCAAGACTCCCACATGAATATGACCATTTGGGCGAGGAATTCTAGGACAAATACCCCCGAGTGACAGCATTTCAGTGAGAGAGTCAATGTCTTCAAGAGAGGTGGGATGGGCAGAGAATTGGAGAGAAAACAATAATGCTAACTGCAAGGGACTGGGTGACCAGAGGAAAAGACTCCTCTCTCGAACAGTGATGCTATCGAACAAAACTGCTCATAATTCAGCAGGCATTGCGTAGTTTTATTCCTATGGGTTAGTTAAAGAAGTGGAATTATTATTCTGGTGCTTTGGAGTAAAGTTAAGGTGTATAACATATAACTTTCTCTTTCCCTACCGATATCCAGTTGTCAGTTATCAATATTTGTATGCCACACAAAGTATATTGCTCACCTTGATGATTTTTAAAAAAATCTGCTATCACGATGGTAATTCCATTCCCATGCCGGGCTTGTCTGATTAGTTTAAATATGATGGGGGCAGTATCATGGTGTGCGAGCTCTTCATTAGCGACTTGGGGAGATCTATAAGGCAGTTCAAGGTTTGATTTTCTCTTCTGCTTTTATTGGCATTTCAGCAGGAGCAGGGATAAAATGAGCATTGAGAAATATTCTACCAGATGAGTTCTTTAACTATTGTATAGAAAACTCAGGTCGATTATTATTACGTCTAAAAGTGTAAAAGGCAGATTGCAGCCGCCCCACCCCAACCCCGATAAGAACATAAGAAATAGGAGCAGGAGTAGGCCATTCGGTCCTTCGAGCCTGCTCCACCATTCAATGAGATCATGGCTGATCTTCTGCCTCAACTCCATTCACCGGCCCTATCGCCATATCCCTTGATGCCCTTACTAGTCAGAAATCTATCGACTTCTGTTTTGAATATACCCAATGACTGAGCCTCCACAGCCCTCTGGGGTAGAGAATTCCAAAGATTCACCACCCTCTGTGTGAAGAAATTTCTTCTCATCTCAGTCCTGAATGGCCTTCCCTTTATCCTGAGGCTGTGGCTCCTGGTTCTAGACTCCCCAGCCAAGGGAAACATTCTCCCAGCATCCATCCTATCAAGCCCTTTAATAATTTTGTATGCTTCAATGAGATCCCCTCTCATCCTTCTGAATTCAAGAGAATACAGGCCTAGTTTACTCAATCTCTTCTCATGCGACAGTCCCGCCATCCCAGGAATCAATCTCGTGAACCTTCGTTGCACTCCCTCTATGGCAAGTATATCCTTCCTTAGGAGGAGACCAAAATTGTACACAGTACTCCAGGTGTGGTCTCACCAAGGCCCTATATAATTGGAATAAGACTTATTTACTCCTGTACTCAAATCCTCTTGTAATGGAGGCCAGCATACCATTTGCCTTCCTAATGGCTTGCTGTACCTGCACATTCACTTTCAGTGACTCATGTACAAGGACACCCAGGTCCCTTTGAGCATCTGCATTCCCCAATCTTTCACCATTTAGGAAATACTCTGCCTTTCTGTTTTTTGTACCAAAGTGGATAACTTCACATTTATCCACATTATATTCCATCTGCCATGTTCTCGCCCACTCACTGAGCCTGTCGAGATTCCCTTCAAGCCTCTTCACATCCTCTTCACAACTGACACTGCCAACTAGCTTTGTATCAGCAGCAAATTTGGAAATGTTACATTTAGTCCCCTCATCCAAATCATTGATATAGATTGCGAATAGCTGGGGCCCAAGCACCGATCCTTGTGGTACCCCACTAGTCACAGCCTGCCATCCTGAAAAAGACCTGTTTATCCCTACTCTTTGTTTTCTGTCTGTTAACCAATTCTCAATCCATGCTAGTATATAACCCCCAATTCCACATGCCCTAATTTTGTTCACCAACCTCTTCTGTGGGACCTTATCGAAGGCCTTCTGAAAATCCAAATACACCACATCTACCAGTTCTCCTTTGTCTACTCCACTAGTTACATCCTCAAAGAACGCCAATAGGTTTGTTAAACAGGATTTCCCTTTCATAAATCCATGCTGACTCTGCCCAATCTTACTACAATAGTTTCTAAGTGCCCAGTTATTGCATCCTTTATAATAGATTCCAGCATTTTCCCAACTACTGATGTGAGGCTAACAGGTCTGTAGTTCCCCGTTTTCTCTCTCCCTCCTTTCTTAAATCGCGGGATTACATTTGCTATCCTCCAATCTGCAGGAACCATTCCAGAATCTATAGAATTTTGGAAGATGACAACCAATGCATCCACTATCCCAATGGCCACCTCTTTCAAAACCCTAAGATGTAGTTCATTCGGTCCTAATAACTGTCTAACCTTGCCACAGGCACCATTTCTGCCATCATGTGTCCAACCCCCAGTCTGAACCAGACTGTTCACAACCTCCTATTTGACCCCGAGCTGAAATTCCACCATCCCACCCGCATCCTCTCCATCACAAAGGCTCCTTATTTCCACCTCTGTAAGATCGCATGCTTCAACCTGCTGCTGAAACCCTTAGCCATGCCTTTGTCTTGTCCAAACATGACTATTCCAATGCCTTTCTGACCGGCTTTCCATCTCCCACCCTCCGTAATCTTCAGCTCATCCAAAACGCTCCTGCCCGTACCCTATCCCACCCCACGTCACACTCAGCATTGATAAATGTAAAAGGCAGATTGTGTGACATTGTTAATCAACATTGGCACCCGGTGCCCCAATACCTCAAATTTTAAATTCTCATCCTTGTGTTTAAAGCCCTTCATGGCCTCTCCTCTCCCCTCCCTATCTCTGTAACCTTCTCCAGCACTACCACCCGCCGCCCAAATTCCGTTCTCCAACTCTGGCCTACTGTGTACTGCCCCACTTCCTTTGCCCCACCATTGGCAGCTGTACATTCAGCTGCTCAGACTCACACTCTGGACTTCCCTCTTTGAACCCTTCTGCCTCTCTCTCCTTCTTTGAGACCCTCCTTTGAACCTATCTTTTTGACCAAGCTTTGGTCACCCCTCCTAACATCTCCTTCTCTGGCTCTGCTTCCAGTTTTTTTGATTGCACCCCTGTGAAGTACTTTGAAATGTCTTTTTATGTTAAAGGGACTATATAAATGCAAGTTGCTGTTGCCATATTTCCTGCCGCCACACCTCCTGCCGTCACACCTCCTGTCGTCACACCTCCTGCCGTCACACCTCCTGCCGTCCCACCTCCTGCCGTCACACCTCCTGCCGTCACACCTCCTGCCGGCACACTTCCTGCCGGCACACCTCCTACCGTCACACTTCCCATTGGCTCGCTTCCTACTGGCACACTTCCTGCTGGCACACCGCCTACCATCACACTTCCTACCGTCACACATCCCATTGGCTCACTTCCTACTGGCACACTTCCGATTGCCACACCTTCTACCGCCACACTTCCCACTACCACGCTTCCTATAGCCATGCTCACTACCAGCCAGTATCAAAACACAGGTGGTGAAAAGCATGAGGGGAAAGATGGCCCCAAAAAAGCCTTGTTTTTGGAAAATAAAGGTTGTTCTTACAAATAAAGGAGGAGATTACACACATCGAACATGCTGGTGTTTCTAGTGTGTATCAAAATAAAATAAGCATTCTGGTTGTATGTGTGGATCATCTGTTTATCTTAAACTGTTGTGTGCACCACACCTACATTGTGTTCCCCATCTCATTATTACCTTGTCTCCACAGATGTTAACAGTTGGCTACTGACGTTTGGGTTCCAACTCCACAATGTTATTCCTGGTTTTCCTGTACCCAGGCAGGGCCTGGAAGAACCTTCGTATGAGCTTTTAAAGAGTCAAGAATGGGATGATGTACCGGTAAGATTCATCAACACTATCAGCCATATGACTGAGTATTGCAGAGCAAACCAGACCTTTGACCTCCGAGACCAGAGCTGACTTCATAGAGGTGATGGGTAATAACCCAGCTCCATAGGGTAGGGAAGCTGAGTCATCAACGCCTCCCCTTATGAAAGGACGGCACTAAAATTGTGCTATGCACTATCAGTAACACACAGCTTTAAGTGCTAGTATAAAGTACATTTTAGAAACAGAAAAGGGCAGTTAGGTATAACAAGTCTGTCCCTTTTTCATAGAGTTAGAGTTGGATTCTTATCCGCGATCCCACCCAGAATGAGGGTTTGGACAATGAGGCTCCCCTCGCCATCGACCTGGATTTCCCTCCTCCACCCCCACCGGATTCACCACTGGCGGCTCCTTCCTCTCCTTCCACACACAAATGGCGGATTCCCCCCCCCTCCCTCCCGCCCGCCTGTGCTACCGCCACTTCCTGTTAGTCCAGGTCAATACTAAGCTCCAGAGAAATCCTTTGTGTTATCCCACATAACCATATAGACAAGACTGTTGTGCTGAGATGTGCTGGTTTGAGCCAACAGGATCTTTGCAGCAGTCATTGTGGAAATGTTTCCGTAGCGTGGCAGAATGTTGTCCTTGATGACCAGAGGTAAATTTAGCTGCCGACACTTTGTGGTGCGAAAGAGTTATTTTCCTTCTGAGCGAAAGGGTGAAAATATAGTAGTGCAGGCACTTTTACAATAGGTTTAAAGAAGCACATCACCGTTTCCCTCTGAGTTAATTAAATAATACCACACTGTAGCTGACAAAACAGATGTTCTGTACAATGAGTCTCTGCTGGTATTGTTTTTATTGACCTTTCTAAAGTATGCAACTTATTATGAAATGTGTTTATCTATAATTGTTTTTTCAACAGATGGTTCCTGTATTGCTTACAGTATGGTGTTCAAATGAGTGCTGTGACTTGTCACCATGGCTTCCTTTTTTCCCCACTCCGCTCCAAAAGACGCGTCTAAGGGAACTGGCAGTTCTTCTATTACCTTGTCTAAATGGCAGCTCCTCATGTGCGGACATAGAATGTGTGTGTCAGCGGGCTATTTGACCATGGAGGGGGCACCACATCTCAGCCTAATCCTACAAGACATTGCTGTAATTTTTGCACCCCTAACGCCACTACCCTTTGTGTGAAGAAGTGCTTCCTGACATCACCCCTGAACGGCCTAGCTCTAATTTTAAGGTTATGCCCCCTTGTTCTGGCCTCTCCTGCCAGAGGAAATAGTTCCTCTCTAACTACCATATCAAATCCTTTAATCATCTTAAACACCTGAATTAGATCACCCCTTAATCTTCTATACTCAAGGTAATGCAAGCCGAGTCTACACAACCTATACTTATAATTTAACCATTTTAGCTCCGGTGTCATTCTGGTGAATCTGCGCTGCATTCCCTCCAAGGCCAGTATATCCTTCTTGAGGTGAGGTGCCCAGAACTGACACAGTACTCCAGATGCAGTCTAACCAGAGCTTTATACAACTGTAGCACAACGTCCACCTCTTTGTATTCCAGCCTCCTTGAGATAAAAGCCAACATTCCATTAGCCTTTTTAATTATTTTTACATAAGAAGCAGGAGTAGGCCAATCGGCCCCTCGAGCCTGCTCCGCCATTCAATAAGATCATGGCTGATCCAATCTTGGCCTCAACACCACTTTCCCGCTCTCTCCCCATACCCCTCGACTCCCTTGTAGTTCAAATGTCTGTCAATCTCCGCCTGGAATATATTCACTGACTCCGCCTCCACAGCTCTCTGGGGTAGAGAGTTCCAAAGATTCACGACCCTCTGAGAGAAGAAATTCCTCCTCATCTCCGTCTTAAATGGGCGACCCCTTATTGTGAAACTATGCCCCCTAGTTCTAGATACCCCCACTAGGGGAAACATCCTCTCAACATCCACCCTGTCAATCCCCCTCAGAATCTTATATGTTTCAATAAGATCACCTCTTATCCTTCTAAACTCCAATGAGTATAGGCCCAACCTGCCCAACCTTTCGACATACGTCGACCCCTTCATCCCAGGAATCAACCTAGTGAACCTTCTCTGCACTGCCTCCAATGCAAATATATCCTTCCTTAAATATGGAGACCAAAACTGTACGCAGTACTCCAGGTGCGGTCTCACAAGCGCCCTGTAAAGTTGCATCAAAACTTCCCTACTTTTATACTCCACACCCCTTGCAATAAAGGCCAACATTCCATTAGCCTTCCTAATTACTTGCTGTATCTGCATGCTAACTTTTTGTGTTTCATGTACTCGGACCCCCAGATCCCCTGTACCCCAGCATTTTGTAGTCTCACTCCATTTAAATAATAATTTGCTTTTTCATTCTTCCTTCCCACATTATACTCCATCTGCCAAATTATTGCCCACTCACTTAACCTATCTATATCGCTTTGCAGACTCTCTTGTGTCCTCCTCACGACTTGCTAACCCACCTATCTTTGTATCATCAGCAAATTTGGCTACAGTACACTAGCTTTAGCTTTAGTGATTTGTGTACATAGACCCCTAAAGCTCTCTGCTCCTCCACAGCTTGTAGCTTCTCACCGTTTAGAAAATACTCTGATCTCCCTTTCTTGGGTTCAAATTGGATGACTTCACACTTGCCCACACTGATTTACATGGCAAATTGCATGGATGATTCTTTAGATCTGCTTCATATTTGGAAATGTATCTTGGCATTATGCTTTCCTATTCATTTAAATAGGAAATATTGGGGTAGAAATTTGTCTTAGGCGGTAGCAGGCATTATCGCATCTGCCGCCTGTTAAACATCTTCTCCAATATTAATTCTATTGAAGACAATGGAACTGAACATTGGACGGGGCATATAACGGGCGAGTGATATAATAGTGCCTGATTTGTGCTACCACCCAAGACGGCACTATGTTTAAATAAAAACGCAGTTTGTTTATTGTGCTTTGTTTCGGAACACAAAGGAAATTTTTCTCCACTCACTCATATGTGGTTTTTTTTGGCCTTGTTTCTAGTTTCTGTCTGGAGTGCAACAAACAGTAGCAAGACAAGCAGAGGCCTTCATGGGCCTGGGAAAAATGCCAGAAATTCAGATTGGCAGACACCAGGCCAGCGGAGAGAAGCCATGGCTCTGGTTTGGAACGGTGAAGTCTCTGGTCGGCAAGGGGGTCATGCTTGCAGTCAGTCACGGCAAAGTGACGACCAACGTGCTCAACATCGCAAACGAAGACTGCATAAAGGTTGCAGCAGTGTTGAACGGTGCGTACTACCTGGACAACTTGCATTATACGATAGAGGGCAAAGACACTCACTACTTCATCAAAACGGCCTCGCCCGAAAGTGACCTTGGGACGCTGAGGCTGACCAGCGGGCGCAAGGCGCTGGAGAACGGCATCAACGTCACTGTTTCCCAGTCCACCACTGTGGTGAATGGCAGGACTCGAAGGTTTGCCGATGTCGAAATGCAGTACAGCGCCTTGTCCCTCCACGTTCGCTACGGCACGACCCTGGACGAGGAGAAGGCTCGGATACTGGAGCAGGCCAGGCAGAGAGCGCTGGCGAGCGCTTGGACCAGGGAGCAACAGAGAGTGCGAGACGGCGAGGAAGGGGTCAGGTTATGGACAGAAGGAGAAAAGCGACAGCTGCTGAGCGCTGCCAAAGTACAAGGATACGATGGGTACTATGTACTCTCTGTGGAGCAATACCCAGAGCTAGCAGACAGTGTCAGCAATATTCAGTTCTTAAGACAGAACGAAATAGGAAAGAGGTAACACACAGGCTAGTTGGTGGCTGCCAAAGAGATAAACTCAACACTGTCTTCTCTCGCTGGGAGAACAGAATATTAGTTTTGCTGCCCTTAGTTACCACAGGGTAAACTAAGGAAACTGAAATATTACTGAAGCTTGAGCGAGGCCTCTGCTCAGATCTATCTGTAGCACAAGTTCTTTCCTAGAGCTGTTGGACTTGGTGGAACTTCTTTTTCTACTCAGCTGGAGGTGGTTACTGCAAACAAAAACTTCAAATCACCCTTGATATACAGGATTGTCAACTGCTTCAAAAAGAAAATTGTTTACAGTTGAATGCCACTACACTCAGACCCAAGGTTGGACTAAAATATGTAAAAAAAAAAAAAATGCTTAACTGTTTTGTACTTGGCCAAACCTGTCGACTGTTTTCTGTTGTTTAAGAAACACTGTATTAAGCATTAGAATCAGTGTCCAGATACAGAAACTAACTGTGTATTACATGAGTAACCTTTGCTTACCAGAAGTAGTCTTAATCTTTCCTCACAGTAAATGATGCAACGCATTGGACCCGTGGCAGAGAAATAAACAGCACAGTTTCATCACTACTGTGGAGTGGAGGGACTTCCTCTGCTTTCAACTGTGCTGCTTTGTACAGTGACACTTTGTGCAAGGTCGTGTGACTGTGACACCAACAGAAAACGACTCTTTGTCGATTTTACAACGCCATCGGATTTGCCTTGGGAAGTTACGCGACGTACAGGATCACTCTCACAGCAAAGCGAAGGAAAACGTTTTCTTTTTTGTAAAGTGTGTGAGACCAGTACCTTATGGAGTTTTTATAAGAATTCCAATTTACTGTTCATCAGATACTAGTCTCAAAAGATGTTAATTTATGTAAAGTGTTTCAAAGAAGTTTATACTTGAAAATAAAACCTTTAAAATACAGCGGCTGTCTCGTAACCTGATTTTCAGCTGGCTGGCGGGGGGAAAGAGATTCCGCGGCACCATCCTTTTCAGTGCAGTACTTGATGGCCAAATCTGTCCCCTTTTATTACCTCTTGAAACCACTATATACATTGATTTATTAAGAAAATAAAGCTGAAAGTGGAGAGTCCATTTTTAAATTGTAAATCTGCATTGAGGTATATTTTCAGCCTTTCACTAATATTAGTGAAAAAGTTGGTGTGAGTTTTAGAGTCAGAGGAAGAACCTGCATTGATGCAGCACCTGTGTAGTGGGTAATTGTGGCTAAAATTGCAGACATCTTTCCTCAATCTGAGCAGGGGGGTTGTGGCCTATTGTAAATATGGGGGAGGATGAAACATCGTTCAATTTATATCGGCTACTGTTTGAATTCATTTGTAAATAAATTACCGATCATGTGGTTGACTCGTTTTATATATCATTCCACGTCAAGTAATGTGCATAGGTCCCTGAAGGTGGCAGGGCATATTGAGAGAGTGGTTCGCAAAGCATATGGGTTCTTGGGCTTCATAAATAGACGTATTGAGTAGAAAAGCAGAGAAATTATGCTGAACCTTTATAAAGCGCTGGTTAGGCCACAACTGGAGTATTGCATCCAGTTCTGGTCACCACACTTTAGGAAGGATGTGAAGGCACTTGAGAGGGTGCAGAGGAGATTTACCAGAATGGTTCCGGGGATGGGGAATCTTAGCTACAAGGACAGGTTGGAGAAGCTGGATTTGTTTTCATTAAAGCAAAGGAGGTTAAAGGGTGATTTGATAGAGGTGTACAAGATTATGACGGATTTGGATAGGCTAGACGGGGAAAGGTTGTTCCCACTAGTTGATGGTACAAGGACATGGGGACACTGATTTAAGGTTTTGGGCAAGAGATACAGGGGGATGTGAGGAAAAACATTTTTACGCAGCGAGTAGTGAGGACCTGGAACTCGCTGCCGACTGAAGTGGTGGAAGCGGAGACACTCAATGTTTTCAAGGGGAGACTGGATAGGCACTTGAGGGAAATAAACTTGCAAGGCTACGGGGATAGAGCAGGGCAATGGGACTGACTGGATTGCTCTACAGAGAGTCGGCATGGACTCGGTGGACCGAATGGCCTCCTTCTGTGCCGTTATGACTCTATGGGGGGAAAATTCAGTATCGCCCCGTTTGGGGCGCGATTATCGTCCGTGCGCAAAGTTAAGCGCCTGGTGCTAATTATCGCCTCCAACTGCAAACTTGGCTTTTATCGCCCCTGGAGTTGATTGGAGCGCTAAATCAGGCGCTACACACCTGTCTTAAGGTGCAAAGGCCGAGGAGCGAGGTGCTACCTCAGAGCACTGGCAAAGCTCATGTGATGTCAGTCAGCAATGGAACACAGACACAATGGTGCCGGCCAGTTCTTAAAGGGAAGGGTTGATCTTGCTCTCCATTCCACATCCTGCTCATTGCAGCCTTGAATCTCAGCCTGGAGAGACCTGTACATCAAATCTGCTGGAAAGAACAATGGAGAGGCCCAGGGAAAGAGCTCAGAGTGCAGCCCCCACAGTCTCTTCTAAATTGATGCAAGGAAAGGCAAATCAAAATGAACCTGCAAAGTGCTGCTCAGTACCCAAAACTCCTTCACACAGCATTGAATCTCTCCAGAAGTCTCTCTCAGAATGCGTGGTGCAAGTCACCAACAAAAAAACGCAGGAAGCGGTCGCCTTTAAATAGCGCTCCCCCAGTCCCTTCCTGACTGCAAAACGCTCCACTCAACCTGTCGTTGCTAGTGGCAGGCGGTAAGGCAGGGGGCGCCACTCAATATCCTGTCTGGGGCGTTGCACACTTGACTGACGTCACGATCTGCCGGCGCAGGAGATTGTGGTGGTAGTGTTTAGCGCTGCCGCAAAATGTCTAGTTAATTTCGTGAGCGGCGCAAACATTGCCGCGCACGGGCGCTAGTTGCTTTGCGCCCCATTAGCGCCCTCTTAAGGCGCTAACGGGAGGCGCAAACCAACTGAATGTTGGCCCTATGTCTAAGCCACCTGGGTAGTAGTGCTGCACTGTCGGAGGTGCCGTCTTTCGAAAGAGGCGTTAAACCGAGGTCCTGTCTGCCCTCTCAGGTGAGTGTAAAAGATTCCACGGTGCAATTTTCAAGAAGAGCAGGGAGTTCTCCTGGTGTCCTGGCCAATATTTATTCCTCAACCAGCACCATTAAACCAGTTAAAGGCGCTATATAAATGCAAGGTGTTGTTTAATTAATCATTTATCTCATTGCTGTTTGTGGGCTCTTGCTGTGCACAAATTGGCAGCCACGTTTCCTACATTACAACAGTGACCACTTCAAAAGTACTTCATTGGCTGCAAAGCGCTTTGGGACATCCTGAGCTCATGAAAGGTGCTAGTTCTTTATTTCTGTTCTGCCTAAATACATATCAGTTTTGTCGTAAGTTTGATTACTTTAGTGGGCAATAAACCATGTAGTATATACAACAATAAAATATATTGTGAGAGGATTTTGAATTTTTTTTAAGCTTGAACATCAGATCACCACTGACTAAGATTAATTATCCCCCCAAAAAATTCCTGAATACCATCACAGAAAATGTCCCTTTGGTCATGGTGTAGCAGCGACTACTACATTATATAAACCCATTATCACTTTCTGATTTAAAAAAAAGGGAAATAACATATTAACCTGGTATTAAAGCAGAGCTCAAACCAGCAAAGGCAAGTTCAAATGGCACAACAAACTTTCTCACATGGCAGCAGGAACCTGGAATGAGATTTAGAACTGGACTTCCTTGGGTCAAAAATCCACAGCTGTTCCGATGGTCTCCCACTATATCCTGCCGGGTGTCCAGAACAACTGCACACAACTTGCATTTATATCGCGCCTTTAATGTCGTAAAACATTCGCCAGGACCCAGATACACCATGTCCTGACTACGAGGTGGCTTTTCCAGGATGTCCTTGTGAGGGTACAGTCCACTACCATTACTACAAGGCCCTCTACAGAAGTGGGGGCAGGGATGCCCCCAGTCAGGTTCTCGGGAGTAGGGCCGGCATAGGGTTAGGGTTTGACCCCGCTCTCACCAGGCATATCTTGCCAATGGGGTGGATGTGGGGACCACCTGAGGGTCCAGTCCAGGATTGAGGTCTTGGGCCTTAAAGATCAGGAATGTAAATCTTTTTTTAATATTACAAGCAGCCTACTGACTGGGGCAGCTTTTTCCTGTCTCTCAAGGTGAACCCATCAAATTCCGCTCACTCAAAAGACTTGCACAAAATTTTTCAGCCATTTCTGTTTCTGAAGCTCCCCAAACCCACCAAATGCCCACTAATCATGACTGTTCTCCCCCCCCCCCCCCTCCCCCCCAATGAACTTCAGTGAGGTCAGCGGCAGAGACCACTTATGCCTGAATGGTCCTTCCCTTTGATCCATTCATTTTGGAGGAATAAATGCAAAGGTTGCGACTGATGTTTGTGAGGTGGCAACTTTCATTATTTTCGTTTTTTAGCTGCATCAAACAGCCCATTATACATTTTGGCATTAAGCTTCCAGAATAGAAAATCCTCTGCGATTCCACCCATCGCAGAGCATAAAATGGAGCAGAATGGGGGAGGGGGGGGGGAGAGGAAATCACCACCCCAAAAGACTACCTTCACCATTTTTCTCCACCCACTCAATGGGGGCAGATATCAATGGCCGTTCCTTTGCTGGATTGCAAACAGTAACTCCTCAACTCAGGGGGCTTAAAGTCTGTGGGCTGGGTGGAAGATTGCACCAGTTTTCCTTACATTCAAATACAACTCAACCCCTTAATGATTGGTTTAGTGAACTTTGAGCTATTCTGTTAAAGCTGTGTTTAATGCTATGGGGAGTAGTGATGATTGCCACATGGATTACTGTCCACGGTCCAATGACAAACATGGTAATAAGCAGCAATTCTGTGGTAACACTTTCCTACACAGGGCTATCCAGGTAAAGAGTACTTTGTGTGAGACTGTAAGGTGATTAACAACGTACTCAGGCTACATTAGGAGTACAGATGACTAGCACAAAACTAGGACCTTTAATTTAGAGGACTTTTCAGAAGGGCTTTCAGAAGGAGCTTCACAAGAGGTTTTGTTGAAACAAATTTGGTCATATGGTATAAGAGGAAATGTAGCAGTGAGTAGCAGAATAGAAAGTTAGTTAACGGGCAGGAAACATAGAGGGTAAATGGGTATTGCTTGAGAAGGGTGGAAGTGGTATACCCCAACAGTTAGTGCTGGATCCACTTGTGTTCTTGGGCTACATATAGATGATTTGGACTTCAGTTTAGGGACCCAGCTACACCATGTCCTGACCACAAGGTGGCTTTTCCAGGATGGCCTTGTGAGGGTACAGTCTGCTACCATTACTACAAGGCCCTCTACAGAAGTGAGGGCAGGGATGCCCTCAGTCAGGAACATATTTCTGAAATGTGTTTACGACACAGAAGTCAGAAATTTGGCAGTGAGGAAGAGTGTAAAAGACTTAGGAAGACACAGGTGAGCAGAATGGGCCGAC
The DNA here is from genome assembly GCF_052327205.1 of Somniosus microcephalus. NCBI lineage: Eukaryota > Metazoa > Chordata > Chondrichthyes > Squaliformes > Somniosidae > Somniosus > Somniosus microcephalus. The sequence continues at coordinate 49,402,327 of NC_140987.1, forward strand.
AGGTGGCAAGTGCGAGTTAATGTCGATAAGTAGGAGGCAATAAACTCTGGCAGAAAAGACAAGAAATTGGAGCATATACTGAATGGAAAGATGGAGAACGGGGTGGATGAACAGAGAGACTTCGGGGTTCAAATACATAATTTACTGAAAGTGTGAGCACAGTTACATAAAGCCATAAAAATCATAGAATTTGGGGTTTTATAAGAGGCATTGAGTACAAGAGTAACGAAGTAATGATGAATTTATTTCAAATACATTGATTAGGCCACTGTTACAGTATTGTGTGCAGTTTTGGCTGCTCCATATAGAAAGGACATTAAAGATTTCACAGCGTAGATTCACCAGGATAATACTAGGGATGGGAAACTATAGTCACAAGGAGAGACTTGCGTTACCGGGATTATTTCCACTGGAGAAAAGAAGGCCATTAGAGGCTTTTAAAACAATGAAGAGTTTTGATACAGTGAACTGTGTAAACAGTAACCTGGGGAAGGTATTCTGTAGCATCATAAACAAAAGACTTATAAACTTCCTTGAAGAGCACAATGTCTTGAGTAAAAGCCAAATTGGATTCCTGCCAAACTATAGAACATCCGATCATATCTTCACCCTACAGACCCTAATTGACAAACACGTTCACCATAACAAAAGCAAAATCTACGCATGCTTTGTAGATTTCCAGAAGGCTTTCGACTCCATCTGGCATGACGGTTTATTCCTGAAACTTATCGAAAGCGGGGTAGGAGGGAAAACATATGATGTAATTAAATCAATGTATACAAACAATAAATGTGCAGTTAAAATTGGAGACAAACAAACAAAATACTTCCCACAGGGGCGGGGGGTGACGCAGGGCTCGCCAATCTCACCGACACTCTTTAATATTTACATTAATGGATTGGCAAAACTACTTGAACAATCTACAGCACCCGGCCTCACCCTATATGAATCCAAGGTTAAATTCCTCCTCTATGCCGACGACCTGGTTCTGCTGTCACCAACTAAGGAGGGTCTACAGCAGAACCTGGACCTGCTGGAGTCGTACTGCCAGACTTGGGCCCTGACAATAAATCCCCAAAAAACCAAAGTCCTTGTGTTCCAGCAAAGATCCAAACAACATGGACCCACAATAAATTTCACAGTAGGAACAACCAAAATTGAACAAACCACTCACTACACATACTTGGGCTTAAAAATCAGTTCTACGGGAAACTTCAAACTGGCTGTGAATGAACTGAAAGAGAAAGCAAGAAGGGCTTTCTATGCCATCAAAAAATCAATCCAAATAGAAATCCCAATTAGCATTTGGCTCAAAATTTTCAAATCAGTAATTGAACCAATTGCACTCTATGGCAGTGAGGTCTGGGGACCACTAACACAACAAGATTTTGCAAAATGGGACAAACACCCAATTGAGATCCTACATGCGGAATTCTGTAAAAGTATCCTCCGGACTCAAAGGAAAACAGTAAACAACGCATGCAGGGCGGAACTAGGCCAATACCCATTAATAATCACTATCCAAAAAAGAGCCACCAAATTTTGGAATCACCTACAAATGAGCAACCCCCAATGCTATCACTACGACGCCCTGAAATGCCAAGAGCTGACCATAAAGAAGAATACCCTCAGTCAACTAGTCCTGGGACTCAATAAAGTAACTAATAACAATACTAACAATAACCAGCCCCAGGACAGTGACAGGGTAACACAAAGAATTCGACCCAACACAATCGTCGCTAAGCAAAAGGAAAAATATCTGTCATATTGGGCAGAAACAACAAAAACCCAAAGCAAACTCAATTGCTACTTGGCCCTAAACAGACAATACAACATAGCTGATTACCTGACCATGGTAAAGGATAACAAACTGAGAAGAACCTTGACAAGGTACAGACTTAGCGAACATAGCCTAGCGATCGAAAAAGGCAGACACAGGCAGACCAGGCTGCCAAGAGAAGACAGGATATGCTCTCACTGCAGTCAGGGAGTAGTTGAGACAGAGATGCACTTCCTCACAGCCTGTGGAAAATATCAGGGCATCAGAGAGAATTTCTATCAAAAATTCTCACAAATATGCCCTGAATTCAGAAATCTGACTGACAACCAAAAACTCCCATTCCTACTGGGGGAGGAGAGAAGCTGTGTAACACTGGCGGCACACTATGTTACAGCTTGCCATGAACAGAGGGACAACCAGTAAACTAAGACAAGAGTATATATAAACAAGGCGAAAATATATTTATAAACTCAGGGATATACCTGTTTATACACTGTATGAATGGAACCGCGTTTATGTGTTCAACCATAAATGTATTTTGATGCTTTGGCAACATAAGATGTACCTTATCATGCCAATAAAGCGATTTGTATTGTATTGTATTATTATTGAATAGAGAAAGACAATTTCCTCTCGTTGGGTAGTCAGTGAGGAGTCACTTCGGGTGTGAGGAGAGAGGTTAGAAGAAATTTCTTTACACAGAGGGTTGATAGAGCATAGAATGCTTTGCCACAGGGAATGGTTGAACCAGAGACCATTGCATCTTTTAATGGAAAATTGGATAACTATTTGAAACAGTGGAAGATAGAGAATTATGGGGAGAGCGTGGGGCAGTGGGATTAGTTTTGAATTTCTTGCGCAGTTGCTGTCTCTGAAGCCTTCCCTCCCCTGCTTTCCTTCACTCTCCTCCAATCACTGCACCACACTTCACTTCACCTTCTTCTGCTACTACTCATCCACTCCACACCTGCTACTCTCCCCACTATTACTTCCCTCACTTCCCCATACCTCTGCCACCTTCCACACTACATCCACATTATCTGACCATGATATGCACATACCCAAAACATCTCACCAGGCCACCAGTAACACACGCCCTTCTTTCTTGCAGGAGAATAGGGCACATAACACAAGGGCACAGGTGGGCACAGGATGAGGACAAGCCTACATCCATGTCCCGTCCCCACTCGAGGAGGAGGTCATGGACAGGGGACAAGTGGCAAAGCTGGAGGACGTGTCCCGCAGGGTTTATGTGCATCTTACCCTCTTTATTTTCCCTTCCCACTCCACTATCACCTGACATGCCCTGCATGACCAAGTGCAGGCACATTCAGCAGCCATTCCCTGCTAACCCTTGACATTAACTGTCTAAGTGCGCTGGGGCAGGTTCTTGGGAATCCGATGGCCCAGGAAATCACTCATCCAAGGACGATCTCGCATCTCAGCCCTGCTGCAGAAGGCTCAGATGATGACTTTGACCAACCAGGCTATAGAAGAAGACTAACGGCTGCACACCAGGAACTTCTAGGTGCACTGTGTTATGTTCATTAATAACTAGTCGTTTTTATTAAGAACAGCTAGCTTTTGCTGGACACTTTATTGAGCACATGTGGACTAGGTACAGCATCTGTAGAGGCCTCCATCTTGACTGCTGCCTTGTGGGTAGCCTAGTGCATCATGGGTAGCGAGCCACCGCACACTGGCACAGAGTATGGAGGAGTCCAACGCCAACCTGTGTGGGCTCTTCGTGCGGGCCATCGCAACACTGCAGTCAACAATGGGGCAAGTGGTCCGTTCTGTGAACACTGCGGAGGGGCTGGAACCCCTAGAGCCTCTGGCGGCACCTTTACTGGGAGTTCCGACTGTTGCCATTCAAGCCACGAGGGACACAATGGAAAGGGGCTTTGAGAGCCTCACTTCACTCCTACACTTAGTACTCCCATTGGGCTGCCTGTGGACAGAGGCGCAGCTCCATGAGCGTGCCAGTGACACCACGGGAGAGGCAGGTGCTGTCCCCTCTCAGGGTGGCAACAAGCCTGCTCTCCCGCCAGCCTCGCAACCAGTGCCCCTTACTGGTGTCGAGCAGCCAGCTGGCCCAGACTGCCCATGTTACCACCGAGATGCAGCAGTCTGTAGCTGTATTTGTGTGCAGGTTAAATGATCTTTATTTAAAAGAGAAAAATCTAGTTTTGACACTGAATGGTCAGCTTTTAGGACCAGGTAAATGATGGTTAGGAATACAGAATTTCATTTATGTGAGTATTATTTCTGTAACAAGGTCGCCCACCGTGGCCATCTCAATTGCCCTTAGTGGAACCTCATCATCCTTCTCCCTCCCAAGCTCCAACTACAGGAGAACCACCTTGTAGGAGCACCAGAATAGGGAAAAGAGCCCGGTACTCAGACACCAGGGCTTTGCACCAGGATTATTTCCAGTTGTCTATTGTCACTGTTACGGAATAATGAAATAAAGAATGACTCGTCTTGCTGTTGTTGCTCTTCTGTCAACTGTGCTGCTGGTTTAACTTTCATCCTAATGGTAATGTGAGATCGAAGAAGATTTGCACTTTGAAAGCATTAATGTGGTGGTTGTAGGGACCTTGATGAGATGGGAGCAGGGAGTGTTGGTTCATTGAGGAGAGGAGGGATTATTCAGGTGAACCTCCTCTCGATCAATTGCTGCCTGACAACTCTGGCAGTTGGCACGATTGGTCTCTTCCTCGTCATCCTCATCTTCCTCAGGCTCCTGCACGCCTTCCTCCCCAGATGGTTCCATGGGTTGGCTCCCTTGGAGGGCAAAATGATGGAGGATGCAGCAGCTGACCACAAATTTGGAGACTGGCAGCGGTACAACAGAACGCTTCCCGAATGGTCAAAGTAACGAAACCTCTGCTTAAGAAGGCCAATGGTCTGCTCGATCAACGCTAGCAGCCCGATCTTGCACTCCTCTTCACCGGCTGGCTGCTGCGTCTCGCCGGCTCCATTGTATTGAGGCCTGAGGCCCAATATCGGAGGCTGCTCAGGCCTCACCATTCAGGCGCAGGGCATTTACTCTGTGCCCCCCACCACCCCGCGTGCCCAAAACTGTACTCTAGGCCCTGATGCCAGTTACCATTCTGAATCCCATGGTGGACAAAATTAATTTTTCCAGAATTAACTGACGTACTGCAGAACTTCATAAGAAAGCAGCATCCATTACTTGTTGATGCTTCTTTGTGACCGTGAAGGCAGGTTTGCTGAGATGAAGTGAAGATATTTAGCTTTCCACAGTGAATCATGTAAAAGGGTTCATCCTGACAGTTTACTGCACAAAGCAACACAGCAGCTTGACGGCTGCAGAGATCTACATTTGTACAATACTTAATTCTGACTGCAAGTTAGCATCTCCTGCTTAATGTGCGAGCGATAACAAAAACAAGAAAGGATATATTTTCTGATTGGGTTCGGCCAACCAGCAAGCGGTGGCTCAGTTGGTAGCACTGAATCAGAAGGTTGTGGGTTCAAGTCTCACTCCAGAGACTCGAGCACAAAAATCTAGGCTGACGCTCCCAATACAGTATTGAGGTCAGTGCTGCACTGTCAGAGCTGCTGTCTTTTGGATGGGACGTTAAACCGAGGCCCCCTCTGAACTTTCAGGTGGATGTTAAAGATCACGTGACATTATTTCGAAGAAGAGCAGGAGAGTTTTCCCCGGTGTCCTGGCCAATATTTACCTCGCATCCAACATCACTAAAACACATTGGCCTAGAAATTCAGTGGCCTGCGCCACCAGTTTGCGCCCAAAGAAGGCACTCAGTGGCTTTTGCGCCACTGGCCACACCTACCGCGATATTTAGCGGGGCGCTAATGGCGGTGTTAGCCTGTAGCGCTGCGCCACCACCGATGACGTCATCGGTGTGCGCAGCGCCCCGCTATCGCCCCGATGGCCATATTTGGTCGTGCCCGCCTCTTCAGCGCCGGCCGCAAATAGCGACCGGTACACAGGGGCCTACTTGTGGCGGTAGTGGCGCTAGTTAAGGTGGAGGTGCGGCCGGCCGCTTTTTCGGCGCCCGCCTGGCAGCACCTCCGTCCCCGGCCTCCTACACCACCCCCCCCCCGCGGCATTGCCGGCTGTTTCCCGAGAGCCCGGCACTTCTCCTTGGTGCCGGGCTCATTTGCCGGCACTCGCGAGCGGGGATCGCGCTGTTGCAGGCACCTCCCCCTTAACAGTGGGAGGAAGGCCTGCAGTACCGCAGCCTGCCGTGCCGCAGTGTGTGGCGCTGCGGCCCTTAACGTGCCGAAATTCAGTTTCAGCGCCCCAAGCGGGGCGCGGGAAGCCTCGTTTCGCGGCCCGTTTCCATTTGGGGCGCAGAAACTGAATATCCGGATGGTGCAAGTGGCTCCGCTCGCAGCGGTAATTCCGGCGCCCAGGCGAGCTTGGCGCCCCAAATGGCGCCCAACTGAATTTTTAGCCCATTATCTGGTTATTAGCATATTGTTGGGCGCAAACTGGCTGTTGCGTTTCCTACATTGCAACAGTGATTTCAAAAAGTAGCTCATTGGCTGTAAGGTGCTTTGGGGCTCCCCGAGATTGTGAAAGGGGCTATATAAATGCAAGCTTTCTTTAAGCTGGGTGAATCTTACCTGTGATGTTCATTGAGCCATAGAGGGAAAAATTCAGTATCGTTTGGGGCGCGCGCAAAGTTTAGCGCCTGGCGCTAATTATTGCCTCCAACTGCAAACTTGGCTTTTATCGCCCCTGGAATTGATTGGAGCACTAAATCAGGCACTGCACACCTCTCTTAAGGCGCAAAGGCCGAGAAGCGAGGCACTAATCAGAGCGCTAGCGAAGCTCATGTGATGTCAGTCAGCAATGGAACACGGACACAATGGCGCCTGCCAGTTCTTAAAGGGGAGGGTCGATCTTGCTCTCCATCCACATCCTGCTCATTGCAGCCTTGAATCTCGGCCTGGAGAGACCTGTACATCAAATCTGCTGGAAAGAACAATGGAGAGGCCCAGGGAAAGAGCTCGGCGTGCAGCCCCCGCAGACTCTTCTAAATTGATACAAGGATGGGCAAATCAAAATGAACCTGCAAAGTGCTGCTCAGTACCCAAAACTCCTTCACACAGCGTTGAATCTTTCCAGAAGTCTCTCTCTCTCTCTCTCTCAGAATGCGTGGTGCAAAAATGTCGCCAACAAAAAAAGGCAGGAAGCGGTCGCCTTTAAATAGCGCTCCCCCAGTCCCTTCCTGACTGCAAAACGCTCCACTCAACCTGTCGTTGCTAGCGGCAGGCGGTAAGGCAGGGGGCGCCACTCAATATCTGGACCGAGACGCTACCGGGGCGTTGCACACTTGATTGACGTCACAATCTGCCGGCACAGGAGGTTGTGGCGGTAGTGTTTAGCGCCGCCGCAAAATGTCTAGTTAATTTCGTGAGCAGCGCAAACATCGCCGCACCTGGGCACTAGTTGCTTTGCGCCCTATTAGCGCCCTCTTAAGGCGCTAACGGGAGGCGCAAACCAACTGAATTTTTCCCCCATAGAGTCATAGCGGCACAGAAGGAAGCCATTCGGTCCATCGAGCTCGTGCCGGCTCTCTGTAGAGCAATCCAGTCGGTCCCATTCCCCCGCTCTATCCCCGTAGCCCTGCAAGTTTATTTCCCTCAAGTGCCTATCCAGTCTCCCCTTGAAGCCTGCCAGCACCTGCCTGCGCTCCCGTCCCAGACCTCCTGAAACGCCCCCCTGCGGCGTGCTGGCTGCGCTCCAAGAGCCCGGCACTTCTCTTGAGTGCCGGGCTCTTTTACCTGCACTCCCGATCCCCAGGGGCCCAGCTGGGCCCCAGGTCGCGCTGCACAAGGCCCCTCCCCTTTAAGAAGGGGAGGAAGGCCTGCAATACCGCGGCGCAACGTGCCGCAGCGCCCCACGCTGCATAACGCTGCAATATTGATTCACAGCGCCTCAAGAGGGATGCAGGGCGCTTCCAGTAGCGCCCCGCTTCCCTCTTGGGGCGGAAGCACTCAATTTCCGGCGTGGGGACGCTAATTTTTCCGGGGCGCTAAAAGTATATTGGTTGGGGCTCAGAGTGTGGCAGCAGAAGATGCTTGTTCTTAAAGCTGAAACAATCAGACTTGCTGGCAGAGTTTGGTCAGTTACTATCGCTAATCTGTGATGAGTTAGTCGATCTCGGACTAACGGTAGGCATGCTGAAAATTAGCTTCAGTTTCCCACGGGGAATATTAGCCATGATTCCAACTCATGATCACTCTCTGGTGACCCCTTTTGGAAAGTGCATGTCTGTGGACGCGGTGTGACAGCAGGATTCCACTTAGCCATGGTGCCCCATGTAGTTGAACAGCCTATCAGCATTCATTGTCTAGGTGTGACACATGAAAAATGCCCAAACGGGTGAGATGACAGTCGATGGCCACTGTACCCCAGCATGAGTCATTGCTTTTAGAAGAGGAAATTACAACATAGAATTTACATCGAAACTACAACATGGAAACGAGCCTTTCGGCCCAGCCAGTATGAGTCGGTTTTAATCCCCCACAAGCAGTAGTCCTAATCCCATGAGCCTACCCAGTTCCCATATCCCTTTATCCCCCGCTTTCCTGCAGCCACCTATCTAACCTATTGGTCTCTGCTTCAATCACTAACTCTGGTTGTGCATTCCGCAGCCTCACAACCTTCGGTGTGAAAAAACAACAGAAAATGCTGGTAAAACTCAGCAGGCCAGGCAACATCCGTGGAGAGAAAATAGAGTCAACGTTTCAGGTCAAACCTGTAGTGTCCGTGTGTAGATAAAGACACTGAAGACAGGAGTTGGTTCATAGGTATTTACTCAGCAAGTCTGGGGGGGGTTCTAAAGGATATACACAATACACAGGCTTATATAGCCCAAGTGGCAATTACCGGCATTACGCACACCTGGGGCTCTTAAAGGCACATACACCACAATTCCTCCCCTTCTAGCTAACTAGTACATCATATTTTAAGTAATTATTAATTACATGTTATATGCAAAATAATATACATTGCTGTATTAATTAATTATAAGTTAGTCTCTCAGGAGGCTTCCTGACTCGGTCCGGATAACGCCTCGGGGGTGTAGTAGTTTCTGGTGGTGTAGTAGGTTCTTCTGGCAAGGCTGATTCGGCTTGAAGGCCAGTGTCGGGTTCATCGGGTTCCAGTATCACCGGATCGGAGGTAGATATGGGTATCTCTACTTCATCGTTAGATGTATAGCGTGGTGGCGTAGGTTGTCCCTTTTCGGATGACTTGATGATTTGGTCAGCATGGCGCCTTATTATGCTTTCTCCGATGTCCACGGTATACATCAGTGGTCCTAGTCGTGTGCAGATAGTTCCAGGCTGCCATTTCTCGGTACGGTAGTCCCGGGCCAAAACCGGTTGGCCTATCTGGAAGGCCCTAGTTGGCCTTTCATTCATGCCCTGAAACTGCCGGTTCTCCACGTCCCTTCGGATGTTGGGCTTGACCAAATCCAGCCGGCATCTTAGGTTTCTATTGTAGAACATCATGGCGGGAGTTTGGTTTGTAACCATATGTGTTGCATTCCTATATGCAAATAAGAAGTTATCCACCTTGTGCTGAAGTTTTATGTCTTCATTACCCATGGCCTTTATGGCCTTCTTAAAGGTCTGGACAAACCTTTCAGCCAATCCATTGGTGGCGGGATGGTATGGGGCAGACGTGTAGTGCTTTACACCATTGTTCTTTAAGAACTTTCTGAATTCTTCGGACACAAATTGCGGTCCATTATCAGAACATATCTGTTCCGGCAGCCCATTCCTGGCAAATATGGTCCTTAATACTGTGATGGTTTTTTCCGTGGTGGTGGAGGACATCTTTATTACCTCCGGCCACTTGGAGTGTGCATCCACTGCGATTAAGAACATTGAGTCCATAAATGGACCAGCAAAGTCGATGTGCACCCTTTGCCAGGGAGATGAGGGCCACTCCGATGGATGTAGAGGGGCCTGTGGCAGAGCATTTTGGACCTTCTGGCATCCTAGGCAGCTCTTGGTCATGTCTTCGATGTCTCCATCGATACCTGGCCACCATACAAACGCCCTAGCTAGGTTCTTCATTTTCACTCCACCCAGATGCCCCTCGTGAAGCTCCTTTAGCACTTTATCCTGGAGTTTGGGTGGAATCACCACTCTGGATCCACACATCAAGGTTCCTCGGCACACTGACAGCTGTTCTCTTCTTTGCGAGAATGCTGGCAACAGTGGTTCGCCATGTGCTGGCCATCCCTTCATTGTTAAATCGTAGACCCGTGAGAGAGTAGGGTCATTTCTGGTCTCCCTTTCAATGGCAGAATTTGTCACCGGTAGACATTCCACTATGGTAGAGTGGAATATCTCTACTGGGTCTACTGTAGGTGCCTCTTCTATCGTTGGCAACGGCAGGCGCGATAAACCGTCAGCATTCCCATGCTGTTTTGACCCTTTGTATTCAATGTTGTATTGGTGTGCCCCTAGAAAAAGGGACCACCTCTGTAGTCTTTGTGCTGTCATAATGGGGACACCTTTCTTAGGGTTGAATATGGAGATGAGGGGTTGATGGTCAGTCAGCAAGGTAAATTTTTGTCCGTGTAGGTAATGGTTGAATTTCTTCACTCCCCATACCAGGCTGAGTGCTTCCCTGTCTATCTGGGAATAGTTACGCTCAGCTGAGTTCAATGAGCGTGACGCAAAAGCTAGCGGCCGTTCCGAGCCATCAGGGAATCTATGGGACAATACCGCTCCTATGCCGTAAGGGGATGCATCGCACGCCAGTCTGATTGGTAGTGATGGGTTGTAATGAGCCAAAACTTTCTCGGATGTGATTAAGTCTTTACATTTATGGAAGGCACGTTTACAGTCTTCGTTCCATTTCCAAATCGCTCCTGTGTGTAGAAGATCATTAAGAGGGTGTAGAATAGTTGATAAGTTCGGTAAAAATTTATGATAGTAATTTATTAATCCCAGGAATGACCTTAATTGTGAAACATTTTCAGGTGCTGGGGCTTTTATAACTGCTTCAATTTTTTCAGGTGACTTATGCAACCCTTCCTTATTAATTATGTGGCCACAATATGATATCTGATTTTGGAAAAATTCGCACTTGGGGCGATTTGCTCGTAGGCCCCGTTCTTTCAGCCTAGTGAGCACCTGCTCCAAATTGGCAAGGTGCTCATTGTCGTTTTCTCCTGTTATAAGGATGTCGTCTAGGTAACACTGAGTCCCCGGAATCCCTTGCAGGACTTGCTCCATAGCTCTTTGCCAGATAGCTGGAGCTGATGCTACTCCAAAAACCAGTCGATTGTACTGGTACAGGCCTTTGTGTGTGTTTATTGTGAGATACTTTTTAGAGGTCTCCTCAACCTCCATCTGTAGATATGCCTGTGCCAAGTCAATTTTTGTGAAACGTTTTCCTCCGGATAGTGAGGCGAAAATATCTTCTATCCTCGGAAGAGGATACTGTACCGTGTGAAGGACCGGGTTTACAGTCACCTTAAAGTCCCCACAGATGCGAATTTTTCTCTGTTCCTCAGAGTTATTTTTCAATGCTTTTTTCATGACTGGAACGATGGGTGTTGCCCATTCGCTCCAATCTATTTTGGATAATACGCCTGCCTTTTCCAAATTCTCCAGCTCTGCCTCGACTGCCGGACGTATTGCGTATGGCACCGGTCTTGCCTTAAAAAATTTTGGAATTGCTGCATCTTCCACTTTTATTGAGGCGGTGATGCCTTTCAAGGTTCCTAGTTTCTCTTGAAACACTTCTTTGGCGTTGGCCAAGATGTCTTTTAATCGTTCAGGTATGATGTCATCATTGTTTTTTTCCTTACTGGTCACTGTCAGTGCCTGAATGGAGTGCCAGTCTAAACGTATCTTCCTTATCCATTCACGTCCCAACAACGGTGGACCACCATCTTGTAGAATGTATAAATACAACTTTTGTATTTCTTTGCCGTTGTATACCACAGGCACCTTTATTTTTCCTTTGGGGTATACTTTCTGCCCCGTATATGTTTTTAAGATAATGGATGTGTCTTTTAGAGGTATATGCGAAAATAGCCTCTCGTAATCTCGTCGATTTATTACGGTTAGAGCTGATCCTGTATCTAGCTCCATTTTAACTGGGGACCCTGCTATTATGAGGGTAACCCAAATGGTCTGGTAATCTTCATTGGCAATTACATTATGTAATTTGAGAGAGCTTAGTCTCTTGTTCCCGGAGTCGCTATCGCTCTTCTGGTCTTTGGAGCTACTGTCCGTCATCATTTGTACCTTTCTCTGCTTTTCCTTATTGATTCTTTTCCCGTTAGTGGATTTTTTATTTTCAGATCGGCATACACGTGGAATGTGTCCCATCTTTCCACATCGCCTGCATGCTTTTTCTTTGAACCAGCAATCCCTCTGGTCATGGTTGGATCTGCCGCAGCGATAACATCTCTTGAAACCCCGTGTCATTTCATGGGTGCCGAAGTCCTGTGGCCTTTGCTGTATCTTTGCCGCTCCTATTGCACTGAAAGCCTTGTCCAGTGTTAAATCTTTTCCAGAAGATACCTTTTTTTGTGTTTCTACACTTAGGGGATCGCAGATGAATTTGTCTTGCAGAGAATCTGCCAGTCCTGCCTCGAATTGGCAGTATAGGGTATCAACAATCTCCTCAAAATTCTTGTCCATCGGTTCGGCTGGAGTGATTAAGTTGCGTAACAGTTTGTATGTTTCTGCGCCCATTAGATCCAGAAGCACTGAAGCTTTTTTTTCAACTTCTATTCCATTTGCGGTGCAAAACACCTCCACTCTTTCTACATATGTGGTCCAATCCTCTATCTTGTTATCAAAAACATCAATATTGCCAAAGTTAGGCTCTGTTTCGTTATCAAAAGCATCAATATTGCCAGACTTAGGCATTTCAAAAAAAGATACGGCGCTTCCCGTGCTTTTTTTTTTTCTCTCTGTAGCAATGATATGGTGCTTCCTGCGCTTTCCCGCCGCTGCTACCGATAACAACGCTGTTTTACTGTGGTTTCCGTTTATTCACTGTTGGAGACTCGTTCCCGACGGAGGTCTAAACGCTGACCTGCTTGCCGCGCCGGCCGTCTCCCGAGTGCACCCTCCCAGTCCGTTATTGCTTGCCTCCGATTTCGCTGCCTGTCTCAGCTGTAGAGCCCGCCACTGGAGCCCCAGCCTGACGCCCAGGAAGGATTAGCGCAGTACCTGCCACCAGCTTGGCCAGCTGGTGAAACCACAGTTTCTATTGCTTCCTTGAGTCTTCTGGACGCTGGAGGAATCGATGTCCTTGAGGTGCTGCCGAATTGCAGGTAAGTCCGTTTCCACTTCGTCGCCACTGTCGTGTCCGTGTGTAGATAAAGACACTGAAGACAGGAGTTGGTTCATAGGTATTTACTAAGCAAGTCTGGGGGGGGTTCTAAAGGATATACACAATACACAGGCTTATATAGCCCAAGTGGCAATTACCGGCATTACGCACACCTGGGGCTCTTAAAGGCACATACACCACAAAACCCTTTGTCAAAACTGGAAAGTCACAGGAAATGAAATACATTGAAAGGCCAGGCTGGGAGAGAACAAAAGAGAAGTGAAGAGACATTAAGAGGTATTCAAAATGAGACGAGATGGTGATAGGACTAGTGGAGAGACAAAAGATGGCTCTAGATTAGTTGTGAAATGCGCTGACAGAATGAGAGACAGCTGCCATGTGGGAGAGAAGAAAAAGGGGGGAAGGGCCAAAACAAAGATGTGGATAAAAAATAAGCAAAAATGTAATAGGGGCCGAGGTTATGATCTGAAATTGTTGAACTTGATATTGATTCTGTGTGAAAATATTGCTTCTGCTCCCTGTCCTAAATCTCTTACATTTAGTCTTATAGCTATGTCTTCTCGGTCAAGACCCCTAAACCACTGGAAACAGTCTTGTTTCGATCCAGTTTGTCATGTGTAAGAATAAAAATATATGTTTTGTATGTGTGATGGACTCAAGACTATTAATATAAGATGTATGTAATAAAGATAAATTTAATGTGTATGGATCTCCCCTGGGTGAGCAGAGCTCAAGGCAATGGCGCGAAACTTAACAAAGGAAACCTGCATAACAGGATAACTCCCACAGAGACACCATCGAAACTCACCATCGAAACTCAAGAGCCACTGAAAGGTGTCAACAAATAATTAACTTAAGCAAGAAATGGCACCAGCCACTGCAAACAGACACATGTTCAAAGGAAAGCCAATCAAGAACTGCCATGAAACTAAGGCCCAATCCTGGGGTCTTAGCAACTTAGACTAGAGACAAGGGCCTAGAAATTCGGTTGGTAGCGCCAGTGATTAGCGCCTAAAGAGCCCAAGAATTGGGGCGTTACCCAATTTTCGGGCGGGCGCAGTGAATATAGCGCCACCTCCCATATTGAGTATCCTTTTAGCGCCGGCGCTCTCTTTTCGCTCGCCCGCGGGCGCAGGCAGATCATGACGTCACTTCAGTGTGCAACACCTTTTTGGCGCCCCGGACCGGATATTCGGTGGCGCCCGCAACCTTTTCGCCTGGCGCTATTAGTGACAGTTGGATGGAGCGTTCCCAGGCCCTTCTCGGACTCGGGGGGCGCTATTTAAAGGGGACAGCACTAGTATAAAAGCTGCAGCCATTTGGGCTGGCCATTCTGATCGTTGCTGGAGAGAGTTGCTTACCTTCTGTTGGACAGTAATTTTCTCATTGAGCCTTCGGAGGCACTGGCACTGGCAGCTTGAGGGCCCGGCTCCCGAGCTGGTGATGCAGCATCTGAAAGCAGGGAGGTGGAAGAGTGGCTTTAGCAAAAGGACAGCTTGGCAGCAAGGGATGCTAGATTGCGGCAAGGCTATGACATGGGTCCACAGTGAGAAAGCATGCTGGCGGGGGGAACAAGTGGAAGGAGACAGTTGTAAAAGGTGAGAACCTTACTATCGCTGTCGACAATGGGGTCGGCAGCTGCAGTGGTTACAGGACCACTCAGACGTCCTCCAAGAATCTGGTGGACTCTCTCCTCGAGATCCGTGAGAGTGACCACTTGTGGAGGTCCTCCACCAGTGCGAAGCTGGTCTTTGCCCATCCTCGCCAGCTTGGACTGCAGGGGAAAGGAGGGGAAGTTATGTTACATGATGCCCTGAGTGATCATCTCATGCCCCCCATGGTGGAAGAGCCCTTACATGATGCCCTGAGTGATCATCTCATGCCCCCCATGGTGCAAGAGCCCTTACATGACGCCTTGAGTCAAATGTGCATGTGTGTGCCCAGAAAGGGCCATGGGTGCTTGCTGGCAGATGGCCAATGGGGCACAGCCCACCCTGTAGCCATAAAGTCAGGTGCAAATGAAGGATGCAGAAGTTTGCAGAAACAACGCTCACCCTCACGACTCGAGTGAGGTCGCTGAATTTCTTTCTGCATTGGACAGGGCTCCTGGTCACCATGCTGCTGGAGTTGACCCTTTGGCATACATCCCTCCAAGCTCGTCGGTAGTCCTTATGATTCGGCCTCGTGCCATTGTCTGGGTAGAGAACATCTCGCCGGCGCTCCACTGTGGCCACCAATTGCTCCAGAGCCTCATTGGTGAAGCGCTCTGCTCTCTGCTCTCTGTCTCACCTTCTCCATCTGGTCCAAGTTTTTAGCGCCAGAGAAGGGCCTGCGCCGATTCTGAGGCCTGCAAGGCGCAGAGTGTGGATGCTGAAGCTGACTGACCCACCCCTTTAAGAGCTGGCCGACGCCTGGAAGTCTCGTGGTCATCAGTAATAGAGAGCACCTGCACTGCGCCCGTCCGCTCCGATATTGGGTTGCGCCGGAAGATTAGCGCCTTAGGAGTCCCGTGTAACGCCTGAATTCGCGCCTCAATCCTCTTTAGGGGTGATGCAACCCAATATCGCGCCAGGCGGCGATAAGTTTCGTCTGGCTATAAACTTTGCGCAGCGCCAGTTCTAACGCCTCAAGCGGGGCTATACCCAATTTCTAGGCCAATGGACTTAAGAAGATATAAAACAAGAACCCAAAGGCTCTCTCTCCCTCTCTCTGGACGACCACGCGGAAGAACAAGAAGCCCTCCCTCTACAGACCAGACCAAGAAGCAAGGAAGAAGGCCGCGTGCATTGCTTGACTCAGGGAAGTTCCAGTCTGTGTAAATCTAACCCATTACCTTACGTGTTGTAATTGAGTAGAGTCATAAGATACCAGTAGGCTATTGTTTTGATGTGCATGAGCGTTTGTGTTTAATAAACTTGCATGACTGTGTGTGTTTAATAAACTTATTCCAAATTGTTTCAAAAGAATTGGGGGGGGATTTTAACTCAGGTGCGGGATGGTGTCGTGTTATCCGAATTTCGTGTTTCCCACACGAATCTAAATGGATGTGGGAGATTGATGCAATTTTAACTTAAGTGGCCAATTGATTTCCAGTGTGTGGGAAGCCTTTGCAATGGCTTTTTCATGACTGAAAGTCCCCTCCGATGACGTCATCATTGCTGCTGCATTTAAGGTCCACAGCAAGCCTTGCTTCTTCTGCAGACTGCCAAGCTTCTTGACTGTGCAGTGTGAGGGAGCTGCAGCAAATATGACAAGCGGGAGGGCCAGATCAGCTCCTCGCTTTGACGAGGTGGCACTGCAGGCATTGGTCGATGGGGCTAGGGCCAACAGGGAGGTGCTCTTCCCTTCATCAGGGAGGAAGAGGCCTCCCACTCAGCCCAAGGCAGTGTGGATGCAGGTGGCTGAGGAGGTCAACTCCTTGGGAGTCACATGACGAACCTGGATACACTGCAGGAAAAGATTTCATGACCTTCAGCGCACTGGAAAATGAGTATGAATTTCCCATCACCCTCAATCTGATCCCCATTGCCTTTCCTCGCCAGCACTCAGCTTTAGCAATCTCTTCCTCCACATCCCACTTGACACCGACATCCATGCACCCTTATCCATTCCCTCTCTCTCTATGCTCACATTCACATAATTATTCCACCATGCAGCCCTCACACTCCCTATCACTCTGATGCTTTGAACACAACTGACAACACACAGGGAGGGCCCTATGGGCATTGAGGATGATTCGCGCGTGGGGGACGGACAGACGGGTGCAACACATCAAGCTGGTGACAGAAAAGTTTCCCATCTCTCTCTTTGACATTGCATGAGTCGCTGATAATGATTGTGAAGCTGTAACAGATGCACTTATGAGCATCT
Source organism: Somniosus microcephalus (assembly GCF_052327205.1). Taxonomy (NCBI): domain Eukaryota; kingdom Metazoa; phylum Chordata; class Chondrichthyes; order Squaliformes; family Somniosidae; genus Somniosus; species Somniosus microcephalus. The sequence goes on from NC_140987.1 coordinate 49,419,318, forward strand.
GCAAAAAGCTACGTGCATGTAGCCTTTGCATCACATCTCTGACTCTTTCCTTTACTCCCCCACAGGACCATCACAAGCATCCGTCCCCCCTAGCCAGGAAGAAAAGGCCGAGCAGCCAGACTCCTCAGAGGAAGCTGCAACCTCTGAGGGCGCAACGTCACCAGAATTCAGCGCACCCAGCGCCAGCGCAGACACTCACACCTCGGTGGGACCTTCAGGACATAGAGTAGTGCTGTCACCTGGTGTATCACAGCTCACAAGTGAGCATCAGCAGCTTGTGGAGACAGGGACAGCAGTGGAGAGTCCTCGTCGGAGGGCGCAGGACTCTGCCAGCTCGGCTCAGCTGCATGTCGACCCTCTGCCTCTGGGTCCATCCGTAAGATCAGAGGTGATAGAACTCCAGGAACAGATGCAGGAGTCTCCGGCAGGTTTTGTCTCTAGGGTCGCTGCGAGTGCGTAGCGAATGGAGGAGTCCATAGCGACCATAACCAGAGCCTTTGTGGAGTCATTGGCGCATGAACGCATCACCACGGAAAGGATGGCAACCTCCGTGGAAAGGATGGCTACCATAGAGGAGAGGATGGCTACGGTAGAGGAGAGGATGGCTACGGCCATGGAGGAGCTTAGTCGCCAGGGTATGGAATACATAGTCATTGTTCAGAATAGAATGACACCTCTTGAGGAGCGATGGGCATCTATTGAACAGAGAAACCAGACCTTCATGGAAGTCCTTCTGAGTAGCACTGCCATTGCAAATACGGGTCCCCATGGCCCCCCTGATGTGCAGCAAGGTGCTCTCCAGCCACTTGCAGGTGCTGAGGGGGACCTGACCCATGAGAGGGAGGTTGGTGGCAGAACTCAAGGAAGTGGGGGCTCCTCTCCAAGCGCTCACACTTCCATGCCACTGCAGAGCCCTTGATCAGAGCCCCACCGGAGTCCACACCCAAGTGAGGTAGGCGTTTCATCCCCTGCACAGCCACAGGAGCAGCAGACTGTTGACAAGCCTTCACAGGCTCGCCACCCCAGAGGACGCCCGCCAAAGGTGTCGAGACAGGAGCAGTAGCAAAGTGAGCAAGGGCCTCCACATCTGCTGAAGCCACAGGGGAGGCATCACGTAGGAGCATGCGTAAGAGGAAAATTCTGCACAAATAGTCACAAGGGTAGTCACTTGGGTGCAATTTTGTGTTTACTACAAAAATGCCATCACTTCGGTAATGTACATAAAATTTCTGATGGCAAATGGTGCAGTTGTATCGTCCGTCATTTCGCTAGTGGGAGTTCCACATTGAGGGCTTAGGCATACTTGCAACTATCAGTATGGTGGTCAGAGTGCTAGGAATCCTCTGGTTCTTGGCCATTGTCAATGCTCTGGTAAGAAGCTGCAAGGCAAAAGTGTTTGTTTGACTAGGCTAAGCAAATCTGGCCAGGATGAGTGCGTCCCTTGCATCCCAGGCAGCAATGTTGTTGCGCACTGGCGCCTTCTGGCCTGTGCATCTTCAGGTGGGTGACTAGCAGCTTGCCGCTCCTGTTGATGCTCCTGCTGTTGGTGCTGCTGTTGCTCTTGGTTCTGCTGCTGCCGCGGCTGGTGCTCGATCTCCTCTAATGCCCAGACGGGAAGGAAATGAATGGCTCCCATGCTTTTGGTATATGCCTCCGTTGAGGAAGCGCTGAGTGAAGGTGGCGAGAGGGGTTTCCCAGGAGGTCACACTGGAGATGGGTGTGAGGCTCCAATCTTCCACAGCTGTGGTTAAGCCTTCTAAAAGTTGCCCCAGACCTGAGACCACTAAGTCCTGCCACCTGCAAACCATGATCAAATCTCTTTAATGGTTGACCTGCAGCTGATAGCCAGCAATCCAATAGTGCCCCCGCCAGGTCTCACATTCGTGTTTCCCACCAGGCGTGTTTCAGGTGGGAAAAGGGTTAAATTCGCAAGGGCCTTTCAAAATAGGATTATAGAGGCCATTTAGTGGTTGTTAAGGGCCTTAAAGACCAGTCCTGCCTGTTGGATGCGGGACGGAGTCAGGACCATCAGACACGACTGAGTTAAAATTGTTCGGAGTCGGGAACCAGGCCGGGGGGGGCGGGTCCCACCCGCCCGCCAGTTTTTGCGATTTTAACCCCCCGCACGCCTCCAAGCCCAATGAAAATTGAGCCCTTGGTCTTGCTGTCAATTTAATGCCAGTCGAAATAAAAAGCTTACACATGCCTCAATAATTATAAACGGCTCGATCAAATCACCCTGCAATTTTCTTTGTTCCAACGAAAGATGGAAAATAACCTCTCTTTATCACTATTCTGATCAATTTGAAACTTTCCACTGAGAAGGTAGGATGATCCAACCCATATACCTCATCACACAGATTTCATCAATTCTGTTATATTGATAGCCCCTCTAAGGAGCAGGACTTAGGAAGTGAAAGAAGGGAAATGGCCAGAGAAGCCAATTAGGAGCTGGTGGAACCCACATGCCAGGCAAACCCAAGTGAATTAAATAAAACATGAAGCGAGGGTACTTAGCCCAAAGAGCCTGCCACTTCTAACAGAGCGTGTACAATTTACATCAGCACAGACTTTTCCAACTCATTTAACCTTGATTGTATAAAGAAAAGAAGGCAGCTTTTGAAATTATAGTTCATCAGCACACTGCAGCTCGAGAGCATTGTTTGTTACTTGGGGAATTGCCGTATTTGTATTCATGTAATTCCTTTCTAACAGAAAATAAAATGCTGAAGATTTTTTTTTTGCCAATTTCTGCACTGAGGTCTGCTGATAACTATTGCAAGAGATGTCAATATTGGCAAATCTTCAGTTTCAAGCTAGTTAATAATTCTTTGTAGGTGTGTTCTTTTGTTTTTGCTTTGTTGATGTGGTACTAGTGACTGTTTTTCACTGCATTTAATGGGCTTTCTATAAGCATTAAATAACAACTTTTAGAAAGTAGAATAAAGGCTCAGATAAAGGGAGTTTCAAAGGAAAACAGAAACAAATTTTGCAATGTGTGTTTATTTTCTTATAGTTCAGAGCACTATTGGGGAACGGTAGCATAGCGATTATGGTACAGGTAGACTATCCTTTATCCGAACTTCCGAAAACTGAAAACCTCTAAAAACTGAAAGTTTTTTTGTTCAGCGTAAGTCGTGCGCACGACATGACCAGAGTGGCGCACGACTTACGCTGAGCAGGGCAGAGGGTCACAGAGTTCCCTCCTGGGTAGGAGATTGCAGGCTGAGCCGGGCAGTGTGAAGGAAGTACCGGGAGAATGAAATTTCTACTGTCTAAAATAAAGAAATTCAAACAAATCAAAAATCACAGTCTTCACCTTGATTAAATGTATCCACTGAATTGTCTTTTTATAAGTTTAAAGCTTCAGCCTCTCCCAAAAGCCTGGGCCTGGACTGATTGTAACCCCCATGGCACTCGACCAGAACGGGCCGTGCAGAGTTAAAATCGGAACAGTGTGCTACTCACTAGATCCACGTCCTCTTTTCAGGCACATTTTGGCCAGCCTGTGAGGCTCTTGCCCCAGGCAGGCATATTACAATGATGAAGTTGTGGTCCGATGAAGTCATTCCAACCGCGACTCGATTTTAACCCTGTGTTTTAAGAGGGTCGCGCATAGGAGAAGTACCACAAAGTGGATCTAGGGCCAGAAGAGGCCCAGGTAAGTTAACTTAATTTTTTTTTATAAGGTTGCATTGTGGGCCTCAAAGAGCAAGACTGCACCCCCGTGCCCCAAAAGGAGACCTTTGGCTTCTCCTGCCCTGGGTTCTGTTGAGTCTGAGTGTCCCAGATATGCTTATTCTAAATCACTGGACACAGACAACAAGAATAACTTAAACAGGTCTTTACTAATCGAAGGTCAGGGCTGAACTGCTTAGCAAATTACTACACAGAGTTTATATACCGGTGTGGTCACCACCGGTACTACAATATACAGTAGCCAAGAGAAAGAAGTCCATCTCTTAAGGTAGTCTCTTAAGGTGGTACAGGTTACATACACCACAATTCCTCCCTTTTTAGCTTAACAGTGTACATCCCAATTTAAACATAACATGGATAACATTTATACAACTTCATGCAAAACTGTTCAAAGATTCAGTCTCTGAGGAGGCCTCCTGATCCGAGTTGGATAACGCCTTTCAGGGGTCTCTGATTCTCGTTGCTGGGGTGACTCATCTAGTTGATCTCTTATGGATTGGACATCATCAGGTACATTGGCGTCTGAGGTAGATGCTTCAGGTTCACTAACTTCTTCCACTGGTGTCTCTGTCGTAGTCATGGGTTCGACCCTTGTTCTCGATTCTACAAGTTGGTCAGCATGACGTCGTATTACGTTTTCACCAATATCCACCGTGTACATCAGGGGTCCTTGTCTGGCATGAATTGTTCCAGATTGCCATTTCTCATTCTTATAGTCCCGGGCTAACACTGGTTGTCCTATTTCGAAACTCCGAGTGGTCTTGTTATTTATATGCTGGAACTGTTTGTTTTCGACTTCCCTCCGCACATTTGGTTTTAACAAGTCCAACCTGGACCGCAACCTCCTGTTATAGAACATCATGGCAGGGCTTTGATTTGTCACTGCATGAGTGGCGTTTCGATATGCCATTAGGAAATTGTCCACCTTGTGTTGTAGTGGAATCTGGTCTTCGCTCATGGCCTTTAACCCCTTTTTGAATGTTTGTACAAATCTCTCAGCCAACCCATTTGTAGCCGGATGATATGGGGTAGAGGTATAATGTTTCACCCCATTCTTCTTCATGAATTTCTGGAATTCTTCTGACACGAACTGCGGTCCGTTGTCTGAACATATTTGTTCTGGCAATCCATTTCTTGCGAATATCGTTCTTAGAACTGCGATCATCTTTTCCGAGGTAGTGGTCGCCATCTTAATCACTTCTGGCCATTTAGAATGTGCGTCTACCGCAATTAAAAACATGGAGTCCATGAATGGACCTGCGAAGTCAATATGTACACGTTGCCATGGGGTTGAAGGCCATTCCCATGGATGCAGCGGTGCAATTGGAGGTGCATTTTGAACTTTTTGGCACCCTGAGCAGCTTTTAGTCAGATCCTCTATTTGTTGGTCGATACCTGGCCACCACACATAAGCCCTAGCAAGGCTTTTCATCTTGACTCCCCCCAGATGACCTTCATGCAGTTCCTTTAGAACTCTCTCCCTTAATTTAGGAGGAATAATCACCCTTGTTCCATACATCAATGTTCCTTGACAGACGGACAGCTGTTCTCGTCTGGCTGAGAATGCCGGTAACAGTGGTTCACCATGAGCTGGCCATCCCTTCACTGTCAATTCGTAGACCCGAGACAGTGTCGGGTCATCCCTGGTTTCTCTCTCAATACTTGCATTGGTGACTGGTAAACATTCGATGATGGTCGAGTGAAATAACTCAACAGGGTCAACTGTCGGTGCCTCTTCCACTGTAGGTAGTGGCAGGTGCAACAGCCCATCAGCATTACCATGTTGCTTTGTACCTTTGAATTCGATCTGATATTGATGTGCCCCTAGGAAAAGGGACCATCTCTGGAGCCTCTGCGCTGTCATCACCGAAACACCCTTCTTAGGGTTAAAAATGGAAACCAACGGCTGGTGGTCTGTCAGCAGCGTAAACTTTTGCCCTTGCAGGTAATGATTAAATTTTTTTACTCCCCGCACAAGGCTGAGAGCCTCCCTATCTATCTGAGCATAGTTGCGCTCAGCGGAGGTCAATGATCTGGATGCGAACGCGACTGGTCTTTCCAAGCCATTTGGCAACTTATGTGAGAGCACTGCCCCAATACCATATGGAGAAGCATCACAAGCTAAACGAATAGGCAGCGTTGGGTTAAAGTGAGCCAACACTTCCTTAGAGGTGATCAATGCCTTGCCTTTGTGAAAGGCCCGCTTACAGTCCTCGCTCCACTTCCATGGCACTCCCTTCTGCAAAAGAGCGTTCAGCGGGTGTAGCACCGTGGATAAATTTGGCAGAAACTTATGGTAATAGTTAATCAACCCTAGGAACGACCTCAACTGGGATACATTTTCCGGAGCGGGAGCCTTCACAACAGCTTCGATCTTGTCAGGTGACTTGTGAAGCCCCTCCTGGTCAATGACGTGACCACAGTACGAGATTTGCTTCTGAAAGAACTCACATTTCTGCCGATTAACTCGAAGTCCATATTCTTTCAATCTGGTGAGCACCTGTTCCAAATTTGTAAGGTGTTCCTCATCATCATCTCCTGTAATCAGAATGTCGTCCAGGTAGCATTGTGTGCCTGGAATTCCCTGTAATACCTGCTCCATGGCCCTTTGCCAAATCGCTGGAGCCGATGCCACTCCAAAAACCAGTCTATTATACCGATATAAGCCCTTATGCGTGTTGATCGTGAGATACTGGCGTGACGCTTCATCAACTTCCATCTGTAAGTACGCCTGCGCCAGGTCTATCTTGGTGAAGTGTTTCCCGCCAGACAACGAAGCGAAGATATCCTCAATCCGTGGAAGCGGATATTGCACCGTGTGAAGCACCGGATTAACAGTGATCTTGAAATCGCCACAGATGCGAACCTTCCCCGGTTCCCCCGGCTTGTTACTCGATGAACGCTTCATGACGGGAACAATGGGCGTAGCCCATTCACTCCAGTCCACCTTTGACAGTACTCCGGAACGTTCTAGTCCCTCCAGCTCAGCTTCCACAGCAGGTCGTATCGCATAAGGTACCGGTCTAGCTTTGAAAAATTTCGGGTTTGCATCTTCTTCAACCTTGATGTTTGCTGTAATTCCTTTCAGTGTTCCCAGTCCCTGCTGGAACACCTCTTTAGCATCGTCCAATATTCTGGACAGTCGTTTAGGTTTGACATCGTCCTTTTTACCGGAATCTACAGTTAGTGCTTTTAAGGAATGCCAGTCCATATTTATTCTCCTGATCCATTCCCGTCCCAGTAGTGGTGGACCTCCCTCAGGTAACACATATAAGTCCATTCCTCGGCTTTCTTTACCCTTGTGGACCACCTTTACCTTTATCTTTCCGATGGGGTATACTCTTTGCCCCGTGTATGTTTTCAATACAATCTCCGTATCCCTTAGGGGAATGTGTGGAAATAACCTTTTGTAATCTTGCTTATTCATGACCGTCAATGCCGATCCAGTGTCCAATTCCATCTTCACTTGGACTCCTGCTATCTGAAGTGTGACCCAGATAGTTTGGTGGTCTGCTGTGTTACCCACATTATGTATTCTTAGACAACCCAGTTCCTTACTGCTGGAGTCTGAATCCGTCTTCTGTTCATCCGAACTGTTCTCTGTCACCTTGTGTACCTTTTTGCACTTTTCCTGCGGTGACTTTTTGTTGCTGGTCTTCTTTCCTGACCGGCATACTTTAGCTATGTGACCTAGCCTGCCACATTTTCTGCATTCCTGATTTTTGAACCAGCACTGGTTCTGATCGTGCGTTGTCCTTCCGCAACGATAACACTTTACTGCACCCAATGCCATTCGATTGGTGCTGAGTTCCGATGACCTTAGCTGCATTTCCGCGGTGCCTCTTGCTGTGGCCTCATGCGATGCTGCAATGGTGACAGCTTTATCAAGCGTAAGGTCCTTTTCCTCTAGCAGTCGCTTTTGAGTTCCTTCTTTTAGTTATCCACACATGAATTTATCTCTCAGAGTGTCTGCTAGTCCTGTACCAAACTGACAGTACTTTGATAGCTTGCGCAGTTCAATTAAGAATTCAGCGTTGCTTTCCTCTTTCAGCTGCGTTCTTCTGTAAAATTTGAATTGTTCCGCTATCAGCAGCGGCGTGGGGTTTAAATGTTCTTGCAGGATAGTAACAATATTCGCGAAAGTCTGATCCGCTGGTTTATCTGGTGTTACAAGGTGCCTCAATAACCAGTACGTCTTCGCACCCATTGAGTTTAATAAGGTTATTGCTTTCTTATCATCTGGTACCTCATTTGCTGTACAATAAACTCCAATGCGTTCTACATACGTGGCCCAATCTTCAACATCGCTATCAAAAGCAGTGATGTTACCGTGTTTAGGCATCCTTGAGAGTTTCTTTAAATATTTTATTTTCCCAAAATAGCGGCTTCCCGTGCTTGTCTTCTTCCCCCGCCTACTAAAATGGCAGCTTCCCGCGCTTGGTGGCTTTTCCCGCGCTTGTCTTCTTCCCCCGCCGACTACAATGGCGGCTTCCCGCGCTGGTCTTCTTCCCCCGCTGGCTACAATGGCGATTACCGCGCTGTTGCCGTTCTCGCCTCCCAGTGGTTCTTAATTTCCCCGACGCTGCTTTTGTTCCCCCGCGGTTCTCGTGAGCATTAACGCTTCCCTTGTTGCTGCGCCTCTCAGCCCCGATTGCAGCCCGGCCCTTTACACCGGCTGCGGTCGAGTTCTCCGCGGTTCTCGTGGCATTAACGCTGCCCTTGTCGCTGTGCCTCTCGGCCCCGATTGCAGCCCGGCCCTTTACACTGGCTGCGGTCGAGTTCTCCGCCCTTTTTCCTCCGGTTTCCCTCCCCTTCTCCACTGACAACGCGGCCGACTTTCTGCCCGTGTCGCTAGATCGGCTTACCCACCACCGTGGTAGAAGGATGATCACTGCCTGTCGCTGATGGAGGACTTCGTGGTCAGTAATTTCAACCCGGGTTCTCGATGCCTCCCGTGCGATGCGGTGCTCAGCAGGCTGATGAGGGCGGATGCCTCTTCTCGACGCCCGTTCTGAGGACGAAGCTGCCTTGGATGCAAAACTGCCGCAGGGTAAGATCGGACTCGTCGCCACTGTTGAGTCTGAGTGTCCCAGATATGCTTATTCTAAATCACTGGACACAGACAACAAGAATAACTTAAACAGGTCTTTACTAATCGAAGGTCAGGGCTGAACTGCTTAGCAAATTACTACACAGAGTTTATATACCGGTGTGGTCACCACCGGTACTACAATATACAGTAGCCAAGAGAAAGTAGTCCATCTCTTAAGGTAGTCTCTTAAGGTGGTACAGGTTACATACACCACAGGTTCCACTCCACCTCGCCCCACCGCGATCACGTCCGGGGAATCCCCGACGCTGGGCACCGTTCCCGTGGGACACTGGGCAAGAGAGAGGGGATGAGAGAGACAGAGAGAGAGAGAGAGCTGAAGAAACTGGTTATTGCCACAAAGGCACCTCCACACTGCCAAAGGCCTGCTCAGGAAGGCTCCGCCTGACTTCTGCAGACGTCAGCAGCATCAGTGATGGAGTCCCACGGCTGGTGAGATCCCAATTGTACAATCACAACCTACCTGCCCAGATTGCAAATTTTCAGGACATCAAGGTACAGAATTTTGGGGTGCTTCTTTCCAAATCCAGACACTCTGATGTGCTGTTGGATGGATAACAAAGGTCAGCCTAGTTGGAGTTATGGCATTCTTTTGCAATGCTTCCATTAAATTGGACTCCAATGAGAAACATGTGTTTCCCTTTCATAATATTCTGCTCATTGGTAGAATGCTTACCAATGCTTCGGCTCCGCAGAGAATCAATAGCCTAAAGCTGTGTAAGTTTATTTATGTAAATCAATTTGAGAATAACAGATATGCCTGCTGTACCACTACTTAAGTAGCACACAGGGGAAATGGGCACATGTTGTGTTTAAGAATGTTCACAACACTTCTGGTGAGATGAGCCCCCTGTGGCTCATTTGAATGCTGGTGGATGCACAAAGGTGTCCCATTCTGTATCTCAAGCTACCTTATACGATGAGGCGTGAAAATAGGCTTTTACAGTGGCAACTGATTGTTAGCAGCATGTATGTTATTTTGTATTACTCAATGTGCAAAACCTTTTCAAAAGGGCTTTACAACAGGTTAATTAATTGTAATCCAATGTACTCTATTTTCCAACTCTCAGAATTTACCAGGAGACAAGGTTTCAAAATAATGTCTCATGGCTCAGGGCAATTATGATTTTCTCCTAGTTTTCCAGTTCTCAGGCAAAAAGTTAAGCTGCCTGCTGGATGATTGAAAGTGAGCACCTCACTGTAGATAAACAGAAACTGTTTCCAATGGCTGATGGGTCGATAACCAAAGGGCACAGCTTTAAGGTGATTGGCAAAAGAACCAGAGGTGACATGAGGAAAAAAAAATTTACACAACGAGTGGTTAGGATTTGGAATGCACTGCCTGATAGGGTGGGGGAAACAGATTCAATAATAGCCTTCAAAAGGGAATTGGATAGATACTTAAAGGAGAAAAATTTCAGGGATATGGGGAAAGAGCGGGAGAGTGGGACTAACTGAATTGCTCTTTGAAAGAGCCGGCGCAGACTCGATGGGCCGAATGGCCTCCTTCTGTGCTGTACTATTCTATGATTCTATGCTTTCTCCTTTGTCAAGGAAAGGGTGTTTTATCGTGAATATTTTGAGTGTTTCAAGATATTATTTCTCTTTAACTTTTAACCAGACTAATGTTTTTGCCTCAAAGATCGGTTTGTGTCTCATTTGACGGCTCTGTGAAGCGGTCAAACACTGACAATCTGTCCTCTAAGGTGAGTCCTTTACCTCAGGCTCAGTTAGAGAGCTCTCCTGAGCAGAAAGCAGAAGGCTGCAGCTTTTGACAGTTCAGCGGCCATTCTGCTTTCTGTGCTGGGGAGCTGAGGGACTCCTGAGACCTGAAGGGAGGAAGCCTGCAGGAAGAAGTAAAGGTAAGTAAAACTTATTGAAACACTTTACACACACCTCACACACTTACCTCTCCACACTTGCACTCATCACTCACCTGCACACCGGACATCTCGGCCCCTCCGACCCCTGCAGACCCTGGCGAGGTTCGGAGCCGTCGGGAAGCCCGCACTTCAGGGCTGAAAATTCAGAATCTCCAAAAAACTGCCTGTTAACTACCTGCTAACAGGCAGTAAATTGGCACTAATCCCCTTCCCGCCTCGAGGAGACGGGACCCCGGCATGGGTCAGGTACCCGCCTCCTGGGAAGATGGCATGGAGGTGGGTTGGGATGAGTACCCGCCCCCAGATTCTGTCATTTTCCTGGCAGTCCCGCCTCCAAACCCACCTCCCCAGAGCTGGCAAAATCGCCCCCATAGATTCCAATCCATCTGAGACAGATAGGATGTGTATCTCTTCTCTTTAATAGCTAAGGATACTGATGAAATGAGATTAGGGAATCTACCTTTGTCTCCAGAAGGAAACCCAGAAAGAAAAAAAAGAAAGAACTTGCATTTATATAGTGCCTTTCACAACCTCAGAATGTCCCAAAGAACTTTACAGCCAATGAAGTACTTTTGAAGCATAGTCACTGTTGTAATGTGACAGACAATTTGCGCACAGCAAGGTCCCATGAACAACAATTACACAAATGACCAGATCATCTGTTTTTAGGTGTTGGTTGAGGGGGTAAATGTTGGCCAGGACACCCAGGAAAACTCCTCTGCTCTTCTTTGAATAGTGCCGTGGGATCTTTTGCGTCCACATGACAGGGCAAGTTGGTTTAACGTCTCATCTGAAAGATGACACCTCCAACAGTGCATCACTCCCTCAGTGCTGCACAGAAGTGTCAGCCTTAGATTATGTGCTCAAGTCTCCGGAGTGGGGCTTCAACCTGCAACCTTCTGACCCTCTGTGCTGAGAGTGCTACCACAGAGCCACAGCTGACACCTGTATGTAAAGATGGCTTTCCAAATAAATTCCGAGGGGTGAACATCGTGTTGCAAAAACTCACTGGTGCATACCCTGCTGATCAAAGGCTCTGAGCCAGAAAGACTTGGCAGGTCTTAATTTCAACCCTGGTCCCTTGCTGACGTAATCAGTCTCCGCTGGCTGTCAATGGAAGGACTATAACTGATTTCAGTGTTCCCAGGTTAGGGAGAGGAAAGCATCAACAATGTATTTCCCCCACTCACTTCACCCCACCATTGATGGCCGTGCCTTCAGCCATCTAGTCCATAAGGTCTGAAATTCCCTCCGTATCTCTCTTTCCTCCATTAAGACCCTCCTTCAAACCTACCTCTTTGACCAAGTATTTAGTCGTCCCTCCTACTATCTCATTCTGTGGCCCGGTGTCAATTTTTGTGTGACTACGCTTCTGTGAAGTGCCTTGGGATGTTTTCCCCATTAAAGGAGTTATATTAATGCAAGTTGTTGTTATATGTCCCAATGCACCAAGCATTGTGCTGGGAGGGCCAAATCATAAAATTCACCCCCACATATACTGAAGGGGTAATCTTCTGACATGGCAGTGTCAGCAGGGAGCCCCACCTACCAGGACCACATATTTGAAATTTAGATATACTTTCCCCATCATTAATTAGAACTCCTGCATACTTCACACTTTAAAAGTGTCTGTAGCATTTTTTTTTAATTGTTTCGCTTTTTTGATTGGTTTAAATTTCCAATGAACTGATCAAGAACACTTTATCACAACTCACTTACTTCACTATCCCTCACCACATTAATGAGCAACTTCCACCATATCTTCCAACTCATTGCGTTTAACATTGAGGAGATTCACTGGTAAAACAGAACACTATTCAGGGCTCTGAGATCCTGCAGAAGACATTTTTAACAGGACTTTTGACCATCAGAATGAATGACTAAGCAGGAAACATATCAGTTCTGTCATGTTAGAGCAGGGTTCTCAAGGAAAAATAGCTGTCCAAAAGGCCTCCAATCCCAAGGACCCATTGTGGACCTTGAAAATAGTTGCCACTTAATTCTTTTAGACCTCCCTGGCATTGCTGCTAGTCCCTCTTAGATCCTCTGATCTGAGAACACCAGGCACAAGCTGTAATGCTAATCCTGTCTTCGGGTGCCCACCTGCAGGACAATGAGATGCAAGGTCCCATTAGGACCTCCCAACTCATTTTCATGGCTGTCCCCTAGGTTGCAGTTTCTCTAGGTGCAAGTACTCTGCCTGCATTGGGGGATGCCCAGGGAACCCAATCCACCAGGGTTACTTTGAACAGCCTGCAGCCACTCACTCGTGGGACCCTGAGACCCTTCCCTGGGCGCAAAAGGGAGCAATACCAGGGCCATGGTTTGGATACTACCACCATAGAAACATAGAGATAGGAGCAGGAGTAGGCCATTCGGCCCCTCGAGCCTGTTCCGCCATTTAATGAGATCATGGCTGATCATTCAAATTCAGTGCCCTGTCCCTGCTTTCTCCCCATATACCTTGATCCCTTTAGCCTTAAGAAATATATCTAACTCCTTCTTGAATATATTTAATAAGTTGGCCTCAACTGCCTTCTGTAGTAGTGAATTCCACAGGTTCACCACTCTCTGGGTGAAGAAATTCCTCCTCATCTCAGTCCTAAATGGCTTACCCCTTATCCTTAGACTGTGACCCCTGGTTCTGGACTCCCTCGCCATCGGGAACATCCTTCCTGCATCTAGTCTGTCTAGTCCTGTTAGAATTTTATAAGTTTCAATGAGATCCCCTCTCATTCTTCTAAACTCTAGCGAATATAAGCCTAATCGATTCAATCTCTCTTCATACATCATTCCTGCCATCCCAGGTATCAGTCTGGTGAATCTTCGCTGCACTCCCTCCATGGCAAGAACATCCTTCCTCAGATAAGGCGGCCAAAACTGCACACAATACTCAAGGTGTGGTCTCACCAAGGCCCTGTACAACTGCAGCAAGCCATCCTTGCTCCTGTACTCGATATGAAGGCCAACATACCATTTGCCTTCTTAACCGCCTGCTGCACCTGCATGCTTACCTTCAGCGACTGGTGCACAAGGACACCCAGGTCTCGTTGCATTTCCCCTTCTCCCAATCTTTTGCCATTCAGATAATAAGCTGTCTTCCTGTTTTTGCCACCAAAGTGGATAACCTCGCATTTATCCACATTATACTGCATCTGCCATGCATCTGCCCAATCACCCAACCTGTCCATACAGCCCAATAACATTTGTTTGAGACATTTCCTCATGGATCAGCCTGATATGAACTAAAAATGGTTTTCAGTGCACTCAAAAGTACTGACTTAGAATTCTATGATATATAGATGGTAAAGCATGGCATCATAATAACTACCTTTGACTGTTTTAGGCTTTTTTTCTACAACTATCGAAAAAGAAACGCCTTGCTGTTATACAACGCTTTATTACATCTCTTCCAATACTTTCGTACAATGAATTTATTTACTGTTGTTGCCTAGGTGAACATGGGAGCCATTTTGCGCACAGCAAGCACTCACCTAAGCAAGAAGGCAGCGCTGTTGTTTTAATGTCTCATCAATTCTAATGGTGCAGCACAATCTTGGATTAGCAGCATAAGGTATTACAGTCAAATCCTACAGTAGGACTTGAACCCACACTCTTCTGAGCCAACTGCAAGAATGCTACCAGCTGAGCCAAGCTAGCACATCACTTAAGATAAAATAAAGAGAAGGAAACATTTCTAAATAAAGGAATGAGAAACGCAAACAGCCTTGAATTTACAACCACAGGAAAGAACAGAACACAGAAATCCCTCAATTGCTTTGTATGCACTGAACATCCTGTGAAATATCAGAACAAACTATTTGAAGCCGGGTAGCAAGCTGCACTTGTCCCCTGGACACAAATAATTTAACACTAGTACCACATGAGGTATCCACTCATTTGAAAAAAGTGTACGAAACAATGAGGGCAAGCTTATAATCTTGTGTGCAGAGTCCATTCAGAAGCTGAAAAGGGCAAGGTCCTAATTGCCTTAACAGGGCAACAGAAAGGCAAGTTAACTGGAATGTTACATGATCCCTTTAAACCATCAGGGAAGTCTTCCTTTATCTTTAGCCTACTTTATGGTCTGCAAAGCGCTCTGAGTTTGCAGAAGCACACCTCCCAAGAGTCATTCCGTGCCCGTAATGAGGACACAAAAATTAAGGTAAGCGCTGAAGTGCTCCAGAATCTTGCATCATTTGACATTTAAACTGCCTGGTTAACAAACGAGGACACAGGCTTTATTGCTTGGTACTAGTGCTGGAGAGTAACATGCTTCTACAAGCCTTTTGGCGCCAACTGCGGGTTAGTATTTGGTTTTACAAGTTAAGTCTCATTGCACTGTGTTCACTGCATTGATTTAACAGTCATGGGCAGAATAATGCTCCAGAGAGCTGGTTTCCCTAAACATTAAGCAACATTTTCTACAATCTAGTGGCAAAATCAGACACTGTGCATGACATATTTATGTTTTATTACACATCCGAGCAACAACAGAGTGCATCTTGCCCCAGGCAGTGTGACTTCTGCATCAGCACTCAACCCATTTATTGTTTTAATGGAAGAAGATGGGACCAGCGTGAGCTTCCTCCAACATCACTTCACCGTGCACACAAAATAGTTGCTTGCAGTTGCGCATGGAGTGTGTTATTCTCATACATGCATATTACTCCATGTAAAAGGATCAAGAAGATATCACTGAGCATTACTGTGTTCTGAGACCTCAGGCGATCTATGGAAAGATTTCATGCTAAACCTTCGCGATAGATTCAAGCACACACACTCTGCCATGCAATAAGGCATCGGTTACTTGCCTTTGTGCAGCAAATGGGACTTTTTTTGACTCACGTACAAGAATTATAAACAAGAAGGAGCAACCCAGCTTAGCTTTGGTGACTGACCATTTGAAGCACATCACAGTGGGACTGACACACACCAACACTGCTCCTGACACCACAAAAATCACCAGCTTCTGGCTATTCAAGTAATACCGAGAACTAAGGAATACTCACCTTTCACTAATTGTACACGATAATTTCTGATGTACATAAGAACATAAGAAATAGGAGCAGGAGTAGGCCATGCGGTCCCTCGAGCCTGCTCTGCCATTCAATAAGATCATGGCTGATCTTCTACCTCAACTCCACTTTCCCGCCCTACCCCCATATCCCATGATTCCCTTAGTGTATATACTCAGGACTGAGCATCCACAGCCCTTTGGGGTAGAGAATTACAAAGATTCACAACCCTCTGAGTGAAGAAAATTCACCTCATCTCAGTCCAAAATTGTCGACCCCTTATCCTGAGGCTATGGGGGCCATTTTAACCTTACTCAGCAGAAACCTGGCGGGTGGGCAGTTAAAATCGCCCTGGCTCTTACCTGTCCGAAAGCTGCCATGATTACAACAGCTGCAGTTTTAACTTGCTGTCCTGAGCAGGCAGCAAGGGCACGCGCCCGCAGCCAACCGGGTCCTTCTTTACAGAAGCATGTTGTAGCCCGATGACATAATTGAGACCCGACTGTAATTTGAACTCAGGCCTGAGCTGGGAATCCGCCTGGAGTTAAAATTGGGGCCATATGACTCTCGTCTGGTTCCTAGTTCTAAACTTTCCAGCCAGAGGAAACAGCCTCTCAGCCTGTCAAACCCTGTAAGAATTTTATACATTTCTATGAGATCACCCCTCATTCCTCTAAACTCCAGAAGAATATAGGGGCATTCTACTCAATCTCTCCTCATACAACAACTTTCTCATCCCAAGAATCAATCTAGTGCCTTCGTTGCACCGCCTCCAAGGCAAGTATATCCTTCCTTAGGTAAGGAGTCCAAACCATACAAAATTAACTTACCAATCTATATCTGATGAAGAGTGATCAAAGTGCATCATCTTTACTTGCAGTTGGAACTAAATACACCAAGGACAGATTTAGTGTGAAATTAATTCCAATGATGATGATGACAGCACAGAATAGCTGGAGAATTTCAGCTGGCGTGTCAAGACCAAAATTTAGCCTAAAGCATGCCACAAGTCTGGTTCGTCAGATGATGGTTGACTCCACATTTGTATTTCTGCTTACAGGTGACATGAGTTCGAGGAAATGATACTACTTGGGTGAGTTCCACAGGCCAAAGAAACGATGCGTAAGGCTTTACTGCTCGTCTTCTGCCTGTGTATTGGGAATTGACACAGAATCCCAAGGATTACCTGCAACAGCCCTTTCTGACGTAACGATGCAAACCACTTGCGACGGTTGTTACGTATAACCAAGTCGCTAGTATCGCAGTAGCAATTTCATGCCTGTTGTCAAAAAAATGAAGGTGTTGATGACCTTTAGATAAACACTACAAACGTTGGGATTCGTCACCAACCCAAGCAGAACCTAAGCACGTAAAACACGGCAGCTGAATGGGGAAAATGTGGTGACTGGATAGACATTCATCATTGACTCTGGCAATTATGAAGAAAGTAAATTATGAACCAAAAGTAATTATGTAGTGATTCCACAACAATTTTCTAGAGCATGAATAGTCAAAACTGGGTAATTAAATGGTAATGCTGCAGTAGCTTAATGGTAATTGTGAAGGAGCCCAATAGTACAGAAGTAATTATGTGGAGATTTTATAGTGTTTTCATACACTACAAATACTACGCTACAATCAAGGCAATTAAAGTAATACCCCAGGGAAGGCTCACAAAAATCGTATTCCTGATCATTCCAGTAAAATCTACCAGCCCCATTGCTTAAAGAAAATGAAGTTTAAACTTACCTCTGTGTGGTAGTTTTGTTTTTAGTTCACAAATAGCTCTCTCGTGCCTCGGAATGATTGCACCCGTTAGACTGTTTTCGCAATCATTTTTGAAGAGATGAAAAATGCAGAGGGAGTGTTAGCTCGGAAGGCGATATATTTGTGCAGTAGCATTTTATTTCAGGTACGCACCTGGTTCAAAGTGCCACACGCTGCTGCATAATTGTATTAGCTACTGCTGTCCTGCTGGACAAGGCAGATGGTTGCGAATTATAAAGTAGAAGGTCGCACCATATTTTTCTACCGGTGGAACTGATTTTTGATGCGTCTTCCCCACAATGTTCATTTAAAGAGCACATACAGGAAACTCTTTTTTATCCGGCAACGACAGGACCGGCGTGGTGCCGGTTGATCAAAAAGTCCGGATTACAGAGAGATATACTTACCAAGGTACGAGAGCCCCGTACACGGCCACAGGTTACACGGCACTTGTGCAGAAGTCCCGGTTACACGGCCACAGATCCAGGAGTCCCTGTTGCGCGGCCACAGGGTGCAGGAACCCCGGTTACACGGCCACAGATCCAGGAACCCTGGTTACACGGCCACTAATATATAGTAAAACTTACCTGAACCTACTCCTGAATTTTGCCGGTTAAAAGAGAGTTTCCTGTACATGGCACTTGCGGCAGAAGATCCAGAATGGGGACATTTCATGCAATGAACTGGCTATCATTGGCTCTGCACTCATACCAAGTACTGTTATGGGTCAGGTGATGGAGGTGTACAGCTGCAAGCTATACCAGCACATAGAGTCATAACGGCATGGAAGGAGGCCATTTGGCCCATCGAGTCCGTGCCGGCTCTCTGTAGAGCAATCCAGTCAGTCCCATTCCCCCGCTCTATCCCCGTAGCCCTGCAAGTTTATTTCCCTCAAGTGCCTATCCAGTCTCCCCTTGAAAACATTGAGTGTCTCCGCTTCCACCACTTCCGTCGGCAGCGAGTTCCAGGTCCTCACCACTCGCTGTGTAAAAAAGTTTTTCCTCACGTCCCTCCTGTATCTCTTGCCCAAAACCTTAAATCTGTGTCCCCTAGTCCTGGTACCATCAACTAGTGGGAACAGCCTTTCCCTGTCTAGCCTATCCAAATCCGTCATAATCTTGTACACCTCCATCAAATCACCCTGCAACCTCCTTTGCTCTAATGAAAACAAATCCAGCTTCTCCAACCTGTCCTTGTAGCTAAGATCCCCCATCCCCGGAACCATTTCTGGTAAATCTCCTCTGCACCCTCTCAAGGGCCTTCACATCCTTCCTAAAGTGTGGTGACCAGAACTGGACGCAATACTCCAGTTGTGGCCTAACCAGTGCTTTATAAAGGATCAGCATAACATCTCTACTTTTGTACTCAATACCTTTATTTATGAAACCCAAGATCACATATGCTTTGTTAACCACTCTCTCAATATGTCCCGCCGCCTTCAGGGACCTATGCACATTAACTCCCAGGTCCCTCTGTCCCTGCACACTCTTTAAAACTGTGCCATTAAGTGTATATTGCCTCTCCCTGTTTCTTCTGCCAAAATGCATCATCTCACACTTCTCTATATTAAATTCCATCTGCCACTTGTCTGCCCATTCTGCTAGCCTTTCTATGTCCTGTTGCAGTCGATTGGTATCATCATCACTGTTTGCCACGCCCCCAAGTTTAGTGTCATCGGCAAATTTAGAAATTCTACTCTGTATTCCAATATCCAGGTCATTTATATATATCAAAAAAAGCAGTGGCCCCAGCACTGACCCTTGGGGAACACCACTGTCTACCATCCTCCAGTCTGAAAAACAGCCATTTACCACAACTCGCTGTTTTCTGTCCTTAAGCCAATTCCTTATTCAAGCTGCCACTGACCCACCTATTCCATGAGCCTCAATTTTGCTAACCAGCCTTCTCTGCGGTACTTTGTCAAACGCCTTCTGAAAATCCATGTAGACAACACCCATTGCATTCCTTTCATCAATCCTCCCTGTTACTTCATCAAAAAATTCAATTAGATTAGTCAAACACAATCTGCCTTTTACAAATCCGTGTTGCCTCTCCTTAATTAGCTTAAACCTCTCCAAGTGCCCGTTAATTTTTTCCTTGATTATTGTTTCTAAAATTTTACCCACCACTGATGTTAAACTGACCGGCTTATAGTTACTAGAATTGTCCTTACACCCTTTCTTGAACAATGGTGTCACAGTTGCAACTTTCCAATCCTCAGGCACCTCCCCCGCATCTAGGGAAGGTTGGAAAATAATGGCAACCTTCCACTACCTCCTCCCCCAATTCCCTTAATAACCTGGGATGCAAGCCATCTGGACCAGGTGGCTTATCCACTCTAAGCATAACCAGCCTATTGTTGTGTGAAATACCTCGGCTGAGTCAACTGTTGTAGTTCTCTCTGAGGTCGGCAGTGGTAAACGTGACAAACCATCGGCATTGCCATGTTGCTTGGTCCCCTTGTATTCAATATCATACAGGTGAGCCCCTAGGAAGAGTGACCATTGCTGTAGCCGTTGTGCCGTCATCACTGGAACGCCCTTCCTTGGGTTGAAGATTGAAACGAGAGGCTGGTGGTCAGTTAACAGTGTAAACTATTGACCATACAAGTAGTGGTTGAATTTCTTGACTCCCCACACAAGGCTGAGGGCCTCTCGGTCAATCTGTGCATAATTGCGTTCAGCTGTAGTCAATGATCTTGACGCAAAGGCTATTGTTCTTTCTGAGCCGTCTGGGAACTTATGTGACAACACGGCACCAATGCCATGGGGTGAAGCATCACATGCCAGTCGAATAGGTAAGGATGGGTCAAAGTGAGCTAGCACCTTTTCTGAAGTAATGAGTCTTTTACTCTCTTGAAAAGCTTGTTCACAGCTGTCACTCCACTTCCATTGTGACCCTGTCTGTAGCAGTGCATTTAGTGGATGTAACACTGTGGATAGATTGGGCAAGAACTTGTGATAGTAGTTCACCAGTCCAAGATATGATCTCAACTGAGACACATTTTCAGGTGTTGGTGCATTAATCACAGCTTCAATCTTATCTGGAGACTTGTGTAAACCGTCCTTGTCAATCACATGTCCACAGTATGAGATTTCCTTTTTGAAAAACTCACACTTGTCTCGGTTCGCTCGGAGCCCATACTCCCGTAACCTGATGAGCACCTGTTCGAGGTTGGAAAGGCGGTCGTTGTCATTCTTGCCAGTAATGATGATGTCATCAAGATAACACTGAGTACCTGGAATCCCCTGCAGGACTTGGTCCATTGCCCTTTGCCAGATTGCAGGAGCTGATGCTATTCCGAGTACCAGCCGATTGTACTGGTAAAGGCCTTTGTGCGTATTTATTGTCAGGTACTTCTTTGATGCATCATCAATTTCCATTTGGAGATAGGCGTCAATCTTTGTGAAGCATTCCCCTCTTGACAGGGAAGCAAAGATGTCCTCAATGCGAGGCAATGGGTACTGTACTGTGTGGAGGACTGGGTTAACAGTCACTTTAAAGTCTCCGCAGATGCACACTTTTCTTGGCTTTCCTGGTTTTGTGCTGGAGGTTTTCTTCATCACTGGAACTATAGGTGTGGCCCATTCACTCCAATCCACCTTGGACAGGACCCCTAACTGCTCCAAGTTCTCCAGCTCTGCTTCTACTGAAGGGCGAATTGCATGAGGCACTGGTCTGGCCTTGTGGAACTTTGGATTTGCGTTCTCCTCAATCTTTAATTTTTGCTTTCATGCCCTTAAGTGTTCCTATTCCCTTCTTGAACAGTTCCTGAGAGTCAGAGAGTATTTGTGACAGTCTCTCAGGAGTGGCGTTGCTGTCCTCCTTTGCTGACACAAACAGTGCTTGGATGGTGTGCCAATCCAACTGTATTTTCCTGAACCATTTGCGTCCCAGCAATGGTGGTCCTCCATTTTCCACTACATAGAGGTTCAATTGCGGTATTTTTTTTTCTTTGTATGTCACTGTCGCTTTTATTTTACCTTTGGGGCACACTCTTTGTCCTGTGTATGTCTTTAACAGTACTTTAGCTGGCCTTAGTGGTATGTGTGAAAACAGTCGTTTGTAGTCATGTACAGAGATCACTGTTAACATAGAAACATAGAGATAGGAACAGGAGTAGGCCATTCGGCCCTTCGAGCCTGCTCCGCCATTCAATGAGATCATGGCTGATCTTCGTCTGAGATCTTAGCTGATCTTACCAGTTCAGTACCCCGTCCCCGCCTTTTCTCCGTAACCCTTAATCCCCTTAGCCTTCAGAAATATATCCAATTCTCTCTTGAAAATATTTATTGAATTAGCCTTCGCAGCCCTCTGTGGCAGGGAATTCCACAGGCTCACCACTCTTTGAGTGAAGAAATTCTTCCTCATCTCTGTTTTAAATGATTTGCCCGCTATTTTTAGACTGTGGCCCCTGGTTCTGTGCTCCCCTGCCATTGGAAACATTCTCTCTGAATTCAGCCTGTCCAGGCCTGCCATAATTTTATATGTTTCGATGAGATCCCCTCTCAATCTTCTAAACTCCAGTGAGTACAAGCCCAAACTATTCAATCTCTCCTCGTAGGTCATTCCCGCCATTCCAGGTATCAGCCTGGTGAATCGCCGCTGCACTCTTTCCATGGCAAGAACATCCTTCCGCAGATGGGGCGACCAAAACTGTACACAATACTCCAGATGCGGTCTCACCAGCACCTTGTACAGCTGTAGTAAGGTATCCCTATTCCTATACTCGAACCCCCTTGATATGAAGGCCAACATACCATTTGCCTTCTTAATCGCCTGTTGCACCTGCATGCTCTCCTTCAGTGACTGGTGCACAAGAACACCCAGGTCCCTCTGCACTTCCCCATCTCCCAATCTATTGCCATTTAGATAATAATCTACCCTCCTGTTTTTACCCCCAAAGTGGATAACCTCGCATTTATCCACATTATAGTGCATCTGCCACGTATCCGCCCATTCCCCCAACCTGTCCAAATCGCACTGTAGCCTCCTGACATCCTCATCAGAGCCCACCCCTGCTCCTAGTTTAGTGTCGTCAGCGAATTTGGAAATATTGCATCCAATTCCCTGATCCAGATCATTTATATATATTGTGAACAGCTGGGGTCCCAGGACAGATCCTTGCGGCACCCCGCTGGTCACTGCCTGCCACTCCGAAAACGAGCCGTTTATTCCAACTCTCTGTTTTCTATCCGCCAGCCAGTTCTCTATCCACGTTAATACTTTGCCACCAATCCCATGAGCCTTAATTTTGCATGATAATCTTTTGTGTGGAACCTTATCGAAGGCTTTCTGGAAGTCAAGGTACACCACATCCACTGGCTCTCCCCCATCTATTTTACCAGTTACTTCCTCAAAAAATTCCAGCAGATTAGTCAAACACGATTTACCCTTTGTAAATCCATGTTGACTCTGTCCGATCCTTTCCCCATTTGTCAAGTGCTCCGCTATTTTATCCTTAATAATGGACTCTAGCATTTTGCCCACAACCGATGTAAGGCTTACTGGTCTATAATTCCCTGCTTTCTCTCTACCCCCCTTTTTAAATATTGGGGTAACATTAGCTACCCTCCAATCCACGGGTACTGTTCCCGAGTCAATGGAGTTCCGGAAGATGATCCTTAGAGCATCTGCTATCTCCAGGGCCACCTCCTTAAGTACCCTAGGATGTAGTTTATCAGGCCCCGGGGATTTGTCGGCCTTCAGTCCCCTCAACTTACCCAACACCATATCCCTAGAGATACTAATTTCTGTCAGCTCCTCCCTCTCATTAGTCCCTATGTTTGCCGATATTCCTGGGAGGTTATTTGTGTCCTCCTTTGTGAATACAGAACCAAAGTATGAGTTTAATTGGTCTGCCATTTCCTTATTCTCCATTCGTTTGTAGTCATGCACAGAGATCACTGTTAAAGCTGAGTCTGTGTCCAACTCCATTTTCAGCCTAACTCCTGCCACTTCTGGAGTAACCCATATTATTCTGTGATCCTCTGTTTCTTTCACACTGTGTAGTTTTAGACAAGCCAGATCCTCTTCCTCTGAGTCTGTGTCACTTTTTTCTTTATCTGAACTGTCTCCAGTCACGTAGTGTACCTTCTTGTATCTATCTTTGAAAGGTTTCTTGTTTTCAGTCACTTGGTGTGCCTTTGTATCAGTTTTCTGCTTCTTTGCTTTGCAGACCCTTTTAATGTGCCCTCGTTTGCCACATTGTCTGCAATCTTTGTCTTTAAACCAACAGTCATTGTGGTCATGTGACATTTTACCACAGCGATAGCACTTCTTTTCTTGTTTCAGTGACATTTTGTTAGTGGAATATTCCAGGGATTTTTGTTGAATTTCTGAAGCGCCACGTGCTGCTGCTTCCATTGACATTGCAATACTTAAAGTCTTCTCCAAGGTGAGATCTTTTTCAGACAAGAGCTTCTTTTGTGTGCTTTCATTTTGCACGCCACACACAAATCTGTCTCTGAATGCGTCTGATAAGCCCACTCCAAATTGGCAATGTTCTGATAATTTGCGCAACTTTGCCAAATATTCAGAAATGCTTTCATTTTTGCTCTGGTTCCATTTATGGAATTTAAATCTTTCGGCTATGAGCAGTGGTCTGGGGCTTAAATGGTCTTGGAGTGTGTCCACTATTTGTTTGAATGTTTTGTTTGCTGGCTTTTCAGGGGTTAATAAACTACGTAGCAGCCCGTATGTCTTTGCGC
Organism: Somniosus microcephalus; assembly: GCF_052327205.1. NCBI lineage: Eukaryota > Metazoa > Chordata > Chondrichthyes > Squaliformes > Somniosidae > Somniosus > Somniosus microcephalus. The sequence goes on from NC_140987.1 coordinate 49,443,505, forward strand.
CCATAACACACAGCAAAACA